>NW_005054401.1:1509852-1529296 GCF_000277835.1 Geospiza fortis
AGCCACAGACTTCCTCAGGGGCACAGGCTCATGTGAATGCCTGTGAGCTGAAAGGACCTGATGTGGTGAAAGCAATGGATGTGAGGAGGTTTCTGCTGCATTTTTAGTGTCCTCAGAGTGCTCCTGGCCCCCTGAGAGCTCACACACATTGCCTAGATTCATCCCACCTATACCTACACCTAGATAATGGTACAGACAAATTCCTGCCAAGGATACCCCAGCTCCGGTCCTGCATGCCAAAGGGACACCCTGATCTCTTAGATGAAAGATCTTGTGCTCCTTAAGATAGCAGTGGTCAAAAACAAGTGAGGCACTTATTACAAACAAAAAATAAAAGGAAAATGGCAGTGGTGGTGCCATCATGTGATGCGCACCTGTGCTCTGCCCCATGTTCAAATGATACTTCAGGAAAAAAGTCTGTAGAAGACACAGGCAGTTTGCAGAGGAACTGGAGACACTCATGGCTCTCCTCCCAGGAGAAGCAGTTTTGTTTAGCTTGGGAGCCCCATGGGGAAGGAGAAACCCTCTGTGGCTGGGAAAAAGCATGATAAAGTATACCAGATCAAGATGTGCCTTTGAAACTAAAGTAAATGGAATTGGATGCCTTGGGATATAAAACGAAAATGTGTAGAGTTGGAAAAAAGAGTGAAAACTAAAATTTCTGGAGGCTGAAGATTTTTCTGTCTACTCAGTGTAGCCCTGTGGGAGTGGCCTGACACAGCCTTGGGTCGTGTCTAAGCTGCTGGCTGCGTGAGAGGGAAAATTCACATCTTATGAGCTTGAGGGGTTTTCCAGATGCTAGTGACCTGTCCTGACCTGGCACAGAGTAGGGAGATTTGACTGGCTGTGCCCCATATCCTCTGGACGTGCTGGGCTGGTGTGGATGGGTCTCTACCATGGTCCACAAACAGCATCATCCTCTGCTCTGTGCCTTGCCTTTCCCATCGTTTTGTTTCTGTCACAGTTTGGAGACCAGCTCCAAGACAAACATCTGGTGGGAGAGGTCTCTATTTTAAGATAATTTACTGCAGAATACCGGGTGCTTTGGTACGAGGTGGTGCTTCTCCAAAACAAAAGCAGCTCTTCTGAAATGTCGGGCAGGGAGGGGTGTGGGTAGGAAATACCTCTGTAGTAGTTGTGGAAAAAGAAGGCTCCCCAAATGCCTGTTTCCAACTCTGCCTATCAGCACGTGGGAATTCGGGGCTGGTGACATCACCGTGCAGCGGTGCAGGCTTGGCAGGAGCAGCGCAGCTGCAGCGGTGCAGGCTGGGCAGGAGCAGCGCAGCTGCAGCGGTGCAGGCTGGGCAGGAGCAGCGCAGCTGCAGTGGTACTGGCTGGCGGCGGTGGGGGCGTGAATAGCAAAGATGCTGGGAGGTTTAAATCATTAAAAAAAAGATCCTGTCTGCACCCTTTTAAAGACAGTTTGAGAAACATCCCTCTTGTATGTCTCCACTCTTCCTGTAAAGCTTGGGCATGGGTTTCCACTTCAAGGGCTGAACAGGAGACAGATACCAGAAAATCAGGAACATCTGACCACATGTGGAGGCTCTGCCCCTCTCACCCTCTGTCACCCTCCCCAGTGACGGCTGGGTCAGGGAAGGAGAAGGGAAAGGTGGACAGTGAATGGCAGAGTGATTAGTCATTTTCCCAGGAACTGGCCTGCATGTGCTGCTCGCTGTCTCCAGGAATGTTTATTACTTGCATTACTCATTGCTTGGGCTGACTCAGATGCAAGGCATGACCCCAGTGCTGAAGAGGGTAAGTTCCTGCCAGTTGGAGCCTTGTCCCTTTTGCTGCAGTTACCTGAGCAAACCAGCAGAGAAGGCAGCAGCCACAAGAGCTTGTACCTCTCTTTGCAATTTAATCTCCCTCCTTAAACTGCAGCTCTTATTTTTCTTACTAGTTTTCTACATTATTCTCAAAACATGTAACACTCCACTTAGTAGGGCTGAACACCTGCCTTGATGCCAGCTTTGGTGGGCTGAGCCAGGCTTTGTGCTGAGCACTGGCTGCTGGCCAGAGCTGCTTCCTGCCCCTCACTCTGCCCAGGGCAAAATGTGTCTTGCTGCTCTCCACTACTCCTCCATCTCCATGAGAACCAGCTGCTAGGAATCAGCAGTTAGGTTTAATCTGCTTCATCCTAAAGGAAAATAAGAATAAAAGAAAAAGAAAGCAAGTCAAGGGGTTCCAAAGCCAGATAAGACTTAGCAATGCTCCCTATGGTTGGAAAATCCTTGCTGCACTGGTTTGTCCTGGGTCAGCTGGAGCTCATTTCCATCCCAGTCCTCCCAGCTTGGCCCCAGGGAGCAGAAGAGTGAAGAGGAGGAGGAGGGGGCTGCCAGGGTTGGGATGTTGCCCATTCCCTGGATGGAGTATTGCCCTGCAATAGCTGCCTATTGTAAAAGTTGCTATTTTGTCAGCCAGGCTTTCCTTTTGAGAAGAAGTTTTCATTCTGTTTGCATGGCAAAATAAGCTGGGTGGAAAATGTATTGTTTCAGCTCTGCATGTGCAGCTGCCTCCACGACAGCATCACCCCTCAAGGGGAAAATCTCCTCACTTTAAAGGAGTACAGTTGTGGTTTACTCAGGGAGAGCAACAGCCACATCCCATCAGCAGATATATCTTTTATCATCATTCAATTTCTTCGGTGGTGGGGGTGGAGTGGGGGTGTTCCCCTTCCCCAACTCTCTCCCACTCCATTTTTCATTGGTTTGAGTCATTGTGGCCACTGTGATGTTGTGCCCTTGATTCTGCACTTAGGCATTTCACTCATGAATTACAGCCTGGTGCCAGCACCTGTGGTCACTGCAGCTCTGCAAGGTCCTGGCTTTCTGTCCCTGTGGACAGAACTCGCTCATCTGTGAGTGCCCACTTGTCAAGCCCCTTGTGATGGAGACTGCCTGGCAGTGCTGTGACCGACTGCCCTGATTTCTTTTGAATATCCATTCACTGTCACAGCATTTTCCTTTGTTCATTGTGCACTAAGACAAAGATGACATTGTTCCTTTCTTTCTAGGAAAACAACCGTGCCAGTTCTTTCAACACCATCCCCACAGGCCATGTTTTCCAGCACTTTTTGTTACTGAGATATATGGAGAAGCATGGAAGAAATAGAGCTGCAGAGCACGGACACTCCTTGTTCTGTCTCACAAAACAGCAGCTTTCCAAGTAATTTTTTATTTTGCAGACTCTTAAATACTTTCTATTGGCAGTAGTGGCAGCCTACATCATCACTTTTTGTGGACATGGCAGAATTTTCCTAAATTTTTTCTGTCTTTGGAAAACATGGAAGGAGCAATATCTAATATTTTCTTTACCATTTCACTTGCTTCCATTTTTTTTTCCTCTCTACAATTTTTAGTTTTGGTGTCAGCAAAGCAGAATTCAAAAATGGAATCACCCATTTATCATCATGTTTAGGCAGCTTTCATTTGAACTGATTGTTCTTACCAAAACACAGATTTTTTTTTTAATAGGTAACAAATGCTTCGTAGAGAGGGACTTTAAGCTTTATTTATGTATTGAGAGAAGCTTTCTGTGGCTGCAGATCCAGGGGAGTGTGTACTTTGATGCCACATTGGGAGCAACCAGCACTGGCAGCACAGGGAGAGTCAAACAGAAGATAAGGGTGTGTGCTGGAACCAGCCAGAAAACATGGATGGTCTGACTCCCTCTCTCCACTCTCAGTGTGATGGTGACATATGGCACAGTTCATGGTCCCTGCAAAAAACCTCCTGTTTTCATGGTCCTCTGTTGCTGCTGCTGCTGCTGTGTGGTCTCCATGATGATTGTATCTACTCATTCCAGCTGCACAGGAGCTGTGTTAAATATACAGCTCAGCTGGATTAACCTGGTTTTGCTAAGCATTGAATTAGCTATATCTGATCACATGCAATATCTTCAGAAGGTACTGCAAAGCCATCATCCTGTTAATTCTTTTAGACCTGAGACACAGATGATGGAGCAAGATCTGTCTGGAGCTCTTCCCTGGTGTCCCTGCTCTGACCAGAGCAGTAGCAGGGCTGGAGAAGACAGCTGTGGGTTTCACTTTTGAAACAATCAAGCCTTCCCTCCTTCCCACAGCTCTAAGTGTCTTTTCAGAGCAACACTCTTCAGTCCCACTAAAAGAGCTGAATCCCACATCTCCCCAGTGCTTGGAGGAGCTCCCACACCCTGTCCAGTTGCTGTCACATCCAAATGCACCAATCTGCTGTTGTGAGGCAAGGAATTGACTCTGACCTTCAAGGATGCCTCCAAAGAGACGGAGAGAGCACAATGCCACCATGCCATGATGGTTTTGTGTGACGTGCTGTGGTGCAGCACCTGTCATCACGCACATTGCTAAGCTCAGGTGTCATTCCCAAGTAAAGGTGTAGGTGGGTTAGATGAGCCACAAAATTCTTTGGCTGTCACAAAGACACATCACAAATGACAAGACATTAATGGCCTCAAACATAAGGCCCATGACCATTAGCTGATCATCTCCGTTCCTCCAAAGCATGCTGAGAAAGTGTCCTACACCACCCAAACCAGCCCCACAGTGCACAGCCTGGGCCGCCCCATGCCAGCACAGGGGTGTCCCCCATGCGGAGTCTGCAGGGGCTGATGTCTGCACACCCTCAGCCCAGGCGTGCAGGGGGATCACACATCAAACCCCAGCTGTGTTACAGCCACAAGCCAAGGAGGACACAGGTAAGTGACCTGGACTTTTTCCTGTCCCTGCATTGTACACCAAGAACATGAGGGCTTCATTGGCCTTGGAAATGGTAGGGTCTGTTGTGCTGAGGAGAAGCTGCCTGGGGAGTATTTGTTACTATCCACTCTGCCTATCAGGAAGCCAAGGCTGTGCTTGCTAGATCCTGTGGTTATTTACTCTGGCACAAAATTCAAATAACTCTGTTTGTACTGGGGCATGAGCAGAATTTAACTCTTACTTAAAAAATAAATAGGAAAGCAAAGAATATGAAGACATATAAGAGTGTAAGAAAATATATTTATTAAATTTCATGGCAATACTATGGCAAAATTGTTAAACACATGCTTACTTTTAGACACCCAAGCAATACAACAGGAGTTACATCAAGCAAGCAAACTAGGTTTAAAATGTATGCAAAGTTGTATCTTAGTGTTAGGTTAGTCTTAAATGTCAACTGCCACACTGAAATAGTATATCCCCAACATGATCCCATGCTTCCTTTTTAAGCATGCATTTGTTTAACTGCTTAGCTGATAAATTTTCATATTGATACACTTTGTTGAATCAGTATTTTACTTGGCATGCTACAGCTTTATTAAAGTGCCTTGTGATGATTTTGCTAAAATTGTGAAGGAAGTAATTTTTCAATAGTAGATTTGGAAGCTGGAAAATTTCAGTATCATTCAGCAACAAAAATATGCTGAATGACTTATTAGATTTAGTGTGTTATGAAGACTATTTTTTCAGCTCAATCTACTGATTTATTCTCAGTATTAACTTCTATAGATGACTATGTCAAATTGGCAAACAATATTTTCACTAGTATTAAACAAAAGTCCATTAAAATCTTCATAAAAACAGAACATAAAAAACACCTCTAAGCAAATTATTTATGCTGTAAAAAATATGGTATAAAAAGAGCTAAAAAAAACATTGAACCTATTCACAGTATATGTTTAAAGTTACAGCATTATAGTACAATGTTGTGTGTTTTCTTCAGGTGACCTGTATGATTCCACCAGTTCTAATGTTTTGTGTGCCACAACAGGCTCAAAGTTCAGATTGCTGTTATCTTCAAGTAGGATTTCAGATATGATATGATTCAGATGTCTTTTTGTTATCCCCAGCTTTACAAACTTCTGACATGCCATCAAAACATAAAATGTTTCCAAAGCCATTCTTGAACCACATTTAGAAAACATGGACAGAGTGATGTTCAAGGATTCTTTTTTTATTGTATTACTACTAAAGGGTGTGACCTTTCTATTTTACTTTGCCCTGCTCGAGCTATTAATTTTTAAAAGCTTTCTTAATCCAAATAATGAAAAAGTGAATTTTTCACTTTTTGTTTTGTTCCTGGGTTAGTTTTACTGACTACCTTTTGCACAACATGAGACCAAGTGAGCTGCAAAGGTATTGACCCTTCTAGTGGAAGTTGTCCATAAATCTCCACTGAAGCTTGCTTTCAGTCAAAATGCAGATTTGGGACTGTCCTAGAGATTTTGTTAGGTATCAAACTGAAAACCAAGGATTTCATCTGCTCTGGTGCACTACAAAGTCACCTGGACAGTGCTGTCACAAGAAGAGAGTGAGACTGGAGAGGGATTAACCCCAACCTCTCATGAGACACCCTGCCATTAGACCAGCTCACCTGCATGGGGGTACTGAGCCCCTGCCCTCCAAAACTCAGAAGTCCTCTTGAGGTTTTTTTTTTTTTTGTTTCAGTTGTAAAAGCAGAAGGAATTAATAGATGTTTTTGTGGGGGAGAAGTATTGTCATGCACACTGGGACAACTTATAAAGTTACAGAAAGCCTGCCAATATCATCTGAGGTTTGTTTGTATAACATGCTAAAAGGAAACAAACACTGGTTATCTGAGAAACACTGGGAAAAATCCAGAGTTATATAAATGGGGGAGGGGAAAGAAAATTGTGGTGGAAGAAACTATTTTACAGCTCCTAACAAGATATCTAAGACAGTCTTAAACATAAGGGAATAAAACACTTAAACACTTCTAAATCCTTGTCTAGCATGTGGGGTCTGGTACTGTGTTTCCAGGCTGGCTAAGGAATAGACAAGGGGAAAAAGCCAACAAATACTGCCAACAGCCAACAGCATCTTTGAGCATCATCCACAGAGGGCACCATTTAATGCAAGCACCACAAGTGTTGCAAAGTGTGTTGGGAGGAGCACAAGACAGCTTCCTCTAGACAAAACTGTCTCAGAAGGTATATATGCATGTACAGTTCTTCAAAAAAATCGCTTTGGCGACTTCCTCTGCCATATGCACCTAGGCACATGAAGATGCAAGCACATGTGTGCGTAAAGGGTTAGGACCTAGTGTTATAAATATTAAATGTCATTTGCACTGAAGTCTTCATCAAAGTCTGTGGCAGAACATAAGATGTCATTTACAAGGGAAGCTCTTCATAGATTCATGGTACACAGAGCCTTGTTAGCAATCTCATTCTCTAAATGTTACATTTTTCTAATATCTGTCAAATTATTTTACTATATTTCTATCTACTTGTAGGGATACAAGCATTCTATTTACAAAGCAGTATTTATTTAAAAACAGAGCACACAATTTATCATTGCCTTTTCAGAGTGATGTGTAATCACCTTCTCTCTCCAGTGCACCCAATCGCTTTCCTTTTTGCTCCTATTCATGTTCAACTGAGTGAACTCATGATCACAGGAAACACCACAGCACTCAGCTTTACCCAACTGAACCTATCAACAACAACATAAAAAGGTGACTTGAAAATGCCTCTTCAGAGCAGCCTAAAGCTCGAGGTCAGCAGGAGTGTGCTGCTGCCACATTCCTAGCAAAGTCAAGTTCTGGTCCCCCACACAAACCAAGGATGAACAAACATGGTGCATCTGCCAGTTGTTCCATGACAAGCAGCACAATGACTGGCTCCCTTTGGAAATGGTTTACCCATGAAAGCAGCAACTAGAGATAATAAAGACAGCAAATGTCAGTTTTCGGGTTCTAGGTCTGCCTATACAGCCACTGCATAGCAGGGGAGGTAATTCACTGCCTGCCTGTAATATTAGCTTACTATTTTGTTGATATATTAATTAGTAGTTCTGTGAGGTATATCACATGCAGATCTACCATCCCAAAATCTAATGCAAGCGTGAGATCCCGCATCTTGGGCATGTCAAAAAACCAAAAATAATGAATGTGTCAAATAGGAGAGTGCACAATGATAAAACAAATGTGACTGATGTTCCACACGTACAGTGAACAGTACAAAAACCCATTACAAAACTTAAATTGTCACATATGACAGGCATGGCTCAAAAATAAAAAGCAGCAGAACCGACGACTTTCTTCAGAAAGCAACTGCTTGGCATCAAAACCCTACATCTCCAAACACTGATCCTGGAGGACTGAAGTTAGGCATGACACAATCCCTTCTGGTCATATCCCTTCTGCAAGTTGTTGGATTTTGCTTTTTGTTTGGTTATTTTTAGATTTTTTTTTAAAGCTGCACTTTCTACTCTTCTAATAATGAAGTAAACAGGCAAAAGAACTAAAAATAAATGTTTAATAAAGGGTAAGATTTTTCACAAAAGGATGGTAAGGAAATGCTGTTTAAACTTTAGGATTCCTAAGATATTTTTCAGAAAAAAAACTTGTCCGAAGAGGCTCATCAGGAAGCTAGAAGGCACTAGTACAAAAAATCTGATCCCCTCTGAAACTTACAACTGTTATCAAAGCATTTAGAGGCTAGGAGAGAGCACCATGCTTTGAAAAGAGTATTTGGTTCAAAGACATTCCTAAAGATGCTTCACTGGTTTAACATGGCACTTGGGCTCACAAAGCAAGTCTGTTCCCTGACTGTCCTGGTCATTCATCCCTACTGCTCCATGTACCTAGGGGTGGCTGATCACATTAGCAGACCACCTCTCCCTACGAATCTGAATTCACTGCTGAAGATCTGAGATAGGCAATTGAAAGGCAGCACTGAATAGGCTCAAAGGAAACCACAGAGGTGAAGCAGCTGATCTTTCAGGTGCTGGAATGACAACTGTTTACTGGCTCATCAGCATTAAGTGACAATGACACTACAGATACTGCACAAGCTTGTGTCTCTCCCACATCTGCCCCATTCTTCTTACTGAAGCCATTGCTGTTAAAGGACCTTTCTGACCTGCATCCTGAAAGTCAGAACACCAGACATATAGTCAAGAATTAGAAAAAAAAAAAGAGATTAATAACTAGGTCAGAGGGAGTTTATAAGATCAACATGGAGGCAGAACATACATTTGTGGAGCTTTTCCTTACCTAATCACTAAGAAATGAAGCAATTTAAAATGTTGTTGTCTTTACTGAATAGGAGGAGCAGCGCACTGGGAAACCTGAGTATGTGATGCTTACATGTAAGTGATTCACCGTATGAACACTGACAATGATCCTCCTAAACAGCTTCCTGTGAGAGCTCCGTGTGTTCTCTGCAGCTGCCTTGATTTCCAGTCTACAAATTATAAATTGCTAGTACTCTCAAATGGCTGTTTGATTTTGTTTCTTGCAATACACAGCCATATGAAAAGCACAGTTATTCTTCATGGTCAGCTGTTCTGCTACAGAGGGGTTTTTTTTTTCCAGTTGGATCACCATACAATACTGATTGCTCCTCTGTACTGAGAATCTGCTCTATAAAACAAAAAACCCCCTAACCACTACCCATACACGCTGTCCATGACATCATCTGCTTTCAATTAAAAGCATATAGCAGCAAAAGCTAAAATTCATCTCAGGAGATGGACACATTAAGCCAAATTTACACTAGTGAAAAGAAATACTCTAAAAAACAATAATTATGAAAAACAGTTGCTACTATTAGGATTTAGCATCCTCCCAGCTATCAGTCACAAAGGGCTTAACTGCTTCCCTTCATGTGTTAGTTTAATGCTCTAAGTAATATGCTATGACATCTCTCTTGCGCTGATACTTGGTCACAAATGGACGTCAGGTCTTTGCACTGCCCGAGTTTCCACGTGCAGCCCTGCTAACTCAAAGACTCAACAGATGAATCCTTTGTGCACTTTCTGTCCTTTCAGAGACACCTTGCACTCTGCCAGACCTGCAGACTCATCTGTTTTTTACTACTTCACAGCTCACTAGCCCGGGAGGCACACGCAGGAGGCTGTTACCTATTATGGTAACTATTTAGTGCTTTGCCTTTTTGTCAGCTCTGAAACACCTCTACACTTTCACTCTGTGGAGAGAATGAAAGTGACAGAGACATGCCAGCAGAGACATGCCAGCCTCTGAAACTGAACCACCCATTGCTGTGATTAGGTTTAACCTTATGCTTGGTTTTATTTTGATGGCCAGATCATGTGGTTTGGAGACCACATGTCTGTCAAGTCATCTTCCCAGTCTACTCTCACACCTTTACAACTAGCAGCCTAGCCAATTCAGTCTCCTTATCTGTTTTCTTTAGAAAACCATTCCCGTGTATTATTTATTAAAAAAAACCCCAAAACCAAACAACAATCCAAACCCCAAACAAAGCCCAGTAGCTAAGGAAATGAAGATTAATAAAAAAATTGGTTAGAACTTTATGGAGACCCTCTTTGATCAAGGTCTTTTAACATTTGATGCCACCCCACTGTTTTACAGCAAGAAACAGGTAAATTTCTCAAAAGTTTCTCCTGTAAGCTAGTGAAATTTATGTATGCCACAGCCTGAAATTTACACAGTGAAATGTTACAGTTACAGTTGCCTAGAGATGCACATGGGAAAACAAGCATTTTAAAAGATGATTGTTTTAAACACTCCTTTAAGCACACAAATGTACATAATTTAAGCTTTCTTTGCATCACATATCTGGTAAAGGAGAGGTAGAATTAAGCGGCACTAAAACCTCCCTGGGTTTCTCCCTGCCACTAGAGAAATCCTACCTTGTACTCCCAGGTAGGATTTGTATAGAAGGTCCTGTTGGGTTGACACATAAGATCAAAGGTCAGGCAGCAGGTAATACAAAGCTAATACAATAAAGACCATCCAAAAAGCAATTTCTCCTCAAGGACCTAGTCCTACTACCTCTAATTTCATGTGCCAAACTGCTTCAGCAGCTAAGGTGAGTAGACAGAGATTTCCCCATGGCTTACATTACTGCATAGTGCAAAGACTGCTAAACACTGAGGGTGAATGGACTACTGTACCACTTCAAAGCAGGACATCTGGAGCAGAAGCTATGAAATACAAAATGTATTAGTGCAATACATTAGGCAAGATTAACTCTTTAACCAAAAGATAGAAAAAATATAGAGCATTCTAAGGTATTTTTTAAAAAAAGGAAGTTTTAAACTTTATGCAGTTCTTGTTGAGGTTTCAATCAGTGTTACACTTCTTTTCCCCAAGTTTGTACCCCTGAGTCAAACATTTAATAAACATTGTACAGTAGGTACAGAAATTAGTGTCTAGTCAAAAAGCAACAGATTTGAATGGCCATTGCTTTGTAAGTGTTAAACAGTGACAATAACCTTCCATACAGGAGAAGAAAAAAAAATAGCACTCTCATTTGTTCATTGTTTATAACTAGGTAAAAGATCTCAACAGTTTCCAACCACATTGTTTCCAAGTCTTAGGCTGAGATTTGCTATAAATTAAACCTTCAGTAAGGAAATCTGTTGGCGCTGCATCATTTGAGTCTGCATGGTTGAGAACAACTACAACAAAGCAAAGCAATCTTTCCAAGTTATAAATTGCATGAGACCATGTTTATCTTGGAGCACTGTGTGAAGGCAGGCAGAGTTCTTTGACTATAATTATCAGGGGCTGTAAATTCAAACCCCCTTACATCCAATATATTTTACTAGAGTAATAACTAAATTGCTATAATTTTGGCCTCTCAGCCTCTATTACAATGGAATATTAACACTTTGACTAACTTAAGTGTGGTAACATTCAGCTCACAAGAACTTCTGCTGACTGTCTCCAAGAATAATTCATGCCTTTTGCACTTTTCTTCTTCCTTTCTTAACAATACCAGGCATAAAAGCTTATTCAGAAGGCAGGTTCACGTGCAATGAGGACTCACTGTTAATCATTTGGTTTGTTCTGAAAAAAGTGTGTGAAGGACCACCCTGTGTTAATGGGTTTAGGAGAGTCTTCATCATCTTTTGGGGGAAGCAGAAACTGTCGGGAATTAATTGAACACGGGCTCCCAAAAGATGCATTTTCATTGTTGCTTTCAACTGATCCAGGAGAGTCTGGAGTGCCCATGTTCCACGCGTTTGTGTTTGCTTGAGGTCTGTAACCTGCAGTTTTATCCAATTCTTCCTCCACAGGTGAATGGCCCTCTATTTTCAGAGCACTGATAGAGAGCTGCATTTGTGGCTTATAGCCTGCTGTAGTCACTAAGTCTATTTCTGGCTCCTCCTCTGGTTTAATTTGAGGCTGATACATCGACTGGATGTCAATGTAAACCACCTGAGATGACCCCCCAGCTTCATCTGTAGGGGGATTTGAGATCTCCTCTTCAATGATAGGGGGGCAGTAGGAGACAACAATGTGGTTTTCCATTTCTGAGTCAGAACCATCTTCAGGCACAGTGGTCTCTGCTGCTGGGGACATCATCTCTGTGTCTTCAATCTTTGGAGCTGTGGACTGTGTTTCCACCACTTCAACACTATTGGGGGTGCACGGGTTCATTTCCAGTGTTTTAAGTGTCTTATTCCCCTGAAATGAAAAAAAGGAGAAGGGGGAGACACTAAGCTAAAAGATCTGGAAAATGTGAAAGCAACAAGTTGCTGAAATTACAGCAGTTTGGTGGCTCGTGGATTGTACTCATCCCACAGCCATTAGTACAATACATTAAAAAGAAAAAAGTGCTTATCATTTTCTGGCTCACATTCCTGTAAATGTTAGAAGTATTTTATGCAAATTAACGAGACTTGAGATCTTGCAGTATATTTTTTAAGAACTTTCTCCAAATCTCATCTTTGTACAACCCATTTCTGAAGGCTGTTTAAATATTCTGCCCATCTCAACTAATGTATCTACCAGGATAATGGGATATGGCAGATCTCCATACTTCCTGCTTCTTCTACTACTTCAACAAAGATGAGTGTGTTACTCTTGTATTCTTACTGGGTAGTGACACTTCTCATTAGCTGGAAGAAGAGAAATGCAACAGTCCTAGTTCAAACATTGCAATTAACTACATTAACAACAACAAAGCGCTAGATAGCATCTGACAGAAGTTACTCAGTAAATTGGCTTGTTTCCCCCTGCCACAGAGTTTTTTCCTGCAATTGGAACAGATGAGTCAAAGTTTGCAAAAGAATTTTTAACTGGTTTTATCTTTTAGAAGCTTAAAATACTAGATTTAAAATAAGGGTTACCTCACAGATGTTCCTCTGAAACTGCAGTGCCTTACTGTTCTCAGGATTCGGGATTTCTGGATAAAATGTTTCTTTAATCCTTTAAAGAGGAAAGAATAAACTATTATAAAGATAGCAAGGCCTGAAACAGATTGTGAATACACAAAAGGACGCAGGACACTTCCCTTTAACTCAGAATACTGAAGACATCTGGTGCAAAGATTTAGTGTGTTAAACTTTCACTGAGTATAATGGAAAAAACAGCAACCCCCTTTTTTTTTAAGATGGGAATTTAATATGCCACATTTACTAAAAGCTGAAGATGATATGTCTATCTTTGTTTGTAGAGGGCACACAAATTATAGTATGTTGCCAGCTTATTTCCATTTGGAAACTGTTTATAAACTGTGCTCACTGGAAGAGAGGCTCCTGCAAAAGCTTTTTGCATTCCTCCCTCTGACTTCTCTCCAGCTCAGTTTCTCCCTCACCTTCCACATGGTGTTTTTGCCACCCACCTTTGAACAAAGCCCACTAACATCTTTGGGTATATAGAGAAAGCAGGGAGTAACTAAAATAATGGAAAACCCTAGCACTGAAGCAAACAGTTCCAGAAAAAGATGAGAACCCAAGGTAGGCAGTTACCATTCCCTCTTTCGGTAGCAGAAGATGCTGGCCAACACTCCAAGCAGCACCACCACTGCAACGGGGATGAGAATTGCAATGATTAATCCTACAGCTGGGGGATAAGAAAAAGAGGAGACAGTAAATATATATCCAATATAATCAGTGAGTTTTATGCCTTTTCTTATATACCCCCCAGTTAGAGACCTTTCCATTAAACTCAGCTAGTGCAGTGGTCTGCAAACAGCGACCTACACCATCACCCTTTTCCTTTGCTGGAGTTCACAGATTCAGTGATAACTACAGGAATCAGCCGATATTTCTCTCTGATTGTTTAATTACAGAAGGCTTCATGTGCTGTACAAGACTCATTAGTACAGTGATTCTGTTCTCATTAAGCACTGGCATTGCACTTTCATGCTACCTGAGCTGGCCAAGTTTCTGGTAATGGCTCTTCTAGGCCAACGGCTAATTGTATAAACAGCATTGTCTTTTATATGTTTTACAATGCTTCTAATCCCTGAGCTTTAGTGCCAATAGATCTCCACTGCCTTCTTCCATTGATATTAAATGCTTCAAGCTTGATTTTCATGTATTTAGTTGCACACCAATGTTTAGTCTGTCATAGGAAATACTTTTTTTCTCTTATTCTCCAAAGTCAATCTCTGTTTTGTAATTGTCTTTCTGTGTTTGATTCTGTCAAGGGATCAATAAAACTGAATTCAAAGCAGAGAAGCATCTGTTTTCAACTCTGAAACTGATAAATATTTCCACATTGTCTTTCTTCCCACCATGTATTAGCAGATATTCATCATGGGAAACCTGACAAAAACAACTGGCTGTTTGAGAAAACGAAGTTCAGACTTCATTATATTTAGTAGTAGGTTAGAAGTTACTTTTTATGCATACATTACCATGAACAACAAAGTAGCTGTAATAGAAAAGGATCTTTCCCTCACTCTGAGCTACATTTTTGTATGTATAAATAACCAACTAAATAAAGGTAAAAATTAGACTGTAGGCCCAAACCTACAGGATCAGAATAAACCAATAAAATAAGCTCAGCTTTATATACATTGCACAGCCCCTGTGCTAAAGACAGGAATAGGTCTGAACAGGGATAATCAACTTACAGTCTTCCTTTGTCACCACATAGAGGCTGTTTGGAGGGCTCAATCCACCAGCAGTGTACGCTTGTAGTTCCAGCTGGTAACTCGTTTTGCCTTGAAGATCAAATATTTTCATAGACTTCTTTGTTAAGTCAGTGATATTGTTAACTTTAAGTTCTGGATTCCCTGTTTGTTTGGAAGCAGTAAGAAAGGCATAACTTGGTGAGAAAGGATTCAAAAAGACAACCTCACCTTTAGCAAAACTGTCTTGAAGTGAGCAGATGAAACCAGAAGAACAGTCTGTGTAAAAAAATGCTGAAATAAAGAACCCTAGCAATGCTGCTTGCTTACACAGCACCAAGCAGCACAGGAGTTTGTGCTGCTGCTGCAGATTGACTACATTTCCTTACCCTCCTGTGTGTCCTCTTATGAATGTCAGTCAGGCTTCAGTCCTGACAGGACAGGCACTGGAAGAATATTAAATTTATTTAACCCTATTAAATACAGTCATGTAACCTCCCCACCTCATCTCCCCAGGGTATCTGAGCACAGGACAGCATGACATACTGCCACTTAGTCACTGCACTACTTTATGGCCTCAGTGAGACAGGGTTTTCTCCAACTTTTGCTTTATATTAAAAAACAGCTGGGCTAATCACACAAAGGCATTTTAAAAGCCTTTGTCACACATCAGGAGCATATTATAACAGTGAGTAATGCAACTGAATTATTATTAAAGCATCTTTTTTATTAAAGTGAAACTAAATTATTAAAACATAGAAAGGAAATATGTAAGCAAGGAAGTTGCAATCTTCACAATTAACTTACCTGATTCTGAAAGTCTAGGCTTTAAAGCATCTTTTTCACCTTTTGCAAAGGAAAGAAGATATGCTTTTAACTTCAACAATAAAATTTGGTGCAGTTTTTGGAGCTGTAGAGAGAGTTATGAAGGAAGAAACCAGTAAGAAATTGCCTTATCATAAAATGCTGAAACCATGTAAGTATTTCATCAGTTTTATTTTGGAGCTAGCATTTTCCAACCCTTTCCTCAAGACTCCTCACTGTAAAATATGTGTGAAAGACTTAGCAGGAGTCTACAAAAATACAGCTATGTTGGACTAATTGTTAATAATTACTGCAGTATTAGCTACTAAGAGGTGCTAGAAGAAAAATTTCTCTTTGGTCAGTCTTCTTACAGACCCATACATGTAAATACCCTTCTTCCTGCAACAAACCCCAAAGGATTGTATAAATATTCAGAGGATACATATCAGCTTTTACAGGCTTTAACTCTGTGACTTCATAGCTTGTCTTAAAACTAAAAAACCTCCACAATTTTACCATCTCAGCTTAAAAGAACTACTCTTAGCAGTTTACACAAGTCCTTATTCCAATACCTGAAGCCTACTGAAAGTGTTACAGCAGATAATGCCATGCATAGTGTCAGGACCTAGCCTGACATTTGGCTTTGATCCAGCATGGTTGAACTCATGTTTAAGAATGCATCAATTTTTCTCTTCATGGTTATCTGTCCAAAGGCAAATCTGAAGTTTTAGAATGAATCTATGCTCTTGTGCATTTTCCAGTTCCTAATAAGTTTCTTCTGCATGCTCAACGCATTATTAGTCCCTCGAAGTCTTTATATCTTGAAAGCTTCTGTTTGATCAGTTCATAACACACATGGAAAACTCTTCTGGGGAACATTTCAGAATTTTTGCAGAAATACAAATGGCTGACAATTGAGTTTCTGGTAAAATTGCCTTAACCTCACCTTCAACCTTAGCAATGAAGTAAACAACACCATTTCCAAGGACTCAGATTATGTCAGCAGTTCAGTTTTCTAGGCAAACTATTTTAGCAGAAAACACATTAAACTTCAAAGTGAAATCGGTGCTGTAGTTACAATACAATACAGTTATGGTGTTAAAGGCTAAAGTCATGTCCAAACACCTGGGAACAGAAAGCATTCAGACACTAATGCATCTTCAGGCAGCAAAGCTCAGCACTGGGTCAAACCCCAGTAACCCAGACAGGGTTGGTGTGGGACAGAATACAATTCTCAAAGTGGCTGTGCTCCAGGATCTAGTTGTTGGATCTATGAAGTGCTTTAATTTCAACACAGAAATGTTATGGATACTTTTTACATTTTCTGAGCTATACTAAATATGCTTAGAAGTTGGACTTGATGAATCAAAAAAGTTGCCTCTTCTTGCGTAGAAGGGACCACAGCCATGTGGTTCAAATTATGGCTGTGAATTGCTGTGACACTCTGTGCCACCACACAAGCTGGAGAACACAGGGTTATTGCATATGCTTGAAACTGCAAGTGGCTGGAGAAATGTGTTACAGTTATCCACGGAGAACCAACAGAAGTCAGCAGCACCGCATGGAGATTCTGGTCTCAGCCTTCTGCCAACACTGAGCTAAAAAATAGACACAGACTATTTTCTCTTCACTTTGCAGAGATCCCAAATGATAAAAATGCACTCACGCAGCTCTTTCATATACCCAGTTATGTTTTTCAACAACTGATATCCCATGGATTTGCAGCCATACAGAGAAAAGTTGTATCTCACGCCAGGTTTGAACAAAGCTGCAAGAGAAAACTGCTGTAAGAATATTTCACTTCAGAAGAACAATGCTTTTAGATTTCACATGATGCAGATCTATAAGTACATATTAAAAAATTACAAAGTAAAATAATATAAATGTGGTTTAGAAGCAGTAACCAAATCTAGCTCCCAGAGAAAGTTTAGTACTAAACAAAGAGGATTCAAAACAAGCTACTCAAATTTCATAAATTGCCCTTTCCATGGGGAAGCACAAATTGAAGTTACCAGAAATAATCCCCTTCTTTTCCTCCCACAGCAGCCATGTAGATCCTGCCTCCTCAGAAATACAAATGCATTTTGAAATAACCAGGCTTACTGGAGCAACACTACAAAAGATAGGCAGAAAACTCTCAGAACTGACAGTGAAACAACTTAGCAATGAACTTCAGTCCTGAACTGACTTTAAAAAACACAGATAGTCATCATATTTATGCTTCCCATGTCTTTGGTGGGAGCACAGATATTTGATGCTATAATGTGTAAATAATTTACCACTTTCTGGGATTTTCTCAAGTTGGGGCTGTACGCTGCTTTAAAGACTTTTTCTGAACAAGATACTACTGTGAAAGTACACAGAAGTCAACTGGGTTTTGCAAGAGTTCAGGTCCAGCCTGAGGGAGTCTCCTAGCAGGACTAAGAGCAGAGGTGGATTTACCAGCTTAAGCCTAGCCCTAGCAGCTGGATAACTCATAAAAGAGTCACATGCTGCAAGAAGCATCCCAGTGAAGAGCTCAGGAGTAAAGCAGTGCATCACAGACACTGTATTGTCTGCTAAAAAAAAAAAGAAATCTCTAGCTAGCACAAACAGAAACAACATGGACACAGTGTAATTACAGACAGAAAAACATATTTCCCCCATTCCTCCAGGTCTCAACTTTCCTATGTACACAGCTCCAAGTTGCTTCCTTGAATGGAGACTTTAATACTAAATTCTTCTAAAAGGCAAATATATACCCTCATAGAAAGCAGAGAAAAAAAATCCCACATCTTTAATGGAGCCTCTCTTTCCTCTTCTGCGGCTACTAGTCCCACCACAGCTGAATTTCATTTCCCTGATCTGCCCACCAGCATCTAGAGACCTGGAATGTGCCCTGTTCCAGGAAATTTCAATAGTTGACAGCAAGCCAACACATGGAGGTCACACTTAAAAAAATTTGCCTCATGTAAAAACAACGGATTAGTCTTCTCCCATCCTGAGCAGCACTGTTTATGCTTAGAATCCAAATAAAACCCCTAACCCTAGATTAACCATTATGCATTAGGCTGAGTTAGGAAATTTTGGCGTACAGCTAGAAGAGGTAATTTCAAAACAGTTAATAAACACAGGATGATAAAAGTTAAATCAAGACTGATATTTGGATTTGGCAAGACTGTGTAAGAAATTAAAATAAACACAGTACCAAGAAGAAATTCATTTATTTACAGAAGTACACAGGAATCAAACAATCTGCAACCTATAGCTTCATGCTGCTCTCATTCCACTTGCTGCTCAAGATCTCAACCAGAAGGACTCACAAGAAAGTATTCTGACTTACCAGATTTTATCACTGCATTTGTTGTATTTGAAGGAAACTTCTGCCAGTCCACACTACAGGGTTCAGACCCAGATGAATGACACCATTTTACTATGTAGCCACACGTCATGTTGGGGTAAGAATCCCAAGAAATATTAATTCCATTGCCCATTGCCACAGCCTGATCTGTTGTGACATTGTCTGCAACAAAGATGACAGAAAAATCCATCAACGAGCACACACTTATCTAAAGCCCAAGATGGAAGAAAGCATTCCAGCCACAGCACAATGGCTTTATAAATGGCAGTCATTTCTAGGGGCAGTCATTTCTAGGAATGAGAGGCATGAGTGAACTGAGAATTCGAAGCAGTGCACTCCGCTGAGCTTTCTGGAGTGCTCACAATCAGACATAGCCTCCAGCAAATCCCTCAGCCAGCCTTAAGTACTATAAAGAGAAATGCAGCAGCTCAAGACTGACTTATAAAGCACTTTTTCAAGGTAAGGATTTACCGCAGATGTCAGGTTCAAATATGAATTGACACCAAT
>NW_005054401.1:1529328-1541757 GCF_000277835.1 Geospiza fortis
CTTTGTGTTTCTTTCAAAGTGTCTTGCTGTCACTTGCCCAACCACAGACAACCATTTTTCATGAAGAATCAACAGCAATAATCATGTCCCTGGTGAACTTTATGGAGGCTTCAGTCTACCAAGGGTAAATTATACAAGAAAGAAAAGAAAAAAAGTTTTGCCTTTAGTCTATTTGTCTTCTTTCTGATTATCAAAGATCTAGCTGCCCTTGTGAAGTGATCAGATCTGGGAACAGCTTCCAATTCCTGCAGCTGCCTTCCATGGATGTCCATCACATGGGACCCCGCAGAGCTAAGGGATGGTTTCCAAAGGCCACCACAAAAGGGGTGGCCCTATGACAGATCTGCAAAAACAATCTCAGGGTTTCAGTTTTCCTTTTTCAGTGTTCTCATTTATGCTCCCCATTGAGTCTATTATTTCATTTTATTAAAGCCGTAAACTAGGGAAGGCTGAAGGGCAAGGACAGTTTTCAAGGATTAGTGCTATGAAAACTTTACTCTCACAGATGCGCTGCAAATGTCAAAGGACTGTCTTTTTCTAAATAATCTTAGCACACAGTTAAGTGTATAATTGTTTTGTAGCTTGCTCATGGCAAGAAAAAGACACATGAATAACAAAAGCAAATCAACTCCACAAGGGCCTTGATACTTTCCCCAGAAAAACTACTACATATCCATTGAAACTACATTTCTGTGATGCTGGAAAAGATCATATTTCTAATTAGCAGACTTTAATTTTTCTATTTACAGAAAAGAGTTTTTTACTGACAGTAATCACATACTGTCTAAAAACCACTTAAATACACCATTCCACCTTATTTTCTGAGCTAGATGACTAGAAATTCACCATGGGCAGTACTGGACATTTTGGTGTATTTATAGCTGCAACCTAGAATAGAAGAACAAATAACTACTAGCACTAGAACACTACAGTGGTAGGGGAGCCTGGATCAACCAGATTATATGCCTCAACTCTCTACAGAGCACTGTTCAAAGACAGTGACAAATTAATTATGGCAGTGTATCCTCTGTTTGTGTTTTCAATTTTCATAAACCCCAGCTTCAGACCCTCTGCTCTCTTATTGATATTAAAAGCACTTACAGACTGCACACAGGAAGCAGCGAGAAAAGATGTCTGGGCAAAAATGTCATCCAGTTCTTTGAATGAGTCATCTTGTATGACTCCAGTCAGTGACTCAATTCCTATACCAACTCGGGAGCAAAACTTTAATGAGTACAAGCTGGGTAACACCAAAGGGAACCTCAGACATCTAAGAGAAAGCTATAAATGAATGCAAAGCTCTAGCTGCCATCAGCTCTTCCACACCACAAACCTATTATAGCGACCTCTTTGACTTCCAGAGCCTGACTCTTTTTCTGCTGAAGGAGAGCTATAAAAGCATTTCAAATCAACTGCCCCATATAGTTACTTCTCCTTCCAATGGGCAGACTAAGAATATACTACCAGGTATTAGCATAAGTACTGTGCTCAGTTCTAGGCTCCTCAGAACAACAGAGACATGGAATTCCTGGCATGGGTCCAGTGGAGGGCATCAAAGATGTTTAAGGGACTGGAGCATCTCTCTTACGAGGACAGGCGGAGGGAGCTGAGCCTGCTCAGCCTCAACAAGAGCCGAGAGGGGACCTCATCAGTGTATGTCAAAGCCTGCAGGGAGGGGACAGAGGAGGGACCAGGATCTGATTGGTAGTGCCAAGCGATAGGACAGAAACTGATGCTTGGAAGGATCATGAACATGAGGAAGAACTTTCCTGTGCAGTGACCAGGCACTGGGACAGATTGCCCAGAGAGGTTGTGGAGTCTGCCTTATTGGAGATACCCAAGCACCATCTGGACACAATCCTGTGCCCTGTGCTCTGAGATGGCCCTGCTTGGGTGAGGAGGTTGGACT
The DNA here is from genome assembly GCF_000277835.1 of Geospiza fortis. Lineage (NCBI taxonomy): Eukaryota > Metazoa > Chordata > Aves > Passeriformes > Thraupidae > Geospiza > Geospiza fortis. The sequence continues at coordinate 1,531,238 of NW_005054401.1, forward strand.
GTGGGCCCTTCCAACCTGACCTATTTTGTGATTCTTTGTTTTGGAGGAGCACAAGAAACATTGTATTTCACATGATTTTGCTTTACACAGAAACAAACTCGTTTTTTATCTCACTGTGAATCTCAGTCAGAACACATTTCTTCCTGTGAGAGATGGCCAAGTCTTACCAGAACCTGAGTTGCCGGACAACCAACTGTGACACCTGTTCCCCAAGTGGGCAAGGAGAAGCAGACCCATGAATGCTCCTCCAAACAAGTGGAGACAGGCCTTGGTGTGTGAATCTGTCCTCCCTGCAGAGCATCAGCCAGATATGGAGCTAAAGGTTTGGTGTGCAGGGAAGCGTGGACTCTCAATAACTGCTTTGCAACATTATCTACTCTGCAAGTTCAGTGTTAAGAGCAGAAAATCACTATCAGGCTCAGCTGTTTCTGTTTACAAAGCCCTCAGCAAGAGCAGCAGTGTTTTAATTGGGAAGCTAAAGCCCTACCTCCTTTTCAAATACTGACTCCCTAGCACAAGGATGCCAACACTTTACCAACCAGCCCAATTAATATTCTCCTACAGAGCTCACAGGCATTGAACTGACAATTCTCGCCTTAAAAGGTCACACAACTCCAAAACTTCTGAATGTCTTTAGCATGTAACACTTCTCAGTGTCTCAACAAGAACACAGAAATACACTGAGCTCCCTAAATATCAGGGATCCACACCAATGCTTTTGAAAAGTGCAAATAGCTGTAAAGACTGCACATTATCATCTTTATTTTATGTAAAGAGCACAATTAATTGGTGAGACACTACTCCAAAAGCAAAGCATTTGCTCCCCCACCCAGCAGATTGTGTGGGGAAATAAACACAAACAAACAAAGCATTATTTTGCAATAAACAAACTCTCCTACATATTCCCAAGCTTTGAAGGTGTTTAATTCTCAGCTGGGAGCACTCACCACTTGGAAGTTCCACGCTTGTTATCCTTGAAGGGGGAGATGAGCCCGCATGGTTTCTGGCTACAACGCTAATTACACAGTCACTTTTTCCAAGTTTTATCTCAGTACTGTTTGAGGGTTCAGAGACTACTTTACGCTCCAGTAGTCTCTCTAGCAGGTAGCAGGACACTTCATGAGACACTATTTTTCCATTGGTTTCAGAAAGGGATAAGGGCTATGAGCAGACAAAGAGTGCATTAAAACCAAAATGCAATATACAGAAGATGACATAGGATAATACGAATTTACTGTTCCTGATCTAGTCTGATGATCGTGTAAGATTATAAGGCAAAAAAGTAACTCAAGTGTGACTTTGATAATTAACATGTAAATTCCTAAGTTTTTAATTTTCAACTCAGATGTATTAAACATTTAATTCTTCATGTGAAATGCTTCTCAAAGCAATATTTAAATTATAAAACTTTAATAACATTCTTATCTGGGGAAAAATATTTGTCTCAATAGATGGTTCTATATAAAGTTAAGGAAAGCAGCCTGGTTTATTGACTACAAACTTTACTGATTTATAAACATTTATATATATTTATAAATGTATATAAGTAAATAGTTTTTCATACAGTTACATTACATAATATTTTATGTGTTCTATCTACCTTCCAGAAGACTATTACGCTTTCACCAGAAGGACTTCTCTCTCTCCAGATATCTGGTCCTCTTGCAGGAGCTAAATAAAAAAATAAGAGTGGTAGTATTTTTCCCCAGTAGCACAGTAGACAATTTACCATCTATTGAAAAGTTAGGTTTTTTTAGATTACTAATTTTAAAATACGTATCTTCACAAGTTCAACATTTTATCATCAAGACTGAGACGAACTTACGGGCTTCTGATGTTGTCTGCTCCAACCCCCGGCTCCAGTCACTCCACCTCCAGAAGTGGTCAGCAGCCGAGCAGCGCACCCTGAGCTGGTATTTGGTGTCAGGGCGCAATGCATTCAGCTGAGCTGTGTAAGTTGAAGATTTCCGCCCAGGTATGGAGATATTGTGCTGTTCAAAATTTACAGAAATTGACATGATATGTGTATTTTTTTTCTCCTAAATTACACTGCTAGTCAACACCTAAAAAGGTGAGGGTTTTTGTCCTCCAAAAATACTGACAGTGTCAAAGCTGCATTCAAGCCCTATGAAGAAAACAGCGGGAAAAAAATGTCCCATGCAGTCATCCTGAACAAAAACTTCAGAGATCCACCAAAATAAAGTTCTATACAGACAGAAATTGAAGTATACAGTAACGTCCAAAAAGGAGCAGCAATGTGGATGCTTTTTCAACAGGGTGAGCTCTGCACACAGCAGCAGGTGGTTGTTTCCCATCTATCCCATTCAGTCCCCCTCTCTCCCATATGAATCAAAACTGCTCACATGGGGCAGGCCAGAATTCTGGTGTTCAGAACCCACACTCCCACTGAACACATGCACATCTTGTGGGGACAAAGCCCTTTTTCCTATGAGACATGCCCAGAAGTTCGCTAAAGACTGTCTGCTTCAGCAGGATGTTTATCATGCAGTCTGCTGCCTTCATTTTTCCTTCAGAAGACATTATCCAGGACCTACCCAGGTGATCTCAGTTCACAGCTCTTATGACAGGACTAGTCTCTTCTATTATTCTTAAAGTGGTGTGGGTCTAGAGAGCATTTCAATTTCACAATTAAAGAAATCCTAAGCCCAGGAATATTTTTTACTGATTCTAATTATAACACATGTGCATCACAGCTGCCAAAAACTGGACTCCAAGTGACTTTAAGATGCAACTAATTTTGCATTTCTAAAGCCAAATGACAACTTGAAAAATAATAGAAAATCCAAATAACAACTTGAAAAATACTAGAAAAGCCAACAATCTCTCATGCAGATGGAAATGCTTCTGAAAACATCCTCAAAACGCCATGTAAAACCCCATAGCAATTTTACAGCTACTTTTGTGACAGGGAACTCCTGGAGTTTTTTTATTAAGCAACCAGCAACCATATAACAAAGCTATAAAAGCTTTTGCCAAGCTGTTTGCTGCATACAAAATATCCGTGGGTGAGGGCTCTGATACAGGTGAAGGGAATCAAACTGTTGTGGAAGTGTAAGTCCTGACCCTTTTCCACTATCCCAGATGATTGATGCAGTAGCAGAATTCACAAATGAGTCCAGGCCCAAGATTTTAAGCTGCATATTCCAAAAATATCTGAGTTCCTTTTGTAGTACCTAATCTCTGGTATTACTTAACACATGTTATTAGAGACAAAATATAAAAGCTTAAGGCTTCTGCACTTATTAAGTGGTCTGAAAGTATTTTAAAAATACTCTTAGAGAGGGTGCACCCTCTTATTTTGGAGGCATGTACGTAATGATTATCTTCAGTCTTAGCTGCATCATTTTTGTGGCTTGATTTACCATATTCAAGGCTGTGCTCAACAGCTATGCCCAGCTGGCAACTAAGTGCAGAAGGTGACAGAATAATGCTAAAATTCAAACAAACATTGCAAAAAGAAGCCTCTGAACTTAATGTGCTCAAATTAAAAATTCAGGCTCTGTGCACCAAAATCTACCTGAGAATTCACTATGTGCCTACTTGAAATGGTCAGAGATAAGTGTGCACAAAGAAACTGGGGGTAAATCTCAGGCCAGCTGAAAATGCACTTCTCATTAGGCTTCCCCAGTGAGACAGGTCACCCCACACTAACTTCATGCTGCAGAAGTTACTCCAGGTAGACTGGGGTTTACCTACTCATATATCCCATGGGAGAATTCTTCCCTATCCTGCCTCTGCATCACTGACATATGAGCAGGTTTAGCAGCTGCCTATTGTGGCCACATGCATGTCAACTGCTGGCAGCAAACAAATGAACTGTTCTCTGAGGGAAAAAATAAAGGGAGAAATTCAACTGCAGACTTCAAGATCTGAAACAGCCAGTGTGGAAGTCTGCAGGGCAGCAATGCATCCTGGAACAAGAGTGTGTTAATACAGCTTGCACCAGGAAGGACAAAGCACATGGACTGTTACCTAAAAGATCAGTATAAAGCACTATGCACCCCTTTCAAGTACCAAATAACATGGTGCATAATTTGGCCTTTCTCTAGCGTTCAAAACAAAAAAAACCCCAACCAACCAACCAACCAACCAAAACAGGCAATAACAGAGATAAGCAGGAATTTTTCTTACTTTATTAAATTACTTCTACTCATTACTACGTAAATAATTTAATAAGACCATCGAATGAAGCTCTTAGTGAGAAATAAATTTGAAATGTGATTAGTTCAGTGAAAAAGTTTAGCATTTGTTAAAAAAATTATCTTCTAAAAGCAATGCTTACCAGTTTTCTCTCAGAGTGGCTACTGCTAATTTAAATTTGACACAGAAGCCTGGTCTCAGCAAAGCTGCCATTTATAAACCAACGCAGTTGGATGCTTGTAGAGTTGTTCCCAGTAACAGTTAACTTTTCTGGGGCTTTTGGATGAACTTAAAAATAAAGAAAAAAACCTTCAGTTACAAGAAAAAACCCATTTACTATAGTTCAGTTCCTATCTTCTTATTTTAGAAGATCAGAGAGAATCAGAAGGATAAGTGTTTCAATCAGCAACTGGGAAAACTGGTGCTGGGAAAGTACCTGCAAGCATTCTCATTCCTGATATCTTCTTAGCTATCAAATTTGGAAGCAGATTTACTTAAGACTGAGTCTACTGCACACATGATAAGGAGTTGAGACACAGAAAAACATTTTTCCTCCTAACTGATTTTATCAAAAGAGTGAACCACCAGGTATTTCAGATGATCACAGGTGACAGATGAAATTTACTGAACTTTGCTCAACTTCTGTGAACTTTTTAAATTAGTACTTAAAATCTGCAGACCAGGACAAAGGAGGATTCCTAAATGACCCCACCCCAAAATTCCCTTCATAGAATCTTTCAATAATATTCAGCACTAACATTCACAGCTATCAGAGTAAAAAAATATCTACTGTTGGATTTGGCCCAAATACCTTAAGGAAATATGTACTGTGCTTTGGGAATTAACTGGACAGTGCAGGAAAGAAAGAAAAGGAAACAAATAGGAAACAGCAGCATATCACCTGGGTGTGAAACAGCCCAGTTAATGATTAACAGAAACAAATTATGCTTTTCTCAACTCTGTCAATTTACTCAGACAATTCTAATCTCAGGCTAGTTGAACTGGGACCTGGACAATGAAAAATGTACTATCCTCATATTTAATTCAGTTTTTTGGAGAACAGCAGAATACTGTAACCAATAGGAATCCCTGAAATCTCAGCTGGGACCGTGGAAGAGAAAAGTGTGGTGAGGGCAGTGCTACACAGATGCTCACCTTCCTTTCCTTTTTTAAACTAAAGGTCTAAATGAGAGAAGTTACTTCTTTCTCCAAACCCTGACAGCAGATGATCATGGCTATTACCAATAGAACACAATAGTCCCGATATTTCCTTCTGTCTTTCCACGTTATTTTTTTTTATGCTCCAAATCCTGCTGCTGTAAAACTGTGTAATATTTTGTCCTATAAGCAGACACTAAAATACAGGGTAATTTACGTACAGGTTCATAAACTTACACCTAAATTTTAATTGTTGATATGTAATAGAATATGAAACAAAACAAACTTGCTCAGAGAAGCTGTGGATGCTTCATCCCTGGAAGTGCTCAAGGCACTTGAGCTGGATAGGGCCCTGAGCAACCTGATCCAGTGCGTGGCATCCCTGTCCATGGCAGGAGGTGGGGCATGGGGAGTGTGTGGGCTGTGCTGGAACTAAAGGATTCTTAAGGTCCCTTCCAACCCAAGCCACTCTGGGATTCCATGATAAACAGCACCTGTCTAATTATTAGATCACATATTAGAATTTATCACACAGCAGTCTGTCCAACACCGCAGCACTGCTGTTGGCATCTCCCTGTACAGTTCATCTTTGCCTCATGACATGCCCTGAGTTGTTTTCAAGTTCAAATTATTGAATATGGTAATAATCTAGTGACAATTAAGGAAAATAATGAAAAGTATACCATGTCAGGGCTCTTCAAACCCAAAACTAATAAACAGCATGTAGAAAACATATTTTTCCTTTGTAAGTCATAAGTCTTACCTCTTTGAGTTATATCAACCAAAAGAGATGACTGTGCTTGCCCAATAGGATTGTAGACACCTAATATGAAATCATAGGTTTTTTGATCAGGCAGTACTGGAAAGCCACAAACATGGTCTCTGCTCACTTCATTGACTTCGCATGAAACATTTTTACCGGATGTTCTACAAAGTAAGGAGAGGAGGGAAAACCTTAGTTTTTGAGTAAGTTAGCTCCTAGCAACAATCACAAGTATAGACTGAAAACATGGTACAGAACGACGGGTTCAGTTCACATGGCTTACAGAATGATTTGATTGCAGAGGCATATCTAACACCACAATGCAGGTTAAAGTGGCATCAGTCATGACTTGCCCTGTTCTCACGTGAAACTCTCCTCTTCTACTAGCATAATATTTCCATTCTCTCACTTCTCAAAAGCCTGGAAAACAGGTAGGTCCTGTAAAACCACCTTACAAGTCACAGCTAAGATTCTGATTTAATGTATCTTTGTTCAGATCAGCATACATTTGCATTGAAAGAATTTTCTTAATTGCTTTGTGAAGTAGTAAGATGCTATACACATTGTCTTTCTATAAGCCCTGTTAAATATGAACTCAGGTTTGTTACCTGAAATACATCCACTAGTCCCAGCTGTCTTTTAATAAAAAGCAGGAGAGGCAGTCTGATAACAGACAAGAACAGTGGTGCATCTTTAGGGATAAAATCTAAATTGTGTATCTGTATGTATGTACATATATCTGTTTTAATTACAATCTGTGTAAGCCTCTCATTCAGTAGCACAAGTTTAACTAACTTCTTTCAGGCATTTTTACTGTGCTCTAGCTGAGCTCTGAGCTCCCTCCACACTGTACTCTATAGTTCAGCATGGGCTTATAACAAGGATGAGAGTATTTATCCCAAAATTCATCATATTAATCTCACAAATTTGGGCTGAGCAAAACAAGACTGGACAGTGTTATTACTTATAAGATGAATATGGGCAGTCAGTGACTGAAGCTCCTTTCCTGTGAATATCTGCCCTGTTTTGTCCACCTCTTTGCACCCTACCCAGCGGCTTTTTTAGCACTGGCACTCTAGACGACATCTGTGACTGTAACTCAAACCTCATTGCCTCCAGCGTGCTTCTAAGCCACCATGAGACTCCATTTCTCATCCTTTTGTGTGACTCAGGCCTCTCCTGGCTTCTTTCCCTGACTGCTCCTTTGGAATGACACAAGAGCCTCCTCTCACCATGGGAATTTTGTTAACTCCTCACTAACTTCTAATCACAACCACCAAGGAAGTGGTTGCACTTTGCAAGTGCTATCCCAATATTTCTTGTTTTTTAAGGCTTTACATGGCCTGGCCTTAAAGACTATGTAGGAGGACACTAGTTGACTGTTTTCTGTGGGTGAAATGAGTGTTATTTGTCCTTTTCAATGTTTTAACATTTATTCTGCTTGCTCTAATTCTTAATGGCAGGAAAGAATTAGAGCCAAGAAACCTCACAGATGGAGGCTAACTGCTATTTTCCCTAGTGGCATTTGGGAAATGCCCCACGATCTGTCTTACAATTATTTCTCAGTGAACTTCTGTTATCCTGCTTACCAGAAGTTCAGTAAATGTCTGAAATGATCTGACCCAGGTTTCGTATAAAAAAAATTAAAAATTAGTGATTGCCTCCTACTATCTCCCTGTATTTTCATATTGGTCTTGTCTACATGTTGGCAGCAGCCTGATACACTAAGCCCTTTATCTGATTGTGAGTTCCTAATGGTATAAACTTTAGGGAAAGTTATCCTTAATTCCCATTGGAATTTTGCAGAGCTAGACCAAGGTTTTCCCAATCTAGTTTAGGTACGCTTGCTGAAACTCTTGGAAAGTATTTTAGGCTCTAAGCAATCACATTTAAATAGGTATGGTGCAGTAAGTCCCAGGCAGCAATGGAGATATTCCAGTTGTATCCTTTTACTCCTTGTAGTGCTGATTAATTTTACCTTTCAAATAAACTGTACTTTGTTCTTCGTTCTCCATATAGTCCACTGGGCCTGCCTGGTTTCCAGGTGCATTTTATTATCAGAAAGTTGGGTGTCTCACAGCTGAGGTTTTGGGGAATATCAGGAGCATCTGTAGCAGAAGAGGAAACCAAAACAGTTAGCTGACATTTTGCCATCCTAGTGTGACATTTGGGTTACTGGCTTCCTGAAAGCATTGCTCTTTTGTTTTGCTGGGTCTAGATTGCATGCTTCAAAAATACATGGCAATAGATACACCCCAACCACAGAAGTAATATGCTTTAAAAAAATGACAATAAAATAGATGGAGAATTATCAGCCCCATCTGACTAACACTTGACTCTAGAATTCTAAGTGGGTGGGTAATCTGGCAAATCTCATGCAAACATGTTCACAAGCTCCAGGCTCTGACCTGGAAGTGTTTCACTGAAACTCTGCCAAGAGTTTTCTTAAATTCTTGCGTCACATTTTCTAACATGCCAGCCCCACCACTGCTTTGAATTCTCCAAACAAGTCATGTCAAGAAAATAGTCCCTTTAGCATGAATTCCAAACTGAATTTGAAAATTAAAGCAGGCCTTGAATGGCTCATCCTCTTCACCATGGCTTTGGAAGTGCCCATCTTCTCCTTTTAAGTCTTGTTCTTTGTATTCATACTAGAGCACCGTTGAGTGCCTTGCTGGAAAAGATGGGCAGTGCTCCCAACAGACCATGCAAACATGAGAGTAGGCAGAGCACTTATTTCAGGTCTTGCACACTTGAGGTGTATGAAACTGGAAAAGCCTATGCCAAAGGTAGAGCAACAATATCCACATAGATATCCCCTTCTCTCTGTCCTAGAGAAGGGGAGTTATCACACAGTGTTAATTAACAACAGCGGCAGACTCAGATTATGAGCAGTGAGCCAGAAAGAACACCTGTTTTGCTAGACCTAGGCTTAACCAAAGTTTTGTGTATGCATATTTACTTCCTTCACCTTTTCTTCCCCTCATCAGCAAGAGGACCAGAACAAGACCTCTCCCCATTAAGCAGGTACTACAAAAAGAAACACTGATAAGAAACAGCCTTGGCATCCCATCTGTTAAAAAAAAAATTGAAGGAAAATCCTATGGGATTGTCACAGCTTTCATTCTTGATCTAAATTATTTACCTGGAAGATTTTCCCACAAAAGCAAATTCTCACAAATAACCTAAAAATGGTATATCACTGAGAAGTAATAAAAGGCTGAATTATGTTTTACATTTCTTAGCGAACCCTTAACAGACCAAGTCAATGACAGGATGCACAGGCTGGAGATTGGAACACATTTTCAAAATTATTCCAGTTTCTCCTGTCCTTTTCCTCAACACTAGGGACCTTAAGTTCAAAGGCAGGCATTTGTAATAGAGAATGGGATTCTAATGAGCAGTCATTGGAAGATGACAACTCTCAAATTCCTTGTGAGGAAAAAACATAAAAAGCTTTAAAGTGACCAATTATGGGGAAGAAGAATGAGGTATGTTAAGTCATTTGTTTTAATAGGTATCTGTTTCTGAACATATGTCTGAGCCTTGCATGGCTACATAGAGAAGATACAGAGTGAGTCAGTATCTTTAAAGAAAACACTAAAAGGATGTTTTACAAGAATGCTCAGGAATTATTGCTTATTTTCCTTTGCTGTAATTAGCTCCCAAGGAGCTTCTGCCCTGGATGAGCATCTGTTGTTGCTGCAAGTTTAACTGTTTTCTTCACTTGACTGATTGGTAAATTAATGCTAGCACTTACAGTTCTTGCTCTTGCTCTCACCTAGTCATGGACTATACTAGAACAGATGTAAACCTTAACTGGTAGAGACTGGTAGAGACAGGGGTTGAATATTCGTATGGCAATAAAATACTTGGCATTCCAGATCATGAAAAAGTACCTTAGAACAATGAGAGAAGCACTGGGGCAGGTTCTAAAGAGGGCTTACATGGGTACCTTCTCATCCTTTCAAACCTGGTGTCTTCTCCATGAGCCAGCCTTTCCACAGCGAAATCAAACAAGTACAATCCCCAGTTCAACTTCAAAACCAAACTTCAAAACTTTTTTCCCCAGGAGGAGAAAAAACCACAATAGTATTTTTTTCCTAGCAGAACCTTAAGAGTCTCAAAATTATTTTGATTTTCCTAAGGTTAGTAATCATGATACATACATCCTACAAACACGACACTTCCTTCCAACCCATTTTCGAGTCTGCACACTACATTTGTTCCACTGGTATTTGAAACACTGGCATTTAGCACTCTGATGGCATGGCTTCGACGGCTCAGTTGCATCATTGTATATGATTTTGATCCATAAGTCATATTTTTTATGTGCTCCTCTTCTTCGTGGACACAACAAAACACCAAATCTGAGCCTACTGGCACCACACGGTCCAGAGGAAACACTCCACTTCCACCAGGCTCGGTATCTTTCCCT
>NW_005054401.1:1541767-1545126 GCF_000277835.1 Geospiza fortis
CACATGAACAATTTGCTATAAACACAGTGATGATCAGCTAAAATGTGACTGAGGAGCACTCCAATGCATACAAATAAATATTTGCTAGATTTCATTAACTAGTGATTGCATTATTTCTCTAATCATAACAGTCTCAAAGGCAGCAGCCCATGCTCTTCCTAATGCTAACCACCTAATGCTCTTCCTCTGACCTTGGCTTAATTCTTATAAAGAAATAAAAATCCATGTGGTTGCAAGGGAACAAACATACCAGGGATCACTTTTTCTGGGCTCCAGTCACTCCAATCCTTGGGGCCAACAAACTGTGTTGCATTAATGTAACAGCGAATCTTCACATAGTGTGATGTGCACTCCAAAGGCATATCTGATGTCCAGCTCCAAGAAAGAATGGCATCTTCATGAGTCAGTTTTGAGTAGTAAGTAACCTGCAAAGGTTTTGCACCAAGAAATCAACCAAGACAGAGCTTATGAACACCTGTTAATAATGACATATAATCTCTAAAGTGTCAACAGAATGGCAAATTAGCTGAAGTAAATCATAAAATCCTCCTTGATTATTGTAGTGTTCTACCTAACTTTTATGACTTTACCTGGACAAAAGTCTAAGTGGCTAAACAGCCCAACAGCTAGGTAGACTGTCAGCCAGAAATACCAGAGGCCAGACATTTGAGGGAGAGCAAGAGGATTCCCAAGCATTTAAAGAGGTATACTGCACCCTGGGAATCCCATAGGCAGCTAAATGTTTCAACTTCTCCAAAATAAAACTCTTCTAACATTAGTCCCAGGCTGCACATTTAATCTTTAGTCCATTATTAAAATTTATAGCACAGAGCTACGAACTGGCCTGGAAGAATTCTGGTTACAAAAAAAGAAAATAGCAAGCTGAGCATTCAGAGATGACCAAGACTGGAGACACTGTTGGAGATACAGAGACAATGGTGTAAAGATTCTGCCACATTCATAAGTAAGTTCAAATTCCAAAGTCCCTGTACCAGAAAAAAAAAATTGCTGTGACTAAGTACCAACAGTACAGTAGCCAGTGTTCCCATAACTGTGAAATTTAACAAGAAGTTACCTGCCAGAAGCATAATTACACTCAGGTCCTGCAAAGCTCTACTATCTTCATCATCCCCAGTTTCATTCAAGTGACCTCTCAGAACATTACAAAAGCCAAAAGCTGTACATATATTTCTCATAAAAGAAGAAAGGGACTTACTTGTGTGACTACTTCCATAGCTTCTTTTCGGAGTATCTGAATCTGCCAAAGGGCATCCAGTCCATATGGGAAGACCGATCCATTATCACTCCACTCCAGATTTAATGTGGAAGTTGGAAAGTCAGGCATTAAACTAAGAATGTGTGGAGTGACAGGAATAAAGGCTTGAAAAAGAGGCAGGGGAGAAAAAAAAGTCACATTCAGGTCATTAGTCAGCAACACCAGCCCTACAGGTGTTTAACAGCCACATCCCTGCGCTCTGAACTGGCTAGTAGCCATACAAACATGTAACTCAACCTCTGTAATTAGAACAAGGCTCTGTGGCTACTTGAGCATGAGAGCTCTCAGGAAAGCATAGGTGCTGATGAATCATCAGGGAGCATTTTCTTTTAATACTTCAGCATGTAGATGGGCGAGTAACTGTGAATATGACTCTTTGCAATGCATAGCAGGGAAGATATCCCATCTTTCCCAACCTTCCTTCAACACTACAGTGATAAAGGAAATATGGTAGCAGTGTTTGAAGTGTGCATGAGAACACTTCTAGGGAGAATGGTGGGAAAAAAATCCCCAAAAGAATAAGTGTTTTGGAGACCAGTAGGGAAGTGGGGACTGGCAACAAAAGTGAGATTGGCAAGGAAGGAGACCAGAAGCACAGGATAGAAGAAGCTCACATGATGTTCTGAAGATCACAGGGAAAGTGATTTTAAGCTACAAGAAATATTAAGGGCATGAGATCCTGATGGGGACAGGACAGGGAGAATAAACAGAAGCATCTCTTCTAAAAATGTGTTGTGGTGAAGCAAGAGGTTCAGAAACAGGGAAGAACCTTGGCAATACAACAGTTATAGCAGTTTATTGGGCCTGGTGCAAGCTAAAACATTTTAAAAATATGTGTGATACATCCAGCTTCAGTCCTGACCAAGGATCTGAGAGCCTGCAAAGTGTTCAGCACAATCAATACACTGCCCATAATAACCTGTGATGAACTGAGAGACTTATCATGTTGACCAAATATTTTTGAATTGCATTTTGTATAAGTTCTTGAGCTGCTCTTGACTGAAAACAGAACCATGGATAAGTGTTACTGACATCAGAATTTGACTACACTGAAGGAGTAAGCAGGCAAACCAAAGGTAAAAACTAGACCAAGCATGGCAGATTGCATCACTGCCATCTTCTGTTTACAACTTCCTTCTTTGCCTGGAAGGAAGCAGGAAAAAGTCTCATTTACTTATGTACGTAGTTTAGGAATTTGTTTGCAAATGCTTCCTAATTTATAACTAGGACTAAAAAGGGAAAAGAGTGAGGGATGTAACATTCTTGTATTTTGTTTTCCTCCTCACATTCTGCCCTTGATTTTTTTATGCTATGAACTATGGGTAAGAGGAGTATTCTTTCTCTTGAAGGGTTAGAGAACACAATCTATAAAAATATACAGAAGCTTTTCCTGGAGTCAGTATATCAACATTTTACATACAGAAACATTGCCAAAGAAACCTGCAAGCATCTGAAAAGTTGTTAAACATAGTATAAAGGCCTTAGGTACACACATATGACCTGATACTTACAGATGTCTTTCTGGTGAATTACAAATTCTCTGGTAGCAAAAGCAGTTCCAGAGCTTTTGATTCTCACTGTGATGGAGCTCTCTGGGATTGGAATCTCAACCCTTCTCTCCTTAGTTTTAAAACAGACTTGAGGGGTAAGATCACTAAAAGGAGAGACAGGATTAAGCAGTTATTTCAGCTGATAGGAAGCTAAGGCAAGTTAAGTCTTATTCTTGCACACTAATAAAACACAAATTCTCTGTAATAAACAGAAAATTCCATATTGAGTTTGTGAAGGACTTGCTTGGGCTTTGGTTAATATCAGATTAATGGCCTTCCCTCATCTTTCAAGTCACTTTTATCATAGCAGTAGGTTGTGCAGTGGCTGCATAATGCAACCAACTAGTTGTTAAGAGAACACTTCAAAGTGAAGACCTTGCTTTTTAACCAAAATCATAGAATCATAGAATTGCTATGGTTGCAAAAAACCTTTAAGGTCATCAAATGCAACTGTTAACCTAGCACAAGCACCACGTTCACCATTCTTAAGAACCATGTTCTTAAGTACCATAGCCACATGCTTTTTAACACTT
>NW_005054401.1:1545136-1545459 GCF_000277835.1 Geospiza fortis
ACTCCACCAACTCCTTGGGCACTCTGTTCCAATGCTTTACAACCTTTTTGTGAAAAAATTTTCTTAACATCTAATTAAACTTGAGGCCAACAAAATACATGTTTCTGAAACCTAGTCACCATGAATCAACATTTCTAAATAAGAAAAACAAAAAACCCCAAACCAAACCTAATAGCATCGTCCCCTCCCTTTGTGTTTCCTGACTCACTCTCCCTCCATTTCTTTACCACCCATGTGCCCTCACATGGGTTGAAAGAGAAGGATTACCACCCATGTCCACATCTTAGAACAGATCTTTCAGCTGCCTTCTGCTGCTCAGCTCA
>NW_005054401.1:1545469-1545722 GCF_000277835.1 Geospiza fortis
AGCATGGCAGAGGATTGCTAAGATCCCAGGTGAAAATGTAGCCTGTGCTTAATGTTTGTGCAGTGCTCAGCACAATGTGATCTGGCTTTTGTCTTGAAGATGTAGATATATACAGGAAACAATAATGGATGGGTCAAGTCCCTTTGCTCATTATCACTGATATACAACTAGAAAGGCAAAAAGTTTGGAAAAATCCAGACCTTCCTCTTGAGGGAATGACGGCAGGAAGGAAAGCAGAGAGAACAATGCCAGA
>NW_005054401.1:1545934-1546138 GCF_000277835.1 Geospiza fortis
CCCTCAGGGATGTCTGCAAGCTCATCTCAGACTTTCTGCTTCAGGAACCCCAGCCTGTCCTGCTTTGCTAAGGAGAAACAGCAGCAGCTACATGACTGTTCCTGTTCAGAGGGCAGTACCTCATGAACTCTGCACTTCTGAACTCTGGCCACAGAGTCATATATATGGTGTTTTTTAAATAGGAATGATAGCTGGCAATGCAGC
>NW_005054401.1:1546148-1548638 GCF_000277835.1 Geospiza fortis
TGAGACACAGAAAATCAAGCATGTAGGTGGACTAAGTGCAGCCAAGCCCTGGGACCCCAAGGAAAAGTCTGGGCTGCCTGCAGAATTTACAGGAAAACAAAAAGACAGTACAAATATCTGAATTGGGGGCAGGATCAAGATGCAGAATGGATTTGAACTCATCCCTAGCACATGATAAGTATTTGGCAGATCCACAGCATGGGGAATTGAACACGTAGTTCTCATTAGTGAAAAAACACACAGAAGATTTAAGGGTTTTTTAACTTTTCTCAAAATTCTCAACTTGCATTCACTTCAGAAAAGCTGTTTTAACTGTGAAATAATTTTACGTTTCCTCTAATACAGCTTAAAATTTATAAAGGTTCTAAGACAGTCACTGAGAGATTGTTCATGTTTTTCCACACAAAACCCATGTGAATCTCAACACTTGTGTCATATATTCTACTGCTTTGGCCACAACATCAGGATTCACTGCTTCCAACTCTCATTTCCTTTTGGACTGAACCTGTTTTGAAGATATCCCTCATGAAAACTCTGAGCAAGGGATAGGCAGACACACAGAGAAGTCTGAGTAAATAAGAGCATCTTCCAGTCCTTTGAAAACAGCAAGCAGATTTTGGCAGGCAAATTATTAGCATGGAACAGCTTTGCCAGAAACCCTGCCATTGCCTGAGTTAACAGGGCCTAGGGGAAGCACCACCCAAGGAAAACTGGTGGGGAGATGCTGGGAAACAACAGCATCACAATTTCCATGGGCAGTGACTGAGGAAAAACTGTACCTTCATCACAATTTGGTATTTTTTAACCAGGTATGTGGAGGGACTTACTTGGTAGTGTAGCAAAAGTCAGTTTGTCCATGTCTTCCTCTAGAAGAGACATCCCAAGTACAGAGCATTTTATGTAAATTGTGCGTTACACATTTCAAATTCTGGGGGTCCCCTGGAGAGCCTGAAATAGTATAAAAAATACAGTAAAAACTGCAGGTCAAAAATGAGCAACTGTAAAACAACTGCTGTTTTTCACATCTGTAGCCATTCTCCTTAAGTTTTTATTGCATGCATGTCTGGTCAGTATTTTAAAACTGTTGAATGATTTGTGTGCCTGATTAGACAGCCACAGACTCACAGACTTGTAGAGGTACCTGAGACCTGGATTTAATCTCATCTGTATAACAGAGGCAGCTGCCTCTTTCCACAATACCCGTTCCTTGCCTAGCCTAATAAGCAGGCTTTGGGCCAATGGCAAAACCACAAGCTTTGATTTTAACATAATGAGTTTTTTGCTCTTGTCCATGTCATACATGGAGGGCAATTAATGACAGAAGGACAGTTAATGATAATGTGTGAAATGGTTGAAGAGAGCCAACATATACAGCAAAAAGGTTTCAATGCAGACATTTACACCAATGCATATGCAGACCACCAGTGGTACTATGGAGAATTTAACACCCAGTTTTGCACTGGTTTCCAAGATGCTGCTGGGTGCTGGTGGAAAGCAGAGATCAGGCCTGGCACTGCCTCCATCCTGGGATGGTGTGGGACCACAGAGGTGACAGGTTTTGAACATACATATAGTAGGAAAGCAATGCAATTACAAGGTACAGAAGCTACAGAGAAAAAAGAGTTAGTGAATTACATTGCAATAAACTTACCTATCTCTTGGCCATACATTAAGTTTCTTAAGCATAAAATAGCTAGTGCTAAAAGGCAGCGGGGGCTTGAGTTCTTCCACATTCTTCTACTGTTTGTTTTAAGAATAGCAGCTTTAAGCAGGAGTAAACGTCATCTTCCAACAAGCTCGTCAGTTCTAAAATTAAATACAGAAAAAAAAAAAAAAAAAACCCAAAGTTTTAAATTCTGGACCTGGTATGCCACAAATGCCACTTTTTGTTCCATATACTTTTTTTCTTCAGTCATGTTCCCAGGCATAGCAACTCCTTTTCCTTCACCTGGCAAGCAAACCTCGTCTCTGTTACACCAACTCCCTGATTCATGCATTTTCTGTAAGACATTTCCTCAAGAATCATAGACATATAAAACTCTGCAGTTCATAGGTACTCTTCAGCACTATCTAACATCAGGACAGAACAGACAAGGCAGAGTATTCTCCTAGGATAAGGTTCTTCATCTTAGATGAAATGCCAGATCTACAAAGGATATTGTATACCGTGAATGGAAATGTCCCCTGATTAATTTATGCACTTAAGACCAAACACACCATCTGTTTTCTTCTTTCCTCTGCTCAATTTTCAAAAAGTTGTGATTCAAAGCTATGGGATGCCTGACACATTGCAGAACCAGATCTGATCACCCAGGATCACTGGTTCAATCCAGCGTTAATTAATAACCTCTGGAGGAACAATAATGGAGAAAAAAAAGTGAGCCATTTCTTTATCAAAAAATACTTCTTGCTCTAACTACTGACCTTAGAGTAAAAACTTACCTGGAATATTATGTTTAGTATGTTCATTGAAGATTTAAAAATCTTCTT
>NW_005054401.1:1548661-1564917 GCF_000277835.1 Geospiza fortis
CAGCAGGATCCTGGTGAATTTAGTTCCAACCACACATCATCATTCACTGTCAAATTTTGTTCTCAAAAAGAGAAAAACTGCAGGAAAACCTAACTAAAAGTTCAGTCAATACTGGTTGATGGTTTCCCTGCTACCTGAAATCTGTGAAGACATAAGCACCCTTCCAGAGGCCATGTAGCCAGAGGTCTTCTCAGCAATCAACAGCAGGAGCTGGGTCATTTTCATGTTAGAATATGACCAAGCCTACCTGTCCTACAGAGCAGCTTTGTTCCCATTTTGTCCAGGATCTTATTTTGAAAGGCTCCTGACCTTGACTCAGAAATATCTTCCAAAGCCAGATAAACACCATTAGAATAACAGACTTTGTGTAAAAGTTGCTGTAATTTTAAAAGAAACCCCTTTACAGTGAAGTTCCCTGCACCACCAGGTCTGTGATCTCTCATTCCCTGTATTTTTGTGAGCTTGGTTTTTTGTTTGTTTGGTTTTTTTAAGGAATCTTCCCTTAGGGGACAGTTGGAAATGCGTGAAATGCTCTTCTGTCCCTTACCAATCTGCACTGTGTGAGGAGAAACACAGCAGCACTATGCCAAATAATCCAGAGCTGCTCATAAGAGGCCATTTCTCTTGGTCTGCAATAACCAGGTTGAGGGAAAGGTCCAGGCAGCACAAGAGATGAGAGAAATGCTATGGTCAAGACCACTGCTACATATGGAGGGGCACCCATAAAGCTTAGTAATTATTTTAATTTCAGCATGTTCTCAAATCATTTGAAAACCTCACAAAACATATACTAATTCAAGATACACTGCCACCACAGAGTATTTTTCATATATTCCAAATTTGTAATATCCATGCTGTGCAGCTTGTTAAAAGCCAGATCAGGAGCAGAGGCTGACAAATCCAGGAAAAGATGAATCAAGAACCAACCAGCACAGAAAATGTATTAATCTCTGTGCCAAATTCTCCCTCTGCATTCTGGTGTATCTCGGGTACTCATATTGTATTTCTCTAAGTTACTAATGAAAATATGGAATGTTCTCTCCAGGTTTAATCATTGCTCACAAACCTCCAACTTTGTAAAAAGCGTGAATACCACTCACACAGGCCTGGAAATTACATTAATAAAATGACTGATTTCTATTTCAGTCTATGAAGGATATGTAAATTTTATCTGCTTCTGAGGACTTCTTCAAAGGTTATTTTCAGTTTGCAGAAAAGTCCAAACTCATAATTTCAAGCTCTATAGCACAATCAATTGACAGTCCTCTATCAGCTGGCAAAGTCAAGGAAAGATTAAAAGGCACTGATGCCACTTGAAGAAGAGAGAACTGAGTTGTGATGTTAATTAAATCTGAAGCCTTTCATATTAATCCCAAGTCTCTAAACACATTACCTGTGTAGATACATGCAAAACCTGCTCAGTCATGCCAGGTTTATGAGGTAGATTCAGCAACTATGTATGTGTGTGTGTGTGTGTGTGTGTGTGTATTTTAGGAAAATCTGGCTTTTTGCACCTCTTTCAACACATAGCTCACTGAGTTGTCCTCCTACTACAGAAGTTTTAAGAGTAACATCATAGCAGCACATTACAAGAAATCTGAGTCATACCAAGTTCTCCTAACTCAAGCAGTTAGGAGAAATTAACTTTTTTTTAAGTTTTAATTTCAGTTTCAGAGTCAGGCACAGAAGTAAACCTATGTAGTCTCATGCAGAGCATGATGAGAGTTCTGTAAACCACGATCTTTTGTAAGAAAAATAAACTCCCTAGCTCTTATTTTCTTATTCACATTTTATAACTTGCTGAAAAGTTGGCAATTAGAAGCCACATGTCACATAATTAAATGCCATTAGTCAGGAGAAAAGATTCCCATTTATAGCCTTGTTTTAATTAAAAAGTTACAAAATAACTGAAGTACTTTAAAAATAGGAAGTTTACTTTCTTTGGATGAAGGCTGCCTTCCATCAGTTCAAGCCTAACTCAAACAAGGCATGGATGTTTTTCCTTACCCTGAAAGATATGAAAAGCATATTATCCTCTACACAGAGGTACTCTTAGAAGCAGTGATATTTATTTAGTACAAGAGAGCTCAATATTGTCACAAGAAGGTAAAACCTTGACCATGGTTGCCTGGAGTGCAACCAGACCAGTTGTTACTAAATATAATTGTCTTTACACTGCAGGTCTTTGTTTTTAAAAACAGTATGAAGGGTGTTAAGTCCATTGTCTCCACCAGAAAAAGCTACTGGAATTAAACCACTTTTAACAGTTGTCCATCTTAAAAAAATGGCACATCCCATAACAATCTAATTTCCTTGGGCAATATATTCATGTCACTTCACTGGCACTATGATCAGCATTCTAAATGTGCTCCACAACTATCTCTTGGTCCATTTTAAGCACATTACTTTGTCCTATCTTCAGCAGACAAAGAACAGTTTATCCTCTGCCTTGCAGCAACCTCTTACATAGAAGATGACATATCAGATCTCCAATAGCGCCTCCCTTAAAAGCTCCAATATTTTTCACCATTTCCCAGTCTCAGTTTTCAGACTGCTGATCATTCCTGGAATAAACATTTCTCAGTGAACCAAAGGTGCTGCATCCATAGTTTTGAAACATCTCTGCCCTGAGGCCAGAGCATTATCAAGAACAATGAAGGAACTTTCCTAAGGCAAACCTATGTGTTTACACAGCCCATGACATATTTGCTTTTTCCTACATTCAGACCTTGTTGACTCAATATCAGTGCGTGATCCAGCCTCAGATACTGTACAAAGCTGCCACGCAACTGTTTATTTAATACTTCAGACTCCAATCTCATCCTCAAACGGACTGCAAACCTCCTGACTGAGCATGAGTGTGTTTGCACAGCAAATTCACCTTAAAGTCTTTGCCTGAAAAGTTCTTCCACTTTTGAAATTTTAAAATACGGAAAGAGCCTCCCATAAATCTATGCTGAAAAAATTGTAGGTGCATACAGAAAGTATTCACATGCAAATTCATGCCATATAACAACAGCAGGCATGAATGACAGGCTTCAGTGTAAACTGCCCTTCTTTAAGAGCAGCTACTACAAGCAGATTCCATAATAAGTGTTGGAAGGTACAGCACATGGGAATGCCCTGACTTCTGCCCAGGGCTTTATGTCATGCTACCCTTGTGCCTGCGGTCAGAAAAAAGAAATTCTGAATTTCTTTTTACACAGACAAGGTAGCAGAAAAATAGTTAGATTCAGATTCTTAACCACTAAAGCCAGCAGTTGGTGGCCAATATTTAAAAGAGGTCAACAGTCATCATGGACTTTTAAATGACTTTTAAAGACATTTTGATGCAGTCAGTGCATCTACGCACTGTATCTATCTGTAATGATCAGATAGATCAGAAAGGGAAAAGTACTCCAAGGCAATAATGGGAAAATATGTGAGGACAGCTTTGCTTCAAAACCTTGTCAGCTGTAAAGAAGGTTAAAGGTTCTGTGACAAAGAAATGAGGGCAGCTAAGATATTACCAGCCTCTTTAGACTTAACTTCTTAAAGGGGAAAGCAGAAAATAACTGGTATGTCTCTTTCTGACTGTGTTTGCTATTACTTATTTCTTGGCTTAACTGGCTCTGTGTATCTTTTTTTTTTTTAGCATAGCTGACCAAATGCTCAATTCTCTTAAAAAAAAAAAGTGTTTTCTTAGTAGTAACAGACCAGTTCTCTAAGCACAAAAGTTCTTCAAAGCTGTGTTGTACTTTTGAGTTTTCTGGTCTCTGAATGTATTTCATTGTCAAGTGCTTAGAAACCACTTTGAAAACAAACAAACAAAACAGCTAAAGAAAAAAAAATCAATAATCTTTCCAGCCTGCTTTCTGCCTGCAGCCTGATCTGACAGTCACAAGCCTCCAGATACATTTTTTAAAAATGTCTATGAATTGAGGATTAGTTGCCAGAGTTTTTATATATATAATTCTGCTCCAGAAGCAGATACTTGAAAAGAAATGGTTAAAAAGTCAGCTTATACAAAAGGCTTAGGAAACTAAGTGAAGAAGTCTAGATGAAACCATGAAATCAGTAAAAATATGTGTAGTAAAGGCAAATGAAGAAGTCTCTTCATCAATAAATTTTCTCAAGTTAATATTTTTATTTTGCCTCCACAGCTAAATGTATCATAATAATTTACCACCAAATGGGATATGAAAGCTCTCAAGAAAAATTATTACATAGCATACCACCAAAATATTGTACAGAATGATAAGAGGTTGCATTTCTGGCAATACTAGACAGCCATCATCCCAAATACTATCAGGCAGAAATGCAGGCGATATGTATGTGCCTAGATCAAACTTTCTAGAAGAAAAATTACTCTCCTCAGCAGGTGGAGAAAGATCATTTTACTTGTCTCTGCTGAAGTATATTAATTCAACCTTCAAAGTGAAAGAAAACACACTCACATCCAGGTAATAAGGCATAGATCAAGTTATGCATTCTATTGTTGCCAACTGAAAGCTTCCAAAAAAATTCCCCTATCTGAAAAACCGTGCCAGAAGTACACATTTCTGGGAAACCAAGCAAATGGCCAATACAGCTGACAGTAAAAGCAATGAACACAGAAACAGAAGATGAACTGCCTTTCTTTAGCACAGCTGATCCCACAGGCTTCAGTCTTTGACTTAAAAGCTAGCTGAGTAATAAAAAAAAAAAAAAAGAATTAATAAGATTTATTTGAGGGAGAGGGAGCTTGGCTGTTTTTCAATAGAGTACATTCTTTCACCTCCTTGAAAAAATTTCCAAAGTTCTCTAGTAATCTAGATGCAGGCTTTCCCTCTGTTTTATAACATGGCACTATTCCACTTTATTAAAGATTTGCAGGACATGAATCACTGAAACTTGTTTCTAAACGGAGACTGAGTCCCATTTGGGAATCTGGCTTTCCCCAGTTCTGAGGAATTAATTTATAAAAATCTGCTATTTCTTTTTCTGAAAGCTGATAAAATAATTTAAGTTTCCTATCTGCACCAAATGTCTTCTAATCTGCAGCGGAAGAAAAGAAAACAAAGACAGGGTGTTAATATATTATTCAGTAAATGTGCAGGAGTACACAAGGCCAAACTTACACTCCTATGAGACATTTGTTTTGTTAGGGTCTTTTTCCTGTCAAGCACAAGAAGAAAAATTCCCTTCTCACTGCCTCCTCTAGCTGCCAAACAGCAGCATCACCTCCAAGATACTGCAGTTAATCTTGCAGGCACCCCAGCCTGCCTCTGCAAGGAGAAGTGAGAAGTCAGGAGACAAGCTCAGTGCAAGGATCAACACTTCAGGGCTTCATTTTCAAAGCTCCTGGTCTCAAGCACCACCTACAGACACAAGCACTTTAGCAAGAAATTTTACCAACGGGGTAAAAGCGCACCCCATGTAAGTATGGAGTAAGTATGTCACCTGTCTCAGCTGCTAAGGCCAACTTACAACTGCACCTGCATTCCAGTATTTTTAGTTCTTCCTTTTTTTTTTTCTGATTCCAGGACTGTTAGACACTATGGGAATACAAATAAGCAAGCTGCAGACTGGGAAAGCTGCAGGCTATTTCCAGGTGGCGATTTGCATGAGAAGCATCTTTCCCTGGCAAGGGCATCAGATGACAAATTCATGAAAAAGCGCCACAACCCAAGGATCATTTTACTAAAGCATTTAGCACCTCTTGGAGAGCACAACACATACACAAAAATTTAGACACTCAGGATCTGCCTTTTGAAAGATAGGAAAATATGTAGCAGAAGCAGACATCAAATACTTCATATTTGTACAATGTATACAATTTTGAGATGGATTTGGAAAGTACAGTGGAAGACTCCATGTTACTCATGTAAACCAAAAAAAACCCACCAAACAAGAACAAGACAGAGACCACTGGGAAGAATACCCCTGCTGGGATCGATGAGCTGGAGAGAAAAAAGCACAGTTGATACTGAAGAGGTGGAGCAGTCAGGCAGAGCAGTGGACTGAAAGGGCAATAAAAGCAAAGAAACACTGCAGCAACTGATGATATTTTTCTACCACAATCAAAAGGTAACTTATTAGGTGACTTTTCTTGTTTTTCAAGCAAAATATGCATTTTGGACACTTGGCCTTTTGCTCTCATTGATTTATGCCTGTTTTCAATTAAACTGTAAGCTAACTTAAAAACTCTTAGTCCTACTAGAGTAATTTTTTTCATACATTGTTCAGTGTTCCTAGCATGAGATTTTTCAGAAGAATGAGGACACTTTCAAAGGAAAATTGGGAGTCTCACTCCTGATTTTGGAAGTCCTTGCCATATCAATTAGTCATCAAGTACATGTTTAAATACAAGCACACCAATGACTACTAGGAGCACAGCACTGCTCTCCAGATGGTAACAACAAAAAACAAACTCTTCTGTGAAACACAGTGAACCCAAATAATACCAAAAATAGACTAAATATGTTTTGGGATATTTGCAAGCCTGTTAATGATTTATTGTTGTTACATATTAGGACAATAGTATTCTAGATTGCCCCTAGGCCTTATTAGACATCAGAAAAGGCATGCTAGAAAGGTCTGGACTGCAGAACAGTAAAGGTTGACTTCACTCTGCAGCCATTTCCTCAGCAGGGTTTCTCCATCCAGATGCTGAGCTTCACCAAGTTTGTAAGGACACAGTATGCTGAGATCTCACCTCCTTGTTCTGACTGAACTGAACTTGAGCAGTGTGTTCAAAGGTTACTGCAAGGCTGAGGGGACAACACATTATCAGATAAGCCCAGCTTCCTTAGGAAGTCAGCTCAAATTAACAAGCACAGATTCTCCTGCCATAGAGGTGCAGATGGAAAACACCTAATCATCTGAACAAAGAACAAAGCAAAGGGGTGAAGGTTAAGGGATGCTACTGGCCAAAAGAGAATTTTTGATCTTCTAGGTTATTGTGCTGTGTAGAAGAAGGAAACAGCTCAGAGTCACTTACACACTTGCGTTTTAACCCATTCAAAAATTTTCTTGATACTTACTACAACTGGCAAATTAATATTATATGGAGACGAAGGATGTACTTTAATAAATCTGATTCAGCTACACACATTTCCTGATATGCTTGAATTTGGTGACCTCATGATCAACACACTTCCTTGAATTCTTGTGCTTTGCAACACAGCATGGAACAAGCACAGTGAGCAAATGCACACAAGTCTGATTACTAAAAAATACCTCTTATCATGACTCCAGTGGCTATCCACTATGCCTTTTCAATACTTAATACAGGTGCGAAGCATAGAAAAAAATGCACCCACCTTTTTTTTTCAGTACATAAACCAAGAATCCAATGAAAACATACAGAGAAGTTTCTACTTCTCCAGTGCTGCTCCAGTTGCATTTTACTGACATGTAACTGGAAGAAAACATAATCTAATTATTTCAAAGCACATTTCAGTTTTGGAGGATACTGTTAGCCACTGTGTAGTTCTCAAAACAGCATGTCTTCAGAAGAAAATGTCAACTGCACACATTGTCAGCTACACTTTACTCAATGTCAGGTTCAAGGCCCAGACCACATCACTCAGTCTTTACAAAGACTGCAGAATAAAATTGCTGTTCCTTAGAAGAGTCATGTTATCTGCCTAATACTGTCCCTGCCGGTTCTCTTCAGCTCATACACCCTTGTGAATTCACAAACATTTAAGAAGTCGACCTTATTAATGAGAGTTTATTTTCCTTTATCTGGAAATGTCCAAAAACTTTGAACTATATGACCTTTAATCTTCTTTCCATCACAGGAAAAGCCTAATTAGTTTTATAAGAGAACACCGATAATTACTGAAGCAATTCCAAGTGTGCTTTTTTAAAAAACCGGCAATGACCCAAGGGTTGGAATCCTTCATTGTTTACAATAAAACCTGTGGTATTCAAATTATTTTTTAAGGTACAATGAACCAAATCCAAAGAAAAAAAGTCTCTCTTCACAAAGAGCACATAAATAGATCAAATGCTGAAATGCAGCTTTTGCATTAAATAATATATTGAGAATAAAGAACAACAGTTATGCAATATCCTTTTAGAGTGAATGTAAGGAATGAGAATCACTTACGAGAAATAAATTGATTTTTTTTACTAATCAAGGAAATGGGCAATTCCTGAAACTACAGATCTATATTTTCTGACAAATTCCTGTTGTACTAATCTTTATTGAGACTAAAAGCTCTCAAGACCGGTTGTAGTTCCTCTCTTAATAAGTATCTGACAGATCACATGAAGACATACTGCAGCATATTATCATGTATGACAACCCTTCCATTGGGGTGGGCAAACACTTTCCTCTCTGCCCTGCACACAAATGGGCCCTCAATGCTGCCATTCCCCTTCCAATCTTGACAAAGGAGAAAGGTCTACAACGCAGCAGGACATTATCAGAACAAGTCAGTCCATGTGTAATTACATTGCACTTGTATTTCCTTCATTTATTTCCTTCAAATGCTGTTTTAATTGTACTTTGTTACCCTTGGACTCTTTTACTTACACATATATATATGCATGTTCCTCCCTTCAAGGTGGCAAAGTGCGAGAATTAAGTACTCAGCAAATATTGACTTCTAGTTAATATACAGGAGACGGTCTCTTTCCTAATTAAATCTCATAGACACAGGCTATAAGAAATTCGTGTTAACCACACAGTTCATGCACGTACATGGGCTCACTCTCATGCCTACTTATGGTAACAGTACTCCCTCATTCTCTTGCTGCTCACAGCTTCCACTGGAGCCAGAGATCCAAAAGACACGCAGGCACACTAATCCAGCTTTCTGAGGGCAATACTACTCCTCCTTTTCTGCTCTGCTCCTCTAACACAGGTCCCTGCAAAGGGTTCACAGTCCACTTGCAGATCTTGTAGCACCTCAGCAACCCACTGCCTCAAAACAAACTGACTCTTTCATGTTATCCTTTCTACCCATCTAACAGACTTTGATGCTGCCAAGAAACATACAGCTCACGTCAGTTTTAGTGCGCTCCTTACCCCCTCTACAATGCAGCACTTCCTTAAATGTATTGCCCTAACTAAAACAAACCACTTATTGCAACGCAACAGGCACAAGATGTAGTTGTTTTACAAGTAAATTAACACCCAGCTTTCTGTTTCCAATAATTCAGACTGATCATCAGACTGAGTTTAGGCAGCACATGGTCTAAAAAGAAAACGTGAAGGAAAGTTCAAATTTTGTTTTCAATTTTTGCTAGATGACTGTAAATAGAATTCAAATATAGACTGAAATCTCTCAGTCCACAAAAAAGGATGCTGAAAATTCCAAAGTTTTTCAGAATAATATAAATGAGAAGTTTATATTTTGTCTGTTGGATGGGGTTTTCTATCTTAGAAAGCTTATTTTCCTTGATGTAAAAAAACCTAGCAGCTGTTTAGGTGTTTCATTGAGTGTCTCAGAATAGAAAATATGGCTATAAAAGTATTTTTCAGGGATGTTGTCCTGGTTTCAACAGGGATAAATAGTAAAGGCAACTCTGCACCATTAAAATAATGCTCAGAAGAAGAAACAAAGCAATGAAGATATGAACGTTTTAAAATAATACACATGATGGCTAGGATCCATGGTTTTCACTGCTGTAAAATAAAACAATGCTTTGCTGCAGTTTCTTTTAGAAGTTAAGAAAATTGAGTCCCTGCAAATAACTCACCAGCAAGTGCTGAGACAGCAGCATCTGCAAGGGTAGTGATGCTACACCTCATTTAAAATTGAAAGCAGCTCATACAAGATTGAGACTGCTACTAATAGGACACAGAGTGAGTCAGTTCCACAAGTCTCTTCTGACATGATTCATTGTTAGAATAAGAGAATTAACCAATTTTTTAAGACCACGTCTCACATCTTCACATCCCTTTCACATGACCATTGTTATAGCATCTGCAGCTTGCATCTGCCTCTTCTCCTTCAATCCTCCCTTGAAAGTGAGACTCACCTCCTGGAAGCTCTCTTTTGTTTTTCTCTTCTGAAGGGTGACTATAAAAAAGGGCTGAGGAGAGGAAAAAACACCTTGGATTTTACACACACAAGTCATTCCAACTTTTCTATCTATGCTTAACAGGGTTCTTCCTTCCTGCTATTATTAGTAAATCTCGCAGTTTACTTCTCTCAGCATTGAGCTGGCAGATAAAGCACAAAAGAAGAATTTCTTACTTCTTAGCTTCTGACACCAATAAATTCTGTATATCTACACAGTAGAATGGAAAAACCTCTTCCTGTGGAAGGTTGTTCATCACATTTTTCATGCATTGTTGCTGATATGTTTAACTTTTTTGTTTCACAAGTCAGCAATGAAGCAGCTATTGTTTCCAAAGTGCTGAGCAAGTCTGACTGTGGGAGCAAGAGACGTGCGACAATTCTCAATGGTCTCTCTGGTGGCTGCAGACTGAGATGGCCAGACATAGGGAAGAAAAGGCCGGGGAAAGGGGAACCTGAAGAGCTGGAGAACTAAAATCCAGGTGTAGTTATATGAATCAGAAGTTCTGTTTCAGTTTATTTTTAATTTCTATTCCAGTATTCTATTCCTTAGGAAAATTTCTGCTCTTCATGAATCTAGTCAGGTCTATCCAGACACATAGCCCATGATGCACAAGGCCAAGCATATCCTTACAAGTTCACCTGTCAAAATCCACAGACTGGCAGATAATTTAATTTTACAGTATGAAACACCAACACATAATTTTTTATTCCTTGTGTGAAATATTATTCTACAAAAGCTCGTGCCAATCTTATCACGAAGCAAGTCATTAGAACTCACAAAGCATTATACAAATAACACCACCTTAAACATCTTTGGAGAGTACTCTGCTTTTCTCATTTCTGCAATTTCCCATACTAAAGAACTATTCACAGAATCTGCACACGGACTATAAATGCAAAACATATTTAGATGCCAACATATATGCCTCATAGATATAAGTATTTTACTTTAGAATATTATATACAGAAAAGATTTGTAAACCATAGTAGAGGAGTTTAAAAAGATCAGATACCTATGTAGGTATTAGAAATGCAAGTGACAAATTTCTTATTTCGTCCAAATAAGAAAATTTTAAAAACTAAAATCAAACCAAGTGACTATCATTAAGTACGGCAAAAACTAATGGTCATTGCTTGAAAAGAAGAGATTGAGTGGAGGCAATTTTTACCAATACTTGTTAAATTCTTAAAGTGATCAGCTCATCAAAAAGCCGGGTTTAGATTGCAGCATCTTATTCATGTTAGTTCTCAGGCCTCATGAAAAAAGCTGCTAAATGCTATCAGAGGTCACCTATGTCCTCTGATGAGAGGTATTTGACAGCCAAGGAGTGATGCTCATGACTGACTCACAGCAGATTTATGCAAGATAATAAGCCTCAGTAACCACATATATACACATATTGCTCTGGAATTTCAGAAACATAAGTATATGACTAATTCTAACTTATGAATGAAGGTATGCACAAACTCACATTTGCACTGTTGGCAGGAGCCCAACTGCAGGAGCTCTTGCCTTACTCTTCAGTACAGGATAGCTGAATGCTGAACTGTGCAGTCACATGAAGCATCTGAAGCTGAAAGACTCACACAAACCATTGCTAGGAACACCACACTTGCGCATCACTCATAAAATATGTGAAATTATAAGTATACGTTATGTGTTTGAGTGTGTGAAGAGGAAAATCAACATTATTTTGCTGAAAGCCTGTTAGTGACCTAATTCTACAGCAGCTATTGTAATGCTGAGTACTTGCTCCCATTTCTGTCTGCAGTAATCACTGCCCAAATTTCAACCCAGAGCTACCTACTGATTAGCAAGTATGCATACACCAGGGGAAAAGGATAGCAGACAAGAATCTAATGTTTTCAAGGATGCATTCTTTGCATGTTAACACCAGCTGCACCACTTACTAGTTGAAATATGAGGAAGGAACTGGAAAACGTTCAGTTTTCAAAGTATCAGTTATCACAGCTCAAGCAAATAAATACATAAAAGATATTGAAAATAAAAATCCTAACAACTTTTTCTGTATGGATCAAGCCACCTTACAAAAGCCGTTGATCCAAGAACACAAGAGAAAAACTAGCCATTCATTAGCAGTGGAAATGGTTTCATCCAGTACAAAGTTGATTTATACTCAGGATCAAATTATTACTTTGAACAGTTTGGGTCTGTTGTTGCAAAGGCTAACACAATGTAACTATTTAGTTCAGAGATTACTTGGTCACAGTCCTCAACTACCTACACAGAGGAAGGATTTAATCTTAGCGCACTGTATAAGACACGAGAGGAAATGCCATGTAGTAGACCTCCGCTGAAAAGCGAACATTGTGAAAATCAAAACTAATTAAGTATTGGCAAAGGTTCTCACGGGAGGAGTGAACTGGTTGAAATCAAAATACGATTGGATGTATTAATTACTAAGAAATTCTAAATATGGGTTCAATGCAAGTCTTACTATATTAAAGCCTTTAGTTCACATTACTCCGTCAGACTAGATTAGCCCAAATCATGCACAGATCTCACTTTAGAAAGGATTTTAATGGTGAAGGAAGACAATATGAAAGGTACAAAATACACTTTGAGGTAAGACTTACAATAAAAGGGTCACACAACATCTTGCTCAATTTACATCCAGAGTGACCCTGTCTTATGAAAAATGTGGCAACATTTGGTCTAAAATTTCCCATCATCTTGAAAAACAAATCACCAATCACCTTTAATTTGGAGAAGGCTGTTCTATATTGGGAATTGTGACAATGCTGCTCTAGCAGATGAAATATGAGTTACGTGCCTTGAGACCTGTGCACTAAAGACTTCCCACAGCCATGACCTTTGGAAATGTGTGGAGCAGGAGGAAGGAGGGGAAAAGGAAGAGGAACAGGTAGAATCTAGGGAACAGATGTTATTATCCTCACAAGTAGATGAAGCCCTGGAGGAGTTTGACATTTAAGTTCACCTCACACACAGTACTTCTATTCTTGTTGCACGTAACTCAAGACAACACGTAAGTTTACAACAAAAATAAATGTTTTTCTTTTTTTTTTTTTTTTCTCACCTCCTCTCTTTTTTCTGCCTAGGATTAAACATTAGAAGCTTATCTCCTTGGTTTTAGCTCCAGAGTAACTGTAAAAACCTCAGAGGTCACACGTCTCTTGCTGCAAGTGCTGAACTTGATCCAAAACATGAATTATTGTGAAAATTAGTTATAATTGGAATACTTATAACTTACATTCACCCTCTGGACTTCAGAATCTGCAGAAGCTCCACCTATAATACTGACCATTTTAATTTTCTTCTGAAGTTCATTTGATTTAGGAAGCATTTTTGCCCTGCAGTAATATTAAAACCAATTATTCGAGAAGGATATTTTGAAGCTCTGTCCTCACTGTTTCTACACTTAAGAAAGGCCATTAGAGCACCCAGTTCAAGAAGGACAAAACCATGATCTGCCATACAAACATAGTTACATCACATGATGAGGACCACTGCTGTCTTGGCACAAGAACTTCTGGATGACTGTGCTAAATCCTGCTTGGAAAGGAGAAGGGCTGCCAGGCTAAGGCAGATACCACCCAATAATCCCAAAAGGCAACTGCCCAGACCTGCCCCATGCTGAGCAGAGTCAAGACTCTTCTTTCACTTCTCCAAATTTCTCTTTCCTATGGATTCTCCAAGGTATGTGGGATGTGCAACTCTCAAACATGCATGTAGTTTGAAATGCAGCCAATAAAGGAGAAGAAAATATGAATATCAGATATTCTCAGACCACCCTGATGGACTGCAGTGTGGAGGTGCCTTCATCCACAGCCTAAATGCTGCAGAGGGGCTCACCTTCACACTGTTTGAGACCACCCTGAGTCTGGACTAGACAACTTTGCAGCAAGTGGCCTAGATCACCATCTGGCTCCAAAGCAGCTTTTCCTGTTCTTCTGTGTTCAAAGTGTTTGAAATTAAGAAATAGCAATTTTTTAAAGCTTTAGGCTGAAACATGTGTCATGCCACAGGGCACAATGTGGAGGGCATTCAAGGGCATCAAGCCAGCTGGGAGAGAGCTGGCTTGCTCTGCTCACCACCCTAGCCAACCTTGCCATAGGCCATACCCCCACCATCCAGAAAAAATGCTCAACTGTGCCTGAGTTACATACAGTCAACTGAGCCTGCATTTCTTCTTGGAGGGAAGTAACTGATTTATTCAGGGAGCAAAACTAGCTTAAGTGGATGGCTGAGGCCCAGAAGTAAAACATGGACCATTTCTGAGCCAGATTGACAGCGTAAACCACCCTCAACCACCCCTGTTGCTTGTACTTTCATTATACCTTTAAGCGACTTGTGCAATAATGACAAAATTATGCAAGCACAAGAAGCATTCCAGCATACTTTTCAGACAGTGTTTATCACCTAAAGAAAACACTCAAATACATCGCTTTATTTAAATCTCATGATTATGCACTACAAATTACCAGGCAACCTTGATATGAAACTATCAAGGTTCAGTCAATATTATAAAAGTGTTATCAGTGCAGCTGTAGGTACAAAGTAAGCACAAATGCACCTCTATTTTTGGAATATACGTCTATTCCATAATAAAGTACGGAACTTTGACTCTTGATCAAAATGCAGTAAGCTACACTGGCAGAGAACACTAGCATAACATTACTTATCAATATAGAACCATTCCCCTCGAAAAGAAAAGAAAAGAAAAGAAAAGAAAAGAAAAGAAAAGAAAAGAAAAGAAAAGAAAAGAAAAGAAAAGAAAAGAAAAGAAAAGAAAAGAAAAGAAAAGAGAAAATATCTCCGCCAAGAATGAAGGGAAAAAACCCCACAATAATTTCCTAACCAATGATACTGTATCACTGAAACTAGCTGACTGGGGAGAGATTGCTGCAACATAAAATCAACCTCAAGAAAGCACATCTTTATCTACTTAAGCAAATTTCAGGAGACTGAGGCTGGCTGAAAGGCTGTGCTTTTGGTTTTGCAGGAAACTGCCCCTGAATTGCTGGGTACAGGGATGAGAAAGGAGACTGCAACCTGACAACACATGGCCCAATAGAGGGGGGAGGTGGTGCTAAAACCAACCTGCCAACACAGCAGTCCACCCTCTGCTCTGGGCTGTGCTGAGGGTCTGATTTTTGGCAGGGTAGGAAGCGAGGCAGAAGGAGCAGGGAATTGCCACAGTGCTGTCCTTGTTTCCATGACATGTGCTTTTATAACTTGTGCTCCCTGAGGTAAAAGGCACAATTTGGACTCAACAGCTGACAACTCAGCAGTTCCCTGCCTGTGGGATAAGGGAAAGCTGGTTCTGCTGTAGCAACAGTTGACCTCACTCCAGTGCCAGCTCCAGACAGTGCACAGAAAGGAGGGGGTGCATATGCCCTTCAAAACCTTACACCCTGACCAACATTCATACCAATGGCTTAGGAGCTATTTTTAGCCTAAGCACTTTCTGCTTACAGTGAAACCTGCTACTAGGAATGATTCCAAGAGACAGCAGCAGGGAAAGGCAGCAAAGTGGCAAAAGGCCCTGTTGAGCTTCTGGTGCTTGCAGGAGTTCAAGGACCTTACGGACACACAGCAGCAGGGCTCCCACAGTCTCTAAATGTAGGGACTGCAAATTTTCCAGAGGAAGGAGGATAGCAGTGAGCAGCAAATAAATGATAAAATGTATGAAAAACAGTCCCCAAATACATTTCCCAGGGAGAGATAAGAACTTCCAAAGATTGTTCATTCTAATTAAAATCTGTTAGTTTGTAAGTCAGTTCAAAAGGAAGGCAAAGAACACCGGGGACTTCTGTGTTTTCTAGTGATAGATACCCAAGCTGCCCCTCAATCCATCAAAATACAGGTAAGAAAATAGGTCTGTTCATCAAGGAATTTATATGGCCCTCGTCATTGCCACGCTAATGACTCTTGAAGAAATCCATAGGATTCTGGAAGATCATGCCTGAAGACATTTAAGCACGTATAAAACCCAAATTTTGATGCTTCAACCTAATAGAGACATGTTTGAAAATCCCACTTAGCTGCAGGTCAATATTAAAGAGAAAAAGATAAAAAAAAGGAGAGGTGATGATAAACTTTGAAGGTGTCAGCATGCACAGTCTCATCTTTGAGAGGGCCATACCGCTTGCCTGATGCTTAAACACTCAAGATTCACAAAGCAACTACTCTCTGCTTGTACCTGCTGATAAAATGAGCACAGAACCAAAGAATCAGGTTCCAAAGAAAAAAGCTATTGCTTTTTTTTTAAG
>NW_005054401.1:1564934-1567573 GCF_000277835.1 Geospiza fortis
CAGGAATGTTCCCTTTTCTGAGGCAACCCAAGTCGCTGCAGCACTTGCAGGGTATCAGAAACACCTCAGGCTACGCAAAGTGACAGATGAGTCAGGATGAAGACTCCTCCAGCCCTTCTGTCGATTCTGAACCCTAAGCAACCACTGACTCAGTGCTGCACTCATGTCCTTGTGAGACAACACTCACTGGAAGTACAGGATCATGGACTCCAGGTCTTGGTCCCAAAAATTATTGTCATCTTTTACATTAAACTGTTTATGGAACAAAATGTATCAACCAGCTTTGGAACATAGAGCACTTCTCAAGTCTTATCTAGAAGCAATTTATTTTTTCTTTTTTTTTTTAGACAAATTTGATGCCTACCAGTCAAGAATAATCATAACTAAATCTCAGGGGCAAAAGAAAAACATAATCCATCTGCATCAGCCTTGGGATATATGGCATTCTGCAAGATAGAGTCAGTATTTACAAACATCTAGGTTGTTTAAATACATCTTTAAATAAATCTTTTCATAAAGCACATAATTTGCTGTCAGATACTCATTGGATTAAGCAATCCATACTCTAAAAGAGCTGTTTCTAATACATTTAGAGATTCTGTTCTAGCACTGGGTGTTAATGGGTACATATGGATGTCAATAAATTCAGGTATTTTTTAAATATTTTCTAACACCCTCGTCTGCATGATGCTGAAATAGATGTGACCTTATAGCCAGAGACTGTTACTCAACAAGTGCTTGAAATTAAAGTCCTATGAATACCTGCTAGAGTAGCAGCAGCAGCTTTGCCACCTGTGAAAAAGTCTTCCTCGCTTTGAGGCGAGCATCTGCACCCATATGGCTGTTCCCATGTATTCCTGATTTGCCTTCGGCAAGTCTGCGAGAATGCCCTCACCTAAAGGTTAAGTCTCTCCCTTTTCTCAGCACACCTGTAAAGGGATTCTGCACAATCTAATTCACAGATAATGCTTGCCACTGGCTGCTCTAGGTGACTAAAGTGGTGTGTTTGGAGAGTGCACAATGGAAACTGTTATCACTCAGTAATGCTGATAAAACTTTGAATAGGTGAAACAGAGATAAGATGAAAGGATGCAAATACTTAGTAAACAGAAAGCAAACAAAATTGGGTAATCTACTGACTCCCTAAAAGTTACGTTCCAAACCAGCTCCAACTTAATGATTTGTAAGCTTTCCTTTTGTGACTTTCTGCAATTTTTCCAGGGTAGATCACAGCCCTGCAGTCTACTGAGACTAGTCTGTCTTTCTTTAGACCTCTCCAAAGTAACCTGCAGATCCATCTCCAGCTAATGGCCAGCAACTCATGCTGACAAATAATAACCAAGTGCAGATATGGTGCTTGCTACTCAATCTGTGGATACACTTGTGGCATTTGCTCCTGTCTCTTGCACATCCAATCCTTTCCCTCATCAAAGATAATTTTTGGTTTGATCTTGATTCAAATTGTGGCCAAATCCAGGAGACTTTTAGGTCTATTCTCACCTTTATGTACAGAAATCAAAGCTTATCTTTATCACCAAAATCATGCAGCATTAAATGGTTGATGAGCTAAGGACAAGCACAGACTTTCTGCAGATGAAGGCATTCATGCATTCTTCCCTACAGGATGTGCAAAGCTTTATATATAGAGCACGTGGGCACTGATGGATCTACACCAAAAAAACATACTGTCCCAGCTGGCAATGCCACATGCTGATTTGAGAGGGAACATGGCATGACATAGAGTTCAATCTTTCTCACAGTTACTAAACCTACTTAGTCTTATTAGCAGTCTGGGTTCATGCTGTGGGGTTGAAATAAGGGTTTAGGAAGAATTTAAGTATTTCTTCTACAGCAGGGAGAAAAGGCAGAATGGACCTCCAGGTGAGATATCAAAGGCAAGTTACACAGTCTTACTTAGGTAACAAGCTAAGTTTCAAATACAGCAGAAATCAACCCAATTCCCAAGCTTTACTGAAGGAACTTCGACAGGACATGGCCTTGATAATAGAACATAAATATTTGACTATTTTTGCAATGGTAATTTAAAGTGTGGAAGTCTGTCGAAAAGAATCAGAACAACAATTCCTACACAGCAGCTCACTATCCCACTCTCCTCAGTATTAGGGATTATAATACCTATCCAGATTTTCACTGCCATTCATAGCAAACTTCCCAGGCATTCACCACCAATGACAACTGAAAAACCATATAACCAATTCCTACCGAAGTAACACACAGCATGCCAGCACAACATAGCCAATTCAAATTTACAGGCTGAATCTTACAAGGGAATAACGTTCTTTACAAAACTGCCTCAAAGGCTTTCACAGATCATTTTCAAATACGGTATCTAGACACATTAGAAATTCAATCAGTCAAAACAGACATAGCTGCCGCTGTGCCAGAGTCCCTGTACAGCCAGTGTGCAGAGAGGCGCCCACAATGTCTGGATGCTCCCCAGAGAGAGAAGGGGTTTTGGAGTCCCCTCCTAAGGTCCATTTTTCAAAAGGGTGCTACTTATTATAAAATAAAATGAAATAAAATGAAATGAAATGAAAAAATAAAATAAAATAAAATAAAATAAAACAAAATAAAATAAGGCATGAATAGTATTTACCCGCTGCTCAGTCCTGGAGCCA
>NW_005054401.1:1568327-1576038 GCF_000277835.1 Geospiza fortis
GGTCCCCGCGGGCTGGGGCGAGTGTGCTGCCGGAGGGTGAAGGCGCGGATCTCATTTGAGCCTTTCAGCTTTTCTCAGTGACGCGGTCAAATACCCTTTATAGAAAAGTGCCTTGAATACTTCCAGCGCTGCAGACCACCGGGGCTGGACGCGGTGGGCCTGGCTCCACGGATGCAGGCGATTCTTTAGTCGTTTTATCTTTGTATTTGCCACTAGTTTTTTAGGTCTGAGACTTGACCTCCAACATTTCTTTGAAGCCGCAACTGTTGCATGTCAGCCTCTCTTGTAAATTAAACTTGAAATCCTCACAATCCCACAGTCTCAAGAGTCGGACAATTAAAAAAAAATGCCACGAGACCCATAAAATCAGAAGAGTTGGCAAGCCTGTGGCTCCTCTGTTGTGCCCCAGTCAACCACAGGAGAATGGGGAGAAAAAGTGAGTGCTGGATTTTCCTTGTGTTTTACTGCCTACATTTTCCTAGTGCAGTTTTCCAAGTTACTGCAGATTTTTTGTTTCTCTCAAAACCTTGATGAGAGAAAACTGCAAATACTTGCATGGAATTCCTGGGCCAGACATATGTCCCATGATGGCTAAGTAGATTTCAAGTCCCCAAATCCAGACTCTCCTGCCATCCTGCACGTTGCCTGCACAGTCTAAGTGAAGGCAGGCTGTTCTCTAGAGAAGAAACGTGGCACTGTTCTATCTCCTTTCCAGTATTTTCAGTTGTGCAAACAGAACTGGACGTACAGTAGACCAGCAAGATGCACCTGAACCTTGTGGTTCAGTCATGCATCAAGATACATGACTTCAGATCTGTTCTAGCTCAAGAACACCTTGACTTCAGGCCTTGAACCCTGAGACACTTGTCTGTGTGTTGGCCTCTCAAGAGGAAGGATTGAGTCTCCTTGTACACCTACAATTCCTGGATTATTTTAAACCTTATTTGAAGACAAGCCATGGGCTTGGGATTCAGCCATTGGCTGAATCCCAAGCAGAACATTGATTCGCATTGAAACACTCACAACTCCAAAGATAG
Source organism: Geospiza fortis (assembly GCF_000277835.1). Lineage (NCBI taxonomy): Eukaryota > Metazoa > Chordata > Aves > Passeriformes > Thraupidae > Geospiza > Geospiza fortis. The sequence continues at coordinate 1,569,365 of NW_005054401.1, forward strand.
ACAGACTTTAAGACAAGACCCCTATTAGGGATCTTCTATTTAGTAGGTTTAAGCAGTTGCCTTTCCAGCACATCAGTCATCCTTTCACAGTACCAAATCTCTCCTCACTAGAAAGGCTGCTGAATGGCTAATTCTGTGGTGAAGTCTTCACTGCAGGCACAGAGAGGTTTGATATGTCAGCTGCCTAAGAACATTTTCCCATTTAGTTCCCATTCTAGCCCAGAAGCCCTTCTACTTTCTTTCATGCAAAAGCAACTAAATCCCAATGAAACTGGGAATACCCATAGTGCCACAAGCTTTGAGGAGAAGGTGGACATTTCATTGTACAAACCTGTTCAAGGGAGGACTGCCTCTCTCTCTGTTTCCAGATCTCATTAACTGCAGCCTTGTGCCTTCTCTGGAGTCTGCATCTAAGTTTCACGAGGATGTAGCATGCACTTTGTGCCATGGATGATATGCACAAAGGCAAGTTTCCATCCAAGAAAATGACACAAGAACTGTCTTTAAAAGGCATTGAAAATGTTAAATGAAGTTGTACTACCTTCCTTTTCTGCAGCTCATGCGATTTCAACTTTAGTAAAGGCTCACAGGCATCTCACTTGTCCAAAAGCCTTGTAGCATGATACCATCAGTAGTGGCAGAAGATTTGCAAATTTTCTAGATCACAAAACCAAACAATAGTCATTTTTATGATTTCCTCTGTTTTATTAGCCAGACAGCTTCCCTGTAATTCACAGACATTTCATAGAGGAGCTGTGTATGTTTGAGGGTTTTTTTAAGCAGGAAAGTGTGATTGTGAAATTAGAAGAGGGTCCCAGGACCAAAAAGAGGTAGGGATAGTTCCTGAATTTGTATTAATGTTTTGATATTGTAATAATGAGTCAATTTTCAGTGACTCAGTTGGAAGTTAAGAGACAGAAATTCCTAGGTCTGGTACAATTTATGACAAGTCTGTATAGCACAAGTTTCAAGATGATAAAACTACAAATGGTTGGTATCAGTTATCTCTTTTTTATACAGCAAAATATGTTAATTTTAATGTAAACATCCCCTAGATAAATGAGTGGCCTAATTACCCTGCCACTTCTGATCTTCAGTAAATATGCTATGCATGCATACAGTCTCATCATGACGTCTTCTCCATAAAATATCATAGCTGCTATATTTTATGAGGAAATTTATCTGCATAGAGTACATACAAGAAGACCATTTATTTTGTTTCCTGCCTTATCTGTGTTTTCCAAAAAACTGAAGGAGAGATGCTGGAACGCACAACTATGTCTTAATATAGTCAGTGTAGGATCTTGTCATTGATGTCAACAGCAGCAGGGCTGTGCCTTTCAACACTTATATTTTGGACATTGAGGGGGAGAGGTTTAAGTCTCTATGGAAAGTAGGTTAGCGTCAGTTTATTTTAGTCTATCTCAGGGCTTAGTATTACTTAGAGAACAACAGATCTGCTGTCTAGGTCAGAAAAAATTTCTTGAGGCATGTAATTCCAAATGAAAGTGAGAAGTCCAGCTAAGACATTTTCTTTAATGAGAGTTTCCTGGAGCCATTTAGTCTTGTATTTCAGGGTGTGTTGGTTATTTATGGCAGAGAAAAGGAACGGATGTGTTGATGTTCTGGAACTTTTCCTTTGTGCATTGTTTCTCATTTCACAGTTGTATTTGGCACCCACTTTCCTCCAGCCAATAAAGAATATTAGAGCACTTCCTTTGCTGAGAAGCTGTGTGCACATTTTACAAACCATACAATTTAACCAGAAGCTTGAAAGATACTACTTCTACCAGTGTTTACAAAAGCCAGAAATTGCAAATATATAGTAGTGCCAGCACAGGTCTGCCAATGGTTGTTTTTATGGGCTATCAGTTCCTGTTTTCTTTAAAACAAAATTATATAATACAACCGACAAAGTAAATTTGGGTCTAACTAAATGTCTTCAGGAAGGCCAATAACAAAACTCAGATTGGCTGTGATAAATGCAGGAGTAACCTCTGCTTATGCCAAGAATAACCTCGAGTACTGGGGATAGTGCATGTATTTTTGTGCACTTACAAAGCAACAGTTCTTTCCTATGAACTCTCGGTGGAGGCATCTCTGGTTGTCAAGCTGACATGGAGCTTTTCTTGGAAATGAGGACACTGATCCCAGAGAAATAAACTCTTGGTAATGAAAAATTTTCAAATACAGAGCATTTTCTTCATTATTAAAGACCTGTGAATGTAAAACCAGGGACATGTTGGCAATATATTGCTAAAGGGCTTCAAAAAATTCCCTGGTCTTTCTTGTCTGTAGGAAAACCATGTAGCCCTTTGTGGTTTTTGTGTTTACAGGGAGAAGCAATGAAGGACTGACCTGCACTAACTTTGATAATGCCATGAATTTAAAAAGAAATGGGAAGAAAAACACTACTTGCCAAAACCAATTAAATTTATTGCACTCAAATTCCTTTCACTGGGAAAAGAATCTGCCTCAGATGCCTGGGAAACACATGGTGTTGAAATATTGGATTCACTGTCCATAATGGGACCCTTATTGTTGGCAGTGAAAGTAAACTTCTCCCATGCATTACAGAGGTGATAGGAGATGGATTACATTGCCACACATTGCCAAATGCCGAGATCTTTGTGTCTAACCAGGGCATTTGTGTGTAGGATAGAAGTGGGGGTACCAGCTCTTGAGTCTTCACTGAGTACCTTGGGTCCATCTTCACTGGCAACTGCAAACAATTCTTTTGAACAGGTCTTTTATATCTTCCTGAGTCAAGCAGCTGTGGTCTGATCTTGCCTCAGAGCCTTCCTTGCCTTACTCTACAGAACCTCTGGAAAAGTTTCTGCCCATCACCTAATATCCTCATTTTCACATCTTTATGGCTACTGTCTGCCTTCCTGTTGAGAAGATGTCATCTGAGCCCATGTTATCAGAGCACAGTTTTGGGGGTGGGTGACAAGTAGCCTGTGCTAAGAGAACTGAACTTTTGGTCTTATCTTGTGATCTTGATGTAACCAGCACACTCCTCACCATTCCTTGATTTGAGTAAGGATAGTCATGCCCATTTTGTCTAGCAATGCTCATTCTTTCCACCCTTGCTCTAGTGGGGCTTCCGATGCTCTCACAAACAGGCATTTCCATCTGTATTTCATTCAGCTAAGTCTTAATACCTCAGTTAAACATGTCTACAGGGGCTGCAGTGAACTCGTGCCTGAGAAGGGACCTGGTGCTGAAGTTCCCCTGCTGCAACAATCTCCATGCTGTAACCAACTAACAGCTGCAGGCCTGCTTTTCAGTCTAAGCACTTGTGCCATCCTGCAGGTGCTTGCACTGCAGTGCAAAGTACAGCACATGCTTAATCACCATGTTGGATGCATCATATTGCTGAATCTAATACAGTAGCATGAGACGTCAGCTGTTGAGACAGTGATATAGAACACAGAATAGTTCTCAGAAGGAATAAAGCTAATATAGCTTCTATATAGCTAATGTAGAAGGAATAAAGCTAAACATACATTTTTGAAGAAACATCAACAAATTGTTACAATTGTTACAATTGCTGATTGTGGAACAGTCGGTGGAATCAGTCCTAGAACTAAGTATGATTTATAGATATGAAATTGAAGAAGCATGTTTTGTACAGTACTGGAAGGGCCTAATTACATAAGAAAAAAAAAGGATTTATGAGAGTCAAAAGCAATTTAGATTTGTAATAGCCAGAGAAGCATGGAAATCTGAAAATAAAAAATACTGAGAACTTCTCAGACATTCATATGCCTGTAATTTTACAAGGCGCTTCACTGGCTCCCTGACAGCAGCGTATCACATTCAAACATCCTGTCGTGTTCTGTGCAACTTTCAACTATGCTCCTTATTCCACAACTCTTTGTCACTGTTGTGTTGGCTCTATTTTCAGTGCAGTGCCTTTCCCGTCAGTCACACTTTTCTGATCACCAATTTATCAGCTAGATACTGCCATGCTTTATCTATTCCTAAGAGATCTCACCGAGAAATGCCCTCTGTACTACAAGGCTTAGTAAGTTGTTGCTTCAGATGTTCTGTTCATCAGTCCATGGCCTGAACATGTCTGATGAATGCTGGATAAATTTGAAGTACTCTAAGCTGTTATGAACTTTAGATGCACTCCAGAGCTGATCTCCATTCAACCAGAATTCATGTAACGCAAGCTGAGCTGCCAGTTTCAGTGAATCCCAAGTCCCTAGAATTTTCAAAATTCTCCTTGCACAAAGCTTCCAGGCAGCAACACTCTCTCCCCACATTGAACTGAATCCAGGGAAAGAAATAAGACTTCTCCAGCACTATCCTTGGACAGAGCTATTAGCCCACTCACTGCTTGGAAGCTAATTTCTATGCATCAGCCTAGAAGTAGTGAGACAAAGAGAGCTCAGCTAGAGAGGAGGTGGAGATATGTAACAAATGCTTTTCAGGAAAACAGGAAGTTCTGTATTCACATGGTTCACAGCATTCCTTCTGCCAGTCTTTCCATGCCATTTTTCAGATGTGGGTTTCAATACTACTTGACACAGTGCATCAGATCTTGGGATGTTACAGTATTAAACAACATGCAAATAAGAAGCCTGAAGGTGTGACCTTGGAGGATACGATGGTAAAATGCAGTTATTAGAAGCAACTGTGTCTTTTCTGGGCCTGACTTAAAAATACTGGGGTTTTTTGTTAGTGTTTTCTTTACCCTTGTTAAACACAGTTCACTTGTAGGCTAATAAAAGGTCTGCATTTGAACACAAACAGAAGTGCTAACCTTAGTAAAGCAGATATTTCCAGCATGTTTGGAAGTCAGGCTGAAAGAAGTTTTCATAAAAGCAGGCAACTCTTTGCATGAGGTTACTTATTGCAGCAAATTCTGTATCTATTCTAGGAGTTTCCATCAAGGTGGACCTATTTTTGTTCTCAACCTTATTTTTATTATTGTCTACAATAATAAAATTCTATAATGACATACAATTCTAACCTAGTATTGACTTAATTACATATCTGTGTACATCCTTACATCCTCCCTCTGGTGTAACAAGCACTTTTGCTTTCAGTAGTTTGAAGACTAATGGCAATTTGAATTTGCCTCTGCATAACCTGGTAAAGCCAAAGGAGCTGCCTGCACAGGGCCTGATTTTTTGTAGCATCAGTGCCACAAGGCTGAGTTTCTTTAGGCAGAGAACAATTTCCTGCAAAAGCATTTTCAGAACATGTGTGGACAGCAGTAGAGACACTAGAAATGTATGTACATGCTGAAAATCGTGTGACTGAGCATGCTTTGTCTTGTTCCCATTCTTGGCCAAGTTGGATGTCTAGGCAGGCATTCATTCTCCACTGGGGCCACATGAGATGCAGACCAACCAAGGGTCACAGAACCACATCTGTCAGCACTGAGCTAAAATGGATTCACATGTTCTGTCCTTCCTGCTCTGAAACACAGCTCACCTGGGAGGCTACAAAGCACATTCTTCAGACGGGTGCTGTGAGTGCATAAGGCACAATCTCATGCAAGTTAATGAGTCAATGCATGTGTTGGCCTACATTAGGGTTTGTCAGGCACTTTTTTTGCCACCATTGTGAACTTCAGCATCCATCATATGTCTCTTATTCTGTGATTCTGAATTGTGTAAACATAATGTTTTGCATATTTCCACACAGTAATACAGATTGAGGAAACAATTACTTCTTCTTTTTTCATTTTTTTTTCATTTTTTTCTTCTTTTTCCCTTTTTTTTTCTTCTTTTTTCTTTTCAGATTTCTTTTTTCCCCCCCTTTTTTTTTTAAATTAACCTCCCCTCAAGTTATATTTTAACTGAATAGATTTCCTGCCGTGAGCTACACTTAGTACAAACATCAAGCCTCTGGAAGGCTGGTAGGAGGTAGAAATAAAGAGGAAAAAACAGCCAAGGGCAAAAATTAAAGGGCTATAGGGCTGGAGTTAACATCCAAGGGCAGAAGCTGAAGGAGCACTCCTGCAGTGTGTCAAACCACAGTCCTGGGCTCTAGGCTGACCTTAGTCTGGTGGAGGTGCTGAGTTCAAACTTCATCTTTGTGCCTTAGCCATTAGATTGGAGTATTTCAGGCACAGCCAGGGACTCAAGCACACTTGCAATAGCCAGGATGGACTGACAGTAGGAATCTGAGGAAAAAAGGAACTTGTCTTCTGTCCATTTTCTGAGGCATCATAGTTGAGGGAGGTGACCTGTGTCCCTAGTTGCAAAGATCATCTGGACTCGACTCTTTGTGACCCACATCTGAACATGACAGCAGTGCTCACCCTCCACAAAACTCTATAACTGATTCATTTGGGTTCCCACTGGAACAGGGAAACTAACTTGTCTGGGAGGAGTGCCTGACTTTGAGGAGAACATACATGCCAGAAGCTTTTATTAGGCTCTTATCTGCAATTTTAGAGGTAGTTCAGTGAAGCCCCAGTGTGGATGTTTGGTTTTGGCATTCTGGCTGTTGCAATCTCTAAGTATTGAATGCCTCTTCAGCCTGTGCTTGTTCCCTGCTTAATGCATGGGGCTGCTGTGAAACGCAGCCTGGCAGATATATATAGGCACTGCAGCATTTGCAATTTGATGTTCCTCCTACTTGGATAGGCTGCTAGCTCTCCTTCACTCTAAGGAAAATTGCAAACTGAAAAATCAAGGTCCTGACACACT
>NW_005054401.1:1576449-1584236 GCF_000277835.1 Geospiza fortis
TGCTGAACCTAAAATGTATAATAAAGCATCTAGTGAACACAGGAAAAGGCTCTCAGGAAGCAACCTGCTGAGCACAGAGCACTTGTTCTAGCCAAAAGGAAATTCCTGTTGTTTCATTTGTTTTCTCAGTTTTGCCTTCCTCTACATAGCTCTGTAAGCTGAGGTTTTGTTGTCTTTTGACTTTTGTGTACCAACAGGCAGCAATTCTACCATGCCTTGTTCCAGACCCCTGGCCTCACATGCAGTCTTGTGTCTCATGCCTGTAGTTGGCCAGACTGATGCCAAGGAGGACTCTGAAAGTTTTGGCCTGTTAAGATGTAAAATACACACACTGTGTGAAGTCACATTTAGATGGAATCTCTTCTGGCTTTGGAGATAATAGCATTAACATCAATATTTTGTCATATCTTTCCTTACCTACTCAACAGTTCTACTCAAGCCTCAATTGGCATTTGTGGCCCTGAAGCCCTCTCTTGGATTTAAACACTAGGGAAATTTGTTTCTCTGTAGTCACAAGGGAGGAACAAGAAATGCCATCATAAGTGTGCATACAGGCTTTGAAGGCTTGATTGGGGAGTGGAAGAGCTGGAGTGCAATGGAAAGGGGGTTTTCCGTGCCCCCAGGGTGCTCTGGCCGCCTCCTTAGGCTAGAGGGCACTGTCCACTCTGACTTTGAAGCGTGGACATCCTTTAAAAACCAAGAGGGAAGCAGTGGAGGCAGAAGGGACTGAAGCGGGAGTGAAGGCAGTGAAGTGAAGGAGTGAAGGGAGCGGGAAGTGCAAAGTTCTGATCCCTGCTCCAGGGCAAGCTTTTTCCCCCCGTTGTATTCAGGTGCAGAAACTGTGCGTTTTTCACACAGAACAGTGAGGCTTTCTCAGAAAGCTGGGAAGAACCTTGTATTTGCCCATGACAGTCAGACTATGATTCACCCTGTCCCTTATTACAGGCAGCAACCTTGACAACTCTCTTGTGCAATCCTACCACTTTCCCGGACTTCACGGGAGCACAACTCTTTGTGTTGAACTATTTCAGAATGGCCTGACTCCTCCCACCCGCAGAAGAGAAAGCCTGGACAGAAAGACTAGCTGAAACTCCCACTTCTTTGACACTAATGTAAGCTGTGCCATTAACATGTTTTCTTTTGACACCCGAGTGGTAAAGGCTTCTTCCTAGCCTTCCCTACATCCAGAGGAGGCAGGATTTACAGCAGCCATGAGTATGTGCCAAAGCTCTGCAGCAGTGAGAAAAGGTGACTGGGGAATTAAGGGCTGGTTATTCTGTTTCCAGCTGGGAGTACAGAGCAGCGCTGTCCTGCAGGGATAGCAGAGCAAGCATCTCACAGCTCCAGTGCCCGCAACCCCAGAGAGAGGCTCTGGAATTAGGAGATAAGCTTATATTAGCACGGCTGACAGTGGTTGCATAAATCATTGCTTTTTTTTGGCAAGAAGTGGTTGCCAGAGAGACTGCAGGCTGCTGTTATTGCACATGGATGTGAAGTCTGGTCTGGTAGTGCAACTGGCTCCAACTCCAGAAAGAGGGAGTGTACCAAGGGCTTCAGGGGGAATTTGTACCAGTTGGCCTATGGGATGGGTTCTCACAGCTGGTAAGAAGTACAACAATAACTCTGCTTCCAAAGGGCGCTACTCATCAGTCTCCGATTGACCCAGAAACAAGCATTTGAGTTTTAGAAGAGAAAATCTAGGGGCAGTCTTACCTTAAACACCCAGGAAATGTTAGTTTCACTAGCTACTACAGCTCTGCAAATACTATTGCCTCTCTATTTCTCTCCTTGTTTTGATTGGATCATGGGTTGTTTTTTTTTTTTTGTTCTCCCTTCCCCTCTCCTTTGCTCTTTTGCTTAGTTATTCTGAAGCTGGTTAAAAGCTACTCTAGCACTTGCTTACAAAGATCTATAGTCTGTGGTGCCAAGTGTCATAGAAATTTCCAGGGAGCCAGCCCTCATTCTATTCTGCAGCAGTCACTGACTAAATGTGATGCTACTCTTAACTTTTGAGACAGAACACAAGCTGCAGAACCAACCCACTAAATAGTCTCCCAGAGATGCCTTAAAGTTTCTTTAATTTCAGCACTGTGCAAGAGATAACTTTCACAGGAAATCTCTGTACTGGAAACAAATAGGAAGCTTGGCACTCTAAAGATTAGAGAGGAAGGGTTATCTTTCTGTTTAGCTAGTAATTTGCAGCTTACAGCAGTTTGGAAAGATAAAGCTGTGTAAATGTTAAATTTTATTGAGGGATATAAACCAGCTCCATATTTACTAGCATGTATGTTTAATATCAAATCTGGCCAGGCAAAGTGACAAATCCCTGGTCTTTGATGTATTCAGGAGCATACCAGGCCTGTGCAAACCTTTGCTGCCAGTTTTAGTGGGAAAAGAACTCTATACCATAAGACCTATACTCTCACAAAACTTTTCCTGAAAAAGATAAACAGAGCAGAGAGGATAACTGTAGTGACATTATCACTAGAAAGATTGTTACTTTATCACTGTCACTCTTTCTTCCTCATAATTTTATTCCTAAAAGCCCATTAATGATGTTTAAAGGGTGTGTGTTAATGCTTGCTTTGGAAAAAAATGTAATTAATACATAATTTGTGATTTTGCAATTTTGCTTTTGAAATTAATACAACACTGAATAATATTTGCAAGTTTCAAAATCTATCAATTTTGATTTTTCTTGAGGAAGGGTTTTGTTCATGAAAACTTCTTTTGTTAGACAAAAGAGAAGCAACATTGGGCAGCTTCTGAATAACCTTGATAAATTAAGTAACAATTGCTGATCAATCTATACCCAAAATACAATCAATATCCAAATTTCACATATCACTTTTGTTATAAAGCTTAGTTTACTTTTTGTTCCAGGCTGGTAAATTTTCTATATTCTTTTGATTTATTATTATAAAAGTATTTAGTTTGGTTTTACAAAACTGAGAAAGAGAGGCAACAAACACACTACCAAGGGACTATATTTCACAACATTTTACTTTTCCAGTCTGTGTTTTTTGTGACCTTCAAAATCTCCTGTAAAGGCCTAGTAAGTTCTGAAGAAAGGAACCTGTAGCATCAAAAATAATCCAAAATTATTTAGATAATGAAGAATCTGTGGCATTCTATGAACAGAAGAAGAACCCCATGACAATATTTTTATATATGACTCCTTCATCCAGCAAAATCCAAGGTCCTGATGGCTTGTGAAAAGCAAGAGAAGTTATGCAGATCCAGACCTAGAGAAAATAAAACATGTAGAGCTGCCTTAGGCATCAGCAGTTTCTACCTCCCTGATGCTCTTTGGAGTGTGATCTTCTTGACATGATTTTGATGACAGGAGCTTGGAATCTCTACAAAGTACATATTTTGGCACTGATCTCCCAGGTTTGCAAAAGACATATAAAATACTGTGTTCTTGGTTTCCCAGTGAAGTCACAGGACTGTCTTGGGTGTTCCAGTATCCTTAAGACATTTCCCCATTTCCCCACTGCTTCAGAATAACAGAACTGAAACCAATATTTGTCCAGGGAATGTATGACTCTATTGGTATTTGGAAAAACACAGCAAAAATATTTTTTCTACCCCAAACTTTTGCTAGGAGGACTTTTCTGATACATATTTGTGAAGTCTGCATGGCCAACAAACAAATAAATGAGCAGGAAGAGAAAGTAGCATGAAAATAGGAGAAGTCACTGCAGAAGCACATGCCATGAGCAATATAAAGTTAGATGAGAGCTCCTTTGAGTGCTGGCTGAAAGAAACAAGGACTTAGGAGCAGTGGAAGAGCATCCAGCTGTTAGAGGCTGATGTGCTCAGGAATACAGGCTTACAGGGGTCTTTGCACGTAAACTAGGGTACAACACAAAAGGTCTGACTCTGTCACTACCTTCTTCTCTGAATATGAATCATCTACAACAGCCTAAATGTTGTTAGTTTCTCAAATGAAGTGGGGGACTGAGAGGAAATATTACCTGTAAGGCTCATAAAAAACTACCAGGAATGATAGGATACATGAATCTTAGGAATATCCTAGATACAAAGTATGATTCCTGAAGGCTGGGCAGGTGCTCAATGTCATGTGTTGCTTTCAACCTGGATGGTTGCTACAACAGCCCAAAGAGCTGGCAACTGAACTGAAAACTTAAATACAGGGCGTCCAGTCTTCATCTACAAGTCTTGTATAAGCTGTTTTGAATAGATTTTGGGGCTTTGCTCTGCTTCAGTCACATGATTTAGAAATGGCAGCATATATGACATGAGAAGTAATTTTCACAGGCAATTTCTGTATTGGAAACAATAATTGGAAAGCATGGGGCTGTAGTGGTTAAGGTGCAAAGGTGGAAGATTACTCACAGGACAGTGGCCACAGATTTACAAATCCAGTGATTAGTGAATTCTGGCATGAAATATTGTTGTGCTTTTGCCACTGAGCTTAGCCATACAGGATAATCACTGTAAAGACAAGGAGATTAATTTAAAAATGGATGAGCTCTCATTGCTGATAACCAACAGTTTCGAGCTGAAATCCCACGTCTGAAATAATGCGAAAATGCTTAAATAAGAAAACTAGGCAAAAAGAAACACAGGAGGATAAAAGAGGGGCAAATACACCAAAATGCACCTGTCACCAACTTCTGAATACAAGCTGATTTTTTCAGACATTTTCATATCAGAAAATGTCTGTATCATCTGTCAAGATCCTGATGTACCTCTGGAAATTTCAGTGCAGAAAGAAGGCTAAAAATAATTTGTAAGAATGAATGGAGGTGCTTTGGCCAGCTCTGCTTTTTTTTTTTTTTTTTTTTTGGCAATAATCCCATTTTTTATGTCTTCAGCTTGGGATTTTTTAAGAACACATTACCACTGACTTCTCCTGAGTGACATAATTTGATAATGATAGACTTGAGCATTCAGTATTTACTGATCCCATATGATTCTCATTGGAGTAAAATAAAGAAATGCCCTGGTGATTTTTATAGTTGAAGGCTTAGAATAAGATCAGAAGTTTTTAATAATTTCATATTTAGTAACACAGACAGGTGCCAGCTTGAATGTCTGAAAACTACATGTGGAGATATGCAAAAAAATTTCCTTTTAAAGACACTCATATTATACAGGAAGATTATCAGCAAAATTGTTAAGATGAAGTGTTTATTGAATGAAAGGTTTATGCTATTAATTTCCTATTAAAAATAGAAGTCTAGAACATATTTTATAAAAGTCTATCAACTCACATAGAAATGACAAGATAAGATGTCCTTGAACTTCTAAGGGGATGAAAAACCTTTTCTGAAGTCCTTGATCTGAAAATCATGAGCTGTTCAAAGTTCATTTGTTTGAGAGATGATGCATGCAGCACCAGATGGAACCTCCCGAGGAAGCCTGAGTATATTCAAAAGCTTCCGACTGATTCCAGTAAAAGTCCTTGTACAGAAAGTTCCAGCTCACTTCTTGTTTACTTGGTTAGCTGCTGCAGAGGAGTCACATAGGATTTCCCTAACAAATCACATGTTCTCATATTGCAGCATCCTTGAGCCAAATGCATAGAAAACCTTGGGTAACCTTTTCTTCTTCAATATACACAGGGAGAAAAAAAAATCTGTTTTCAACATTTTTGGCCCCTGCATTCCATAGATGATGGCCAAATAATGACCTATTCAGCATATTTCCTCCTGCACTCTGAACAGTATCTGTATAATTTTTCTGTCAGTCTTATCCTTAACAGACTGGAATTTATACGTAAGAGGGTCATACATATAGTAACATAACATGAATGTAGACTTACAATTTTGAGTATTAGTTCACAGGAAATTACTCTGTTCTAGATGCTGTGAGCTATTTTCCTGTGCCCACTGAGAGACAAAGAGAACTAGGGCTGGAAGAGGCTTTGTAAGAGTTTTTGGAAAGTCTGACTTCCAATATCTGCTTCTTTCTTAGGCACTTCAAAGTCACACATGGCCTCACCCTTGAGCACTTGGCTTTCATAAATAATTCTCTGAGCACTGAGTGCAACTGCCTCCAGTCAGCGTTCTTATTGCAAAAGATGCCTAAAGATAGCCAATACGAAACCAGAACAACACAGATTTCTCCAGATTCCTACTAGAATGTGTCAAAATGAATACTTGTCACAAGAAGGGGAGATCTGAATTCTGACGCCTGCTCCAAGACCTGTGCCCTGAATCTGCTCACTATTTAACATCAATAGCCCTTAAAGCAGGACCAGAACCCAGAGTTCCATTAGTCTATGTAAGTGCCACAACTACTGAATTACTGCTGTCTTTTTCCTCCTTGGTGAGATCTGAAGTCTTTCTATAGAATGACTTGTTTTTCACAGAAGGGGTAAAAAAAATGTCAATTGCTTGTGTCACACACACTGTTTAAGGAATACCTGCCTTGTATATGCAGTTTCCTACCAAATGTGTAAAACACTTTAGGTCACTAGTTTCTTTACAGTCTACACAAAAGAGAGCTGCACTTACTCTTTAAAATACTCATGGCATTGAAAATATCATAATAAATATATAATTTCCAGTTCACATTGTTGCTGACTTGTGCAGAAAAATTTATATAGGCTTTCCTGTAATATCTGTGAAAGATTTTCATTCCATTTGTGAAAAGAAGAGAGAGCACACTCACAACTCGAACAAATAGGTGAGAAGGTGATAAGAATTTCTACTGGTGTTTAGGAGCAGCAAATTTTTCATTACACTGTTTATTTATTTTCACTACTGTCATCCTCACTAACTTGTGCTCATACCATATGTAAAACAGAAGCCATTTAAGCACAATTTATTTCTTTAGAAGACTTTATGATAGATTTTTTAATTTTCTTCATTTCATGCAGAGTAACTTAGAAAATATTTTATGTTAATGATGGCTTTCTCACCAGTCTTCTTCCACAAAGGCATTGACACCACTGACACCACAACAACATTGATACTGATAAAATATGTCTTTAAGAACAGCAACCCTTCCCTCCAGGACTGCATGTTAATAGTAACAGACTTTGTTTAAATCTTTGTCATGGAAAAGCTCCCTTTGAATCCAGTGGGCTTTGGATAAGTTCCCTGGACTCTGAACCCAGAAAACTTTCTGCACTAGCATAGATTCATTAACTTAGACAAGCACCTGAAGAGAAGCCATGATATGTTCTCAGTAGGTGACAAAAGTTGCACAAAGAGGAATTTTAGTGATTCAGTGATGATAACAGCCTAAATAACCAGTCTCTGGCCATACTGGTGCAAACTAGGCATTTAATTCTTATGAAATAAGAATTACTTCATCATACTGTATCTTGAAATACAACCAGAAGAGAAGCTCTAAACTATAAAAAAATGTACTGGAAAATATTCTTTCTCTTCAAAAAATACTTTGCAGCCCAGGTCCATAGTTCAGACACTCATTTCCAAGGTGATCTGTGCAAGTTTTCAGTAGTACACATCCTTCCCACATTTGTACAGCACTGAAGAGTTAATGTCTTCAGTAACCTTTTCATTTTTGCAAAGCATAAACTTTGCAAAAACACAGTATTTTGTCTAAATAATGTGTTTAGTTCTCCTAACCAACAGAAATTAAAGGTTTTGGAAATCATGTCAAGGTCACTGTATAGACTGTGCACAAATTTTGTGGTTGCTTTTGTGTTCTCAGTGACTCACCCAAAGTTGTTTTTGTATTCTTAAAATATAGATTTAGCTTCAACTTTGGTTCAGCTTTTATAGTAACATTTGATGCACTCTGTCTTCAAATCTGGAAGATATTTGTAAAGTAATTTATCTTTG
>NW_005054401.1:1584262-1608381 GCF_000277835.1 Geospiza fortis
TCTAGATAAAACTTAGCGGAAAACTAAGTTAAAAAATAATTCTGCTATAAAATCACTTACAGGAGGGAAATACCCTTCTCTAGATTTCCAAGCCCAAAGGTGTCACTTTCCTCAATGATTTCATGAAAGAATACGGAATAAAGAGTTTGGCAATCAGTAGTGATCAGCTGCATTTGAGTGGACAAGGACAGTTTGTACACTCCTTCTTTAGATAATTGGAAAGCATGCTTAAGCATGAATATCCAAAACTTATGCTCTTGAAGTTAGAAAGTCACTGTTTTTCCCAATTTAGGGCATGTGACATGGTTGCATTAGGAAAACTGCAATGTCACTTCATAACTCATATTGCTTCTGAGGTGTTATTTGGCACCAGGCATAACATTTTAAGTGCAAGAACCAGGAACATTATTATTCACTAGTGTGTATGTCAGGGCAGAAGTAGGTGCATTCTCAAATACTTAGGCAAGAAGCTAGAGTCTCCAGAAAATAAGTGAAAAAGGCTTTTCCTTCTTAATGGCAATTAAATCTGGCTTGAAATCCACAGACTGCTTGATAATTCTGGGCAGATAAGCTCCTACAGCAAATGAGTAGGGAGCTACATCTCAATTATTGTTATTACTTTCAATCCTGCCTGTGTGGCCAGCCCAGCAGAACAGTGTGCATGATAAGCCCTGCTCACTTTTGCTTCAGAGACACCAGGAGCCAGGCATTCCCCTGGTCTTTTTTGGCTTGGGGAATATGTTCAAACTCCTGCTTAAGCTGAAGCAGAACTGCTAAAAATGTATGGCTCCTCCTTTGTTTATTTTGAGACCTAGATGAGTAAACTCAGGAATGATGTAAATGGTGATATGGCTTAGGATCTGGGCTGCTCACCACTTGGCAGACCGTAATCACAATGTGCTCCTCTGTTACGCGCCTGTCTCCTGTGGCATGTGGGTATGCCTGCGAGGCATAATTCTCTGCTGGTGGTCCATTTCATTTCCACATGCTTGCTGCCTTCCCCCTTCATGGATTTAGAGAACATAATAGCTCATGACTCCTCAGTTTGCCCCCTACTCCTTCTGCTAA
Organism: Geospiza fortis; assembly: GCF_000277835.1. NCBI lineage: Eukaryota > Metazoa > Chordata > Aves > Passeriformes > Thraupidae > Geospiza > Geospiza fortis. The sequence continues at coordinate 1,585,331 of NW_005054401.1, forward strand.
GTGAAAACTGTGTTCTTAATACATGTGACCAGCTACACATTTTTTGTGTAGCTGGTCACACGTATTAAGAACACAGTTTTAACTTAGTGCTTCCACTTTGCTTCCTTTTGATTGACCAGCCTCAAGCAGCAACTGAAGATCTTTACCCATATGCTTCTTGGTCTGCTTTGAGTCATCTTAACCACACACTTTGACCAGTGAAGCTAGGGGGATTAAATGACTATTCATGTTCTCTGTTGACTCCCCATTATTCCTAATTAATTTTCTTACCCACACATGCTTGAGCAGTATTTTGTTTCTGAAGTTATTTCATTTATTTATCTTTTTAGTAAATCTCCAAGGGTCACTGCTATGTAAAACAAGATGAATTAAAATTGTCCGGTATATTCTAAACTCTGGCATTATATTTTAAAAATAAAGTAACACATGATTCTAATACATTTACCTTCTCAGATTGATATTAATTTCCATATTCCCATTGAAATTCTGATTGTCAATTATCTGAGGTACTTTAACTGCCAATGTTCTGATCTCTACAGTTATCAGCTGATAGAGAAGCTTGTCTAAAATTCTGTTATCTGAGTTGGCTTTTTCTTCATTTAAGTCCCATTTTTCTTTCTACTTCCTTGAGGTGTCCAATTATTCTCTGTATCTTATTTTCTTTTTTCTGCAAGCACCAAAATTACTAGTGACATCAGGGAGACTAGTGAAGATCACCTAATTTCTGTTCCTCCAGAAAATATTATAGCTGTGCTATGATTCCCAGGACATCTTAAGACACAACCAAGTCAGTCTTTCTGTGTTCTCCCACTCCTATTTTCCACAAACCACATTTCTTTTTTGCTGTTCTCTTCTGTGTAAGGGAAATGTATTTACAATGTCACAAAAGGGTACAATGAGTAGGAAGTTTTATGACACTCATTATTGTTTATTTCAACAGTTTCTTATAAGTGATGGAGAAAAATTATTTACATACCAACAAAGTCAGCTTCTGTAGTCTTTGATCTATCTTATTCTACCATCCAACAAAGTTCTTTCCATCATCTCTCTGGTTAAAATTGTTTAGTTAGAAAATTCCCCACTCTTCATTTTTTTTTCTTGATGAAATCTTAAACTGCCTTTTAAATCTCCTATAAACTTATCTTTCTCAAACAGCTCAGCCAGCTTTAACACATCAATACTAAGAAAGTCACTAAAACTTCCCTCCCTTTTTCCCTCTGTCCATAACTTCATCCTTGCTATCACATTCACAGCTGATCTTGTCTCCATGTCTTGTAGCTCACATAAAATACTCCCACATTATGTGCATTTTCCTCTTGCTTCATTTTTTTCACCAAATCCTGAAAACCCTGCATGGTCCTCTAGGTGCTTTTTTGCCTAATCATGCTTACCTCACACTTAGAATAGGACCAGCTTGGGGGTCCTATACTCACTGTCACATGCCTGTCTCCACTTACATTGCCATGAGTTCTTTCAGTGTTCTTTGTCCTTACACCTAGACTTCTCCTGAATTATCTGAATTATCATCTTTGATCTGTCATGGTGTCTCCTGAAGCCTGTTTTTAATTGCTACCTATTCTAGACTGTCTTACAGATACCTCCAGAATGTTGTGTTATACCTATAATTTGTCTACTGATTTTTCTTACCATTTTTGTGCTATTACATTCCTATAACTCTTCTGGTTTGCCTCTTGAGACAAAATGTACAATCTGATTACTGGGAACCACTTTGCTCAAGAAATGGATATGCTTGAACATTTTTTATTAAGAACACTTTTGTGCTATTCAGCTGTATCCTTAACTGTGACAAAACCAATTCATAATCTAATAAACTTTAATAAATCTAATAAACTTTAGATCCCCGACTTCCACATCTTGTTTTGCTGCTTTCGTGCTGAAGCCATACATCACTATTTGGTGCCACACTTTGCAATATTCTTGAAGACTATTATCACAATCAGGCAGAATTAATCTTGTAAGTTTTTGGGATTTCTTTGATGGGAGCACATTTTTATATTCTCTATGTTCAGGATACTCCACTAGCTTGAGGTACTGACAGTTTGCTTGTTTTTTCCTTCAAGGATTATAAAAATGGAGAATATAATTTCAGAGGTTTGATAATGTATCATTGGTGTTATAGAGAGACATAATCTTTTCTTCCTTGACTTTCTTCCTCCTTCTGACCATTGCTGCTAAAATAAATAATGATGATACTCCCTAGGAAGCAGAAGCAGTCTTGGATACCTTTCCCTCCATTTGGTAGAACCACCTGTGAATGATATTTCTTTCTTCATGGCACCACTCATCATGTTATTTCAATTAAACTATTGCTTGTCTTCTCTGAGAAAGACAGAATGGATATAACCAACTTCAGTAAAAAGGCTGTCATGTGTATGTTATTTTATATTTTCTGCACTATAGTGTGGAGTACTCCTGCCCTGGGTAACTATGTTCCCTGCATGCCTTTTTAGGCTTTCTAGAGCAGAGGATATTTCTTGCACCTTAGAATGGAACAGTAAGTCTAAGCTTCAAAGGCTGCTAAAGAATGAAGGCCACACTTCACAGAATTTGAGTGCTTCTGTCCTTGCTCACCTTTGAAAATTACAGCCCAAACACAGCACTAAATGCAGCTGTCAGAGATTTTGAGACATCTTACAGAAAATACATTTTCATGCTCTTTCGGTCAGCGTTTATTATGTCAGGAGAAGAGGCATATTGTCCTCTACAGCAGTTGTTATTCCAATATTCCTTTTTCATAATCAAATCAATTGGAACTGTTTAGGCAAAAGAGAGCATGCTGTCATCATGTCATGTCTAGAAGTCTGTGGGAATTCCTGTAAAGCAAAAAATCACTATGTGGCCTGCAAAGCAAAAAGAGCATGAATGCCTTTCTCTGGATATCTGCATATCTGTGTCTGTGCATATCTGCAGGGTGGGATTGCCACTGTAGATCTAGTTTAACTGATAAAAAGAAATGATGACTTAGAGTTTCTCCTCAGAATGTTTTAATCTCAAATTCCATTGTTTGTATTCCTAGGGCACAGTCACTCAAGGTAAAATCAGGCTGCTTGTAAAGGATTGATTCAGAAAATTATAATTGCATTTTTAAACTCAAGTGGATATTTAGTTTCTTTGTTGAACACAGATGGATGTTAGAATAAAGCATAGCTCTATTCTGAAATGCTGTGTTGAGTCATTATCTCAAAACTAATAATGACTCAGTGCAATAGAGAAGACTACAAAGTCTTCTGCTACTCAGCACTCTGCAGCCTGAACCAAGCTACTCTCCTAAGCTGCACATGGAGAGCTTCTCTGTGCCTTTGTCACCCAGATGTCAATCGCAGAATTGTGTCAATTGTTAAGTGTGTTCTTGGCTCTGCTTCTTAACTGCCAAGCTGTGAAGAGTTCTGCAAGACTCCTACAGGCAAAAGCAAAGGGAGATGAAGTAAACAGGCTGGCATTGTCAAGAAAGGCAGCAAAAGGAACAGCAGCTGTCTCAAAAAGCCTTCACCTCAGAGGCCAACATCCTGAAGTACCCAGGGAATATGCTCTGCTCACATTCTGCTCTATAAAAGCTTTCAAATTTTAAAGGAGAGAAACAAGGGAAACTGAGGAAAATTCTGAAAAGCTAAGTACTTGGGATGCTTCCTATGCCATTATAATAGGTGCATTTTCTAATGGATTCTTATGGTAAAATATTATACAGTAATACAACCACAGGATATACTTGATTGCAAATCTGGCCTCTGTACTTTAAGAATCATTTCTATAGGGAAGCAGATGAGTAGAGGAAAAGAGCAAGACACTGGCATGGAAATTAGGTCTGGGCTCAGCTTTACGTAATTCCACATCTGTGAATCTTTGAGAACATCACTGGTGGTCAATTCTACAACATTTGCCAGTGTGAAAGAGTAACTTCTTCTCACCTAGATAAAAGTAGCAGGCTTTGGTTGAACACCCAGCATCTTTTGCTTGTGGCAAACCAAGAACTGGAGGTTCAGAAGCTGACAGAGACCCAGGAGTACTGGAGCTTAGAGCTGCCTGAGACAGAACAATAAGAGTATGTGTATTGACAGCACCGGTCACAGCCTCCCTCTCCCTCACAACTGGCACCATTTAGTAGGATGTGTTTCCTATCACGTGACGGGGGAGTCTGTGTGTGTATACCTCCAATTTCTGTGAATCAACACCTCAGCTGAATCAATTTGTGTCCAAATAAGTTGTTCTCATTAAAAAGAAAAAAGTCTCCATTAATTACTTAATAGCCTGTTAATTGAAACACTCAGCTTGTGACCTGGGATCTTGTCTGGTTCAAATTTGAGAGCAGATCTTTCCCGTGTCAAATGGGGCAACTGTCTTCTATTTCTCCTGTAGACATTATCTCACTCAGTACAAACTTTTGAGATAGTCTTTAGGGAAGAAAAAGAGAACTGCTGCTGTGGACACAGTTCTGGAGTGCTGTGATTCCTATCCCTCCTCCCAGGAGGTACTTCAGTATTTTATGAGAAGCAGAAAAATTTGGGCAGTCTAAAACGTCTAATTCAGAGGGCAGTGACTGGGGACCTTAGCTAGGGGATGGCAGGACCCAATTTTAAATCTTTCTTCTTTAGAGGATTTGGAGTAAGGATGTAAAACCAATTCTTCCATTTACAGGGACTTCCTCTTGCTATCTGATTTTTGAGTGAGGGTCAATAGAGAGGCGTAATGCCTGATGGTGGAAATTTCAGAAATGTTAAAGGAAGGAAGTCAAACACGGTTCTTTTAAGCAGATAAACAGCTACATAGCAACTGATTTTAGAAGCTCCTAGTGGTAACATGGTACTGAAATCTGGGCCCTAAAATACAGGAACTTTATTGTTCTCATAACTTTAGGTTCTGTAACTTGAGAGGCTGTGCTGAAACCTTTTTCATTCCCCTCCACAGCGAGATTCTGCATTGTCACAATCAGATAATCATTCCTACTTAGAAGATCATTCCTACTTGAAAACTTTCCTGGTGTAGATCTCTATCAAAGCCTCAATGTGCTCTTTGATGCAATAAAATGATCAGCAATCACACATGCCTACTGTGGCAGTTCTGGGCTGGCAGTCTTGAGATGTTGGACGCTGAAAGTGTTTTCTCAGGTACAATAGATAACTAAGTAAGATAGATGTGGTGCTTAAGCTGTAAATAATCTTCTTACCTACATCTTGGTCCAAAAGATTGAATGTAAGATTTTTGAGTGGAACTGTTCTTATTTCATTCCCAGAAAACTCATCTGCTATTTTGAGCCAACAATGTCATGTTACTTTCCCCTACAATTCCTGCCCCATTTAGCATAGAAATTCTATGACTTCTAATGATGAAGAATTACAGTACAATTAACTGTAATGTAGCTTTTGGAACTGTATAAAAGTAATGACTAGGAAATTGTGAGTCTTCTTTTCCTCCAAAACCTTGTATAGTGCTAAATAGTGTGTACTGCAGTACTTTTGAAAGTCATCACTTCAGAATGGGATTATTTGATTAAAACAAACTCAGGAAATGGGTTTATTCACTATCTAAGTTATATAAATAAGGATAAAATCTTCATTTTCCTTAGGACATTTCACAAACACTAATAGGTAAACAAAAATTACTAAGCCTATCTATGGAAATCTTTATCAAGTCAAGCATGCTATTGTTAACTACATTCAGCACTTAAAAAGGTAAACAGGTAGATGTGGTTATGGTTCTCATCTTGCCTTACACTTGCTGTCTAGATTTATGTTTATGTGGGCATGCTCCTAATGCCTGCATTCATATCAACACCATTTACATGCTTTTAGTAACCTTGTAAAGAGCTTCTAGTCACCAAATCTATACTTGGGATTCCCTATGCTTTAGAAATATCCTAAATTAAGTGAATCTACCTTAGTAAGCACCTTAGTATTCAACTACCAACAGTATGTGTAGACATTTACAGCTTTTAGTCTTCTTTACTGCATTGCCCATGAAGAAACGTTGTAAGGGAGACCACTTTAAAGGCATAAAAGATAATGTAAACACAAAATGTCATTTGAGAAGCTTTAATTGCATCAGAATAATGCAATTACGTGGACTGAACATAAGGAGAGCTACAGCTAATGTTTGTGTGATGCTTGGCTCAAAGAAAATATTTACCGATAGAGATAGGACAGGGTGCTGAATTTGATGAGTCTGGAATTAAGGACAGTTAACAGGATAAGCATTGACTCTGAAAGTTCATGCTTTATAGAGAATATTTCTGAAATAACTAAAGGAAAAGAGGAATAGGAAAACAAGGGAGCTCTGCCAGTCTCCTTTGTAGGAGTAAACAGGATTAGGTATAATGAGATTATCGAGTAATTCTGTGTGACAACACCCACATAAATCAACAGACAAGGGGGAGGGAGGGAGATGGACTCTGCAGTGACTGTTAATAGCAGCAATGTACCAGCCATAAGAATAAGTCTCCCCACTCCCTTGCCCCCACCTCCCAATATGGAGGGCTATAATTAAAACTATAACCAAGTTACAGTTTTAGTCATAGGTTTAGTTTAGTGTATACAGTTTTAGTTATAATTTTAGTTGCAGGACTATAATTAAAACTGTAACCAAGCATGGTGTCTGATAGGAAGAGTTTTTCTGTCAAGCAGTCAGTGTGCTGAAGCAAGACAACAGGACAAAAATGTTCCCATGCTGACCTTTTCCACAAGTCACTGTTTGTTTTCTCCTTAATTCTCTGGAAGCATCATTAAAGATGTACAAGCCATCAAAACCAGGGTAAATGTGGTTTCTGTCTGTTGCCCCAGAAACAGCTCCATAATTAGGAGAGTATAACCCATCCTGGTAGAATATCCTCTTTATTAGTGACATTCTACCTGTATCAGAATCGAGCTTGTGATAACCTCTGGAGGAATATAATCTTACTGTCATTCCGGTTACCAAAGTCTTATCTGATCTCTGTTTTTCCTTTTCCTGTGCTGTCACTGGTGTACTCAGAGTTCATCAAATTTCCTGTACTATTTAAAGAACTTCTTGGGCTGGTGCATTATTTTAAGCCTGCCTCTGCATGCTTTAAAATACCAACAGGAAGCATTTACCCTACACAAATCATAGTTACTGTACATTGGTCAGTTCATGCAGAGAGACCAATATGGCACATTTCGTATATATACACAGGATAAGGTATGAAACCAGAGGATTCTGGACCATATAACATTTTCATTTTCTGCCCACTCTTCAAATATACTTTCCATATTAGGGAACCCTACCACAACTGCTTGGGAAGGTCTCTGAATACAACCTGGGAGGTGGCATGTGTGTCATGCTGGAAAAAGTTGTGTTGTAGCAGAGGCTGTACTTATGACTAAGGAAAATGAGAACTGTGAGTTCTGATAGCAACTGGCAGTGGAAACAGAACTGTGCTGTGCCAGGATCTTTTGGGTCCACCACTTGCAGAGTTATTTCACCCACATGAATCTGATATCTTCTACTACGTGTGTTCTGCTTCAGCTCAGTTAGAGAACTACTCACACCATGGCCCCCAATATTATTTATCCCTAGGTAATTTCCACATGATCTCTTTTCTCCTGTTGAGTCCAAGCAAGTAGAATGTCACCTTATTTGAAAGTTTTGTGTAAGCTATTTTTTCCTATCAAGTAGGAAAAATTATGGCTTATTATTTATCTGAGGAATTTGCATGGAAAGGTTCTAAGGCTCCTTGCAAAAGCCAGCAGGACTCCATACCACTGTGTCCTGGATCACAGGCTGCCACTTTTGTGAAAGAGGAGTAACCTGCATGCATAGGATTTCTTTCAAGCATGACTGTAGGAGGATATAGGCCCGATGTTTAACAAACACACATGGCATGAACACACCACATATGAAAGAAAAACTATTTAATACTTACTCATTGCTGTAGTGACATTCACCTTTTTTTTTTTAGTTTTTGGGTCTATGATATTTAAAATGAAAAGCAAATAATAGGTCAGCTAAACCCAAACCAGGTTGTTGGCAGCTGGGTTCCAGAGATGGAAAGGTGCCAAGGAAAGCTGATTCCTGAGTGTAAAAACAAGTATCAGGAACAATGAAACAATTTTTCTCAGCTATTTTTCTTGCGTGGGAGGCATGTAGCTCTATAGATCCAAAATCCTCATGCAAATGTTAGTGCTGTCATGTGTGTTAATTCCTCAACAGCTTGCAAGGACAGCGACATCCAAAGATAAGCTGGAAGCGATCTCTTCCCCACTAACATCTTTTCCTCACTAACATCCTCTTGCATGTGCAAGGGCAACTTTCTTGCTTTGAGCTTTGACAACCACAAATCCACACAGATGCTTTCCAGGCTAATGTATGTAGAACATCATAATGGCTAAGGTTGGAAGTGACCTCTAGAGGTCATCTGGTCCAACTCCCCTGGTCAAGCAGGTCACCACTTGCCTAGGACCATGTAGAGTTACATGGAACATGTAGACTATTAGAGTCTCTGAGGCTAGAAGCTCTACCCCCTCTCCAGGGAACCTGTTTCTGTGCTCAGTGAGCCTTACAGTAAAAAAGGAATATGTATCCTGCTGTCCAGAGGGAACCTCCTGTGCTTCAGTTTGTGCTGATACCCTCTCAGCCTGTTACAGAGCATGTCTGGAAAGAGCCTGGCTCCATCTTGTCTACAGATCCCCTTCAGGTTTTGTACATGTTGATGTGATCCCTCCATGAGCCTTCCCTTCTCCATGCTGAACATTCCCAGATCTATCAGCCTGTCCTAATAGGGGAAATTATCTAATACATTAATTAACTTAGTGGTCCTTCTCTGGACTCTCCAGTACTTCTGTACAAGGCTTTTTATTTCCAGCAATAGCAAAGAGCACCCTATGGGGTCATTAAAATTCTGTTTGCCATCACAAACATGCTGAAAGATGTAGGGTTTGTGGGTGGGGTTCCTGATGCCGTGGTCTACTCTCCAGCACTGCAGAGAGTAGTGCTCTCACATGCAGGACCTTCCTGTCATGAAGGCATGCTGGCTGTGAGCAGTGACTGCACTGACCTGGTGTTTTTCAGTACCTCCCAGAATAATCTTCTGCATAACCTTACCAGACACTGAAGTGAGACTGAGAGGCCTGTATTTTCCCGGGTCATCCTTCTTGCCCTTTCAAAAGCTGATTCTCTTGCCTTCCGTTCTGTTTAGGATTAATCTCTTCCCGCCTCCTAGCAACCACTTGCCATTATGAATCCAGCCAAGACAGCCTGTAAACATCCGCTGTGTAAGTACCTAATGCAAGTGGAGTTAATGAACTGTTGGTAAGTACTGTTCCCTCTAGCTAGCACAGCCTGAGATCTGCACCACACATGCCTCTGTCAGCACTCTCAGGAATGAGATCTTGAGATTATCAGCAAACAGCAACTGATAACTTGTGCTTGAGTAACTAGGGAAAAATATGCTCTTCCCTTGACATACCAAATCCAGATGGACTTGCTGAGGACCCTATGAATGCCTTACAGGGCTGCTAAGGTGCTAACAGAAATATATTCATCCTTGTAACCAGAGTAGCTGCATTTGGTACTTATTTATTCTATCATCAGGGGAGATAGGGAGAGCAATTAAATCAAAATCTGAGTTGGACTTTGGGGCTGTCCCTTTCTCCACAGTGAGTTAAAACAGCTGGACTTCTGACTTGGACATCTCAGCATCTGAAGCTAGGTAGGATGAAGCTGGGTGAATCTCAGGAATCCCTTTTTTCACATTATTTCTGCATATGAATAAGCAAAGGATGTCTAACCAGGTTGGTGTCATCTGACATTTTCTCTGCATAATTTGAGAACCTGAACTGGCTTGAGGATCTCCAAGATGCACCTTCGTAAAATCATTGAACCACAGAATAATTTGGGTTAGAAAGAACCTTAAAGATTATATAGTTCCAATGGTTGCCTTGGGCAACCATTATGTCATGTAAAACTGTGATCAATGTAGATGCTACTGAAAGGTGAACATTTACATTACACAATTTATTTAGCTCCTCCTGGGGGTGCCCTCAAACATTCTAGTCAGCTGTGTTTGCAGGAGGGAGATATCTACTGTGCTTATTTTATTGATGAAGTAAAGTCATTCACGCAAAAATATTAGTTTAAGAGATTCCTTGCCCCTTGCCCCATGGCATGATCCAGAGTTCTTTTGATTGTGCTAACACTGTGCAGTCTGTGCAATCACATTAAAATGTAGATCAATGAACAATTAATTTTAAAAAGAACCCTTCAAAACCTGAAGATTTTTTACACTTCAGATTGTATTTAAGAAAGCATATGCCACTGTAATAAATAATGAGGTTGTTGTGTGGAAAAATCTGTTATAATTTTCAGTTGGATTCAGATCAGGTTTACTCATTGGCTTTGGCAAGGGAACACCCAGGTCACACAAAGAGCACTCTAAGTAACAAATAATGCAGTAAATTGCATGTGGAATACTCCAGAGAGCTCAGACAGGAAAGGTGGGATTCATCTCACTTCATGTCACACCTCTGCAACAAGGATCTCTGCTCATTTACAGAAAATGGTGAGAAAAGCCTCTTAAAAAGGTGATTAATTTCAGATGATAAGATGAATTGTGCTCTGCTAAGTGCCTGTTTCTCACCACTGATTGTAAGGAAGTGTGCAGTCACTAGCTCAGTTGTGGACATCTGTGTTTTTGACAGCTGTGAATTCCTCCCTGCCTTTCCTGGCAGAGACATGTCACACTCATGTGTGTGTGAGCACAGGCACACACGTGCACATGCCTACACACATAGACACACAATTAATTCCAAGATAACATACAGGTGTGTATGTTCCCATGTATAACCCCTTTCCCCTCTGATTTGCTGCCACTTCTCTACATAAAGTGACCATGATATGTGTTACAAATTATGTGGGTTCTTCAAAGCTGAGAAGGAAGGCAACAGATCAGGCTTCCTTCTCTTGTCCAAGTCCTCCAACTTCACACCTGCTCACAAATAGCAGCTCTCAACTGCTAGCAACAGCTCTCTCCTTGCAATCAGTTACTGGGACTGGCTAAGCACAAAATCAAAGCAGCAATAAGTATTTGAATTAGCATAAAAGACAGACAGTCCTTGGATGTCCATGCTGCAATAGGGAGTTTAAGCACTCCTCCTTTCTAGCTCCATTAAATGATGTAAGGATGTACAAACTCCAAATGTTCAGTGTTCTCCCTTTAACTAAGAGGAAATATTAAGTTAAAGAAGTTAGCTAATAACCATGTGGTGAGTCAGAAGTTGTTTGCTGTGGGTACTGTTTGCTGTGTATTCTCCTTGCACAAACGTTTGTATCTCCTTCACTATGCACTAGCAGTTGGTAGTGAACTAACTTCCCTCTCCTAGGCCTTGGGAGTTAATCCACTCATTTTAGTCATCTAAACAGAGGTTCCAGGACTGAGCCACCCTTGATAGCTAGAGGTATCTCTTCAATCTGCATAATTCAGCCTGAACTTCAGTGTGGCTCCTCTCTCAGCCTGGAGGCACTAAGTGTGTTGGACCTGCAAGAGTGAGTGGCATGAGAGAACCTTCCAGTACAGTTTCATAAGCAGAAGTGAAAAATATTCTCAGGTTCTCCAGCATGTGGAGGTTTCTAGGCCCTAGCTTCTTCCTACAGAAATATAAGGGATGAAATAAAATTTTGACCGCCTTCCTTCTTCTTTTCTATGTGTTTGGCCTAAACCCAAGTACACAATATACTGTGACATTGGTTGTCAGAATGCTTTCCTGCCAGAGTAATTTGCAAACTCAAATTATGCATCACAACCCCTTTGCAAGGTGCAAAGGAAACTAAAAAGCTGGCAAAAAAAACACCACTTGTTGCAGCAATTTCATGTGGGTCAGAGCTTACCTTTGGGTCTGGGTATTTTAAATGATGGGTCAAAGAAACACTGAGGCAGAGGACAGCATCTCCATACTCCCACAAGTGTGAATGGGAATGGAAGCTACTCACTACTTAAGCAATCCTTAACTTTGATTGTGTCACCCCTCAGTCTCAAAAAGCCAAACTCTTAAAGTATTTAAAGCAGCAGAATAGCGTCTTAGAACGTCTCAAAAGCACTTACATCTCCACTCCCATCTAAAATCCCAGAGGTTCAACCTGACTTTAGATACCTACATACTCTTTTAACATGGCTTTAAATATGACACATGTAATAGAAATCCCAGAGGCTGTGATTCTCCATGTCCTGAACAAACACTGTGCCTCCAGAACTGGTTCTTATCCCTTCTACAGTATCCCATTGTCTCCCTGCAACGTCTGCAGACACTGTGGCACCATTTGGGCAATCTCTAGTGGTCGTCTTCTCTGCCAATTCAGTGTTTGTAATTTTTATTTCTTCCTGATTTTGAAGTGGCTCATCTGGCATGATGTTATTACAAAGTTATTATTTGCTGGTCCAATGAAAGTATGATTAAAGAAAAGAATATAAACAGGCTTTGGAAAAATATGTAATTTAAATTCTTGCTGATAAATTTAATTCCTCTGTAGACTACCACTGAGTTTAGAATTAGAGGTGGGCCTCAGTTTCAACATCTGGACCCACAGCCACAGGATGAATTCACAATAGTTCCTTGTAAAGTCTTTACAACAGAATAAACTACTCACTTATTTAACCTTAAACTTTCCAGAAATTGGTACATTCAGATGTCAGGGAGAACTGTGAAGTGTCAAGCAAGAGCCCAGAGCCCTGCTGCTCTGCAGTTATTACTGACTTTATCTCCTGGGAGGACCCTGGGTGATGATGTTTTCCAAAGTTACAGAGTACATCAGAGGAACAGTCAGAAATTGCCTACTGGTAAAAATGAAGTGTAAAACATCTTTTCTTCTACTACCACTACCTCACATGAAACTCAACTCTCTCTTTCAGTGGATGTTTGAAGCAGAAAAAACTTCAAGGCCACTAAGTACAGTCTTCTGGGAGCTATCAGATTTATTCATTATGAATTATTCTCAGCTGCCCTTCCTGGGAGGAGCAGGATGAAAGAACCTATAAGCTTTTTTAATTGATTTGTGATGGGTCAGGTTCACAGAGCATAAAATAAAATACAGAGCCTTCTATTAGGCTGAAGTAACCCAGTCACTAGGGCAAGGAAAAGCAAACAAAGAGCTTCCCTTAGCTCAAACACTGCGGTATTCTCAGCCTGTAGGCACTGACTGACTTGCTGTTATGCACATATAGCCAAGCTCTGGCCTTCCCCACGTTTGCCTTGTCAATAGCCACATCCTGGCTGGCCCACAGTGCACAAACCCAGCACGACCACCCGGGCTGGGAGTGTGACAGTGGCAGATGCAGCAGGGGGAACAGCAGCTGCAGGCAGCATGGAAAAGCACCCTCTTCAAATGTCATAAAGTGCTGGATAAAAGATGCAGACATGGAAAGAGCTGGAATCCTCCAGGTCGAGGGCATTCTCCTCTCCCCACCAGCCTGGCTGGGAGCCACATTCCTACATTCCTGGCTCTGCCACAGAACAAGCCAGTGTTGTAGAGGCAAAGGCCAAATGCTTTGTTGTGGGTAATGTATGTCAGGACAGCTCAAACAAAAAGCCAAAGTTTTACAGTTCTTCTGCTGGCCATATCCTGCGACCTGAATTTTACAAATTATTACTAGATTAAGTTATTCTGTAGCCTCTTTTGATACAGCCCATTGAATTTAAAACTGTTTCTCTTACACTGGGAAGAATTTCCTTGGATTAGAATACGTCCTTCCTTACTGAAATGTTTATGAATTGATTTAAAAATACCACAACACTGGGGCATCAATGATTTTCTGCTGGGATTACTAAAGACCCTTTTACCTTGCAAGCCAAACTCTGAGATTCACCATTACTTCACATGAAATATGACAAGAGCCTCACACTTTCATCAGCAGTTTATATGTCACTAATGTCTGTTTCTTTTATGTGCTGAAACAGCAGAACAGATAAGAAGTAGGAACAGACGCAGTGTTCTGGTATTTACTATATTTTAGCCAACCATGCCTTAGGTAAATTACTCATCTACCTGTTTTCCAAGGGGTGAGACATATGGATTTTGATATTTGGGCATGGTGTTTTCGTGCTATGTGATGGCTAAGACACATAGGCAAGGGAAAAACTGGGAGGCTGGATGCATTTTTCACTATATTCTCTCATAAACTCCTTCTCTTCTTTGCTTATAAACCCTAGGGAATAGAGAGCTTGCCAGTACTGCCACTACCATATAGGATCTTCCCCGTCTGGGTGTGTAGGGGAGAGGAGAGATACATCAGACTGTCAAAATGAGACTTCATGATTACAACACAGAGACCCTGGAACCCAGAATATTTTATAACTTAAACTTTAACTGCACTTTTTCTTTTGGTATAGCGTCCTTAGTGGTTGCAGCCCAGGGAACAACTAGGTTGTCTTCACACCAGCAAACAGCTCCAGGGAACTTGTGTGATTCCTGATGAGCTGCCTTCCCTGTTCACTTGCTCAAGCAGTGGGACAGTGGGGCATGGCTTTGGCTGAAGCCAAGTGGGGGTCTCCCAGACAATTCCCAGGTATGCTTCCAGGAGTCAGTCCCAGCTAGTGGTCTGGATACAGCCAACCCATCTTGGAGGGCAAAACTGTTTAACTGCACAGACACAGCTGCTCTGCACCAGCTAAACTCAGTGCCAAAAGCGATTTTTTTTCCCTATTATAGGATATTGCTAGTCTGCCTTTACTGTGAAAAACCCAGCCTTGTCATGCTGAAGACAATGGATAGAAATGGAATATTAGAAAGTTTAGCTTTCAGGTGCTGTTTTCCCCTCCCCCCATTCCTTCTGCTCTCTCTCCCCCTGCAAAATCTATTTATACATTTATGCAGTGGTCTGAAATATGTTAAAATCTGTGTGTTATTTGGGTCCTGATGAGAAAAAGGAGGTAGGTTTAGGTCTGGGGGGCTGGGGGTGGAAGAGAGTGAGAACTGTTGATCATGGAAATTCTGAGAGAGCAGGAGGGACAAACAGCAATAATCAGAATGAATGTTTTTGTGTGTAAGCAGTACAACTTCAGTTTCTTTTTAGAAAGATATCCACCACGGGCTCATTTACTATGACCTGAGCCAGAGAATTGCACGTCTCTTTAATAATTAATTTTTTTTCCCGCTAAAGTGGACAATACAGGACAATTTGAAACCTTTTTTTTTTAACCAGTTTCCCCTCAGTTTTTCTGTCTGAGGTGACTAGATGAAAATTTTTGAAGAAAGTTTGTTTTCTGAACATTATCTGAACTAAAGGCCGTTGAGAATAATTTTCTTCATGGAAACTGTTCTATTTTTGTTAAACTTGATAACAGCTTGTTTTTACAAAATAGGACATCAATGCCAAATTGAAGCTGGCAATATAATTTAAAGAAGTGTCACTCTGGATATAAACAGGAAATGTTTAGAGTGCTGATCCAATGATTAATGAATGTTTCCACGTCTATATAGCAGCCAATTTTCCCTTTCCTTGGAGATTACTCCATTACATAAGCTACAGAAGGGCCAGAACTTTGGTTCCATGTATTGAAGTATACAAAAAAATACTTCTGTACAAATGCTGGCATGGTTTTCTCTCTTTCAAATCAATTACACGTATCTTCACTGACTCCAGTGGGAGTGAGAAGCAAGCCAATGTCTGAAAGTTTCTTTGCTCACACCTCTTTTTCAGGGCCAAAGCAGTTTTCCTCTGCAGGATTTTTCAGCCTTCCTCCAGCTCATTCATAGACACCACTCCTTAAAAGTCTGACAATAGTTTAGTGAGGAACCCCTCACTTTCCTCCCTGCTAAACATGCTAATATTTTTTACTGAAAGAGGGACTGAGTAGTTCTGAGCCCTATGGTATGGCTCCAGCCAGACACCCACAGCAGTCTGTTTAGGTGGGCCCTAATCGAAATACACATTAAAAGGGAGCCTAACAACAGAGCCATCTAGTTGCCGAAAGAGTACCAATTTAGGATAACAATAGCAAAGGGCAGAACTTGTTAACTAGTACATGCTGTCCCCAGACCAACAAACCAGTGAAAAGAAAAAAATAAAGGAGGGTGTATTTTTGTCATCTTCTCTATTCTTTTTGTAAGTACACAGAAACCTCAGGCACCCAAGGGAGCCCAAGACCTTCAGGACAGCTGCTTAACTTGGCACTTTAAGTTGCAAGCCAAGCATATCAGCATTCATTTGGTGTAATTTCTGAGAAGCAGAAACTGCGCTGACCAGAGCCTTTGTAGGCAAACTGAAAATAAATATCAGGTGGAAGAAGAACAACATGCTAGTGTTTTTCTAGTGAACTCATAGACAAGTTGAGACTTACCCTTGAGAGCCAGCCAGGTGCTCCTAAGTTTCTGCAAGGTGTCAAGGGAGCTCTGCTTATGCTGGAAGCAGTAGGAGGGCAGAAAACTTCACAGAAGACAGAATTACAAGTCAGCATTTGGTTTCATTTTGTCTATTCTTTTTGGAGATGTTTTTCTTCAGTTTTTTCAAGCTCAAGACTGCCTTATTTCTGCTTTTGCCATATTCTGGATATCCAGGCTCTCCAGTAGCCTTGTGTGAGGAGGAGAAATCTCTATGTAAATATTCACCTACAACACAAAAAAGTGTCTGAGGTAATAGCTTGGCAGAAAAACTTTCTTATGTAAGAGGAGGTGCCCGAACCTAAAATGTCTCTACCACATAGCTTTCAGGAATGAAGGGTGTTTAAAGTTAATAGCTCACTGTGTAATCTTTAACTTGCAAAAACGTGATTGTTCATATCTGAAATAGGTTGCCTCAGGAAAAAAAAAAAAGAAAAATGGCATGCTTAACCCTCTTTATTAATGCTAGGTAGGAAGGAAAAGCAGTATGCAATATATGGCTTTATTTTGTAGGATTACATGTGTTACATATATATAACATATTTATTCTGTGGATGTACATAGCAACTAAATACTCCCATTAAGGACCTGATCTCAAGCTTGCTGAAGTCCATGGAGCTGCTATTGACCTGAATGGCTTTGGATAACTCTGAGTCCTGAGTATTTAAGTTTAGAAGCCTCCAGTAATGACCCTAAAATGACAACTTAATTAAGGCTTCAAACTGAAGTGAGACTTGGGCACCTGAAAGTCTGGCTTATTTCTTGAGACACTTTGACTCAAACTGCTTCTCTTCTGGTTCTAACCAAAACTGCCTCACCTATTTGAAAAACAATCCAAGGCCCTTGTTGTTCTTAGCATTGACATTGACTTTCATTCACAACAAAGTAAATAAACTGAACTCTGTGTTTATCCTTTCTATTTTCCCTGTTCTGCTTGAGTGTGTGGGAATGTGTGTATTTTCATTTCTTTATTTATTTTGTGATCACTTTTTTGCTTGCTGAAGCCACAGCTTTCAGAGTTATACCTGAGTGTTCCCAATATAGTCAGACACTATTTCAGGGAACAGACAGTTTTATTCCCCCTGTTCAGAGAGATTGGCTATGTTGTCATGTATCTGTAGCACAATTTCTTTTTCAAGTACAGACAGTTATTTGCTCCACTACATCCCAGTAGACAGCTGTCAGTTTAATTGTCTCCTTCTCATTTGAGCAACTTGGGCCACCCTACTAGCATAGATGTAGGGAATAATAAAGCTCTAGGACTCTGACTAAAAGAATGGAACTGCATTACTGCTACACACAGAGTTATATATTTGGAGGGGAAAAAAAAGAAAATATATTCATCTGTGCAAAATAGCAGCATATTCAAGCCAAGAGTTAGGATGCACTGCTTTTAGTCCCATATGAGCTAATAGGAATACAGAATTATTCTGTGTTAGAGCCCTTTTGTTCATGAAAATATTCTGCAATAACGTCTATGCAGTATTTTATGCAGAAATGAGATTGAAATCATGTCTTTGAAATGTGGCATAGATAGTTTGAGTGCTCCTGTAATTGGAACAGAGTCATTTGGAAAAACAGTGGTAAGAGTGCTTTGGATACACCTTCCAGGGTACAGTGAGGACTGGTGGTTCCTTAAGGGAAGAGGAGCCAGGAGTTGAGCACAATACAGGACTAGCAGGGCAAAGCCCAAACCCCACCCTGGCCAAGGAAGATGAGCAGCATGAGTTCAGAGATGGCAGCCAGAGACAGCAAGGGATCCAGATAATCAGGTGAATTCATGGTAGTATGTCAGGTCTGATGGTAAGGCACGAAGCAAATCCACAGATCAGGACCAGGATAACATTTGATGAGGGCGTCCCAGGGGAAGGCACAGCTCAACAATAATGGAGCAGGTCCAGAGTAATGAAACAGGTCTGAGAACAAGCAAGGGAGTCATTCTGCAGACTGGGATCATCAGTGGGATCCACTGCTACTCTGGGCTGTGGCTGAGTGAATACTGATCAGTATTCCCACAACATAATTTCAGCAGGGACTAAATCCCTGACATGAGCTGAAAAGAGGCACCTGGCTGCAGGGGCAGAGTGTGTGTGGAGACCCAGGTGAGGCTGGCCAATGCAGTCAAGGTGTGTGGGTACACAGGGGGCACTGACAAGATCCTGTCTCAGTAGCCACAGTCCGGAGATTTAACTGAGTGATTCAGTCTGTAACTACTGATCCTGCATGTATGAGGAGCCAGTTCTTCCTAAATTCATCATCTGATAGTATGATTTTTTAATATAAACCACATATAATATTTTAAATATTTGTTTTGTGAGTTTATTTATATAAGGAAAGTATAGTGTAATTTTAAAGTAATAAAAATGTGACTTGATTTTTCCTTATTATTTTTGTACTTCAGCTTGGCTCATTCCTGCCTCTTTCTCAGCCTTCATTCACTCTCATATGGACATTATTGGAAGAAAATTCATTTTCAGTGGCAAAAGAAAACATTTTTTCTCCATGCCCTTATAACCGTACCATTGTTTTTGGTGGATTGAGCTATCTGATGTTCATGGTTAATCAGCCATCTGTCACACAAGAATCCTCTCCAACCAGTGAATATTTGGATGCAAACTTCAGTCAAAAACTGTTTCAGAAATAGAGATATCTGGTCAGCTACTGCAAGGTCTGTTTTTTCCTGCATGCTCTAAAGAAGGGGTTTAGGATGGTATCCAGCCATGACCTTGATAATGAAACACAGACTCTCCATGACAGGAGCACCACAAGTAACACTGAAGCAGGGACAGAGAAGAGAATGAAGACTCAGAATAATAACAACAACAACAACAAAAAATAATCTGTAAAAGATTGTTTTATCTCTAAACTTCAAAGAATTTGAGAGCAGGTTTCGTGTGGATACAACTTTGTGATACTTGGTCCTGTGTTCTTTCTAGCGTGTCTGGTTTGAGTCTCCAAATAAACAACCCAGTATTTCACAGCAGTGTTTACAATCAGCTCTCTCATTTCAGAGTTAAACTCAATCAAGAGTTCAAGAATGCAGGGTCTTCCTTTGGAATAGTCACAAAGATTCTATGTTTATTAATATAGACTTTGCTTCAAGATGCTTCCAGTTACACCAAGCACCAGGTCCTTTGTTTATGTGTCTGTATGACACAGGCACAGGGTGTATGGGTTGTTCTGGAAAATCCTGTCCTATGCCAGTATATATGAAGGCTGAATGTTAAAGGAATGGGAGAACTTGCAGATTTATAACCATAACAAGATATTTTTTCACAAGATAAGTTTTGGACGTGAGGAGCTACTATATTCTTCTATATCCAGCTGTAGCTGCTACACTGCTCAGAAGGAGCACAGTAGAAGGAATACTGACCTAAACCCCTAAAAAACATTTCATTTCCACTTATACCACACACAGCTGCAGAATGTTAAGCCAAATAGTGTAAGTGCACCTTAGTTGGCTGTAGTCCAGCATTTTTTCTGCTGAACAGGACCATAATTTTCACTGAATTGTTTCAACTCTGGAAGTTTGTGGCATTGTGCATGACATGCAGATCATTAGTTCAGCAGCGTTCTCTTGTTAATACATCCCTGAAGTAAAACATCCTAATTTCTTGTTAGGAAATGATCCAGAAAGCTTGTTTGTCCTGGCAGTGCTTTGCATGCAAGTTAAAACTTAGCTATCCATCTCTGCACCTTCCTGTCTCAGCAGATTCTGTATCTGTAAAGAACAATAGCCTGTCAGCTGCTACAGTCTGACAGCCTTTTCTGGAGAAATCAGACTTGAACCCACGAGCAGAATGTTTTTTTCCACAGCCCTGACTTTTATTTCTATAGTTACTTAGTCTGGTGGCTACTTTTGCAGCATGCCTTTCCTTATGAAAAACCACTAGTAATGCTTTCTCCATCCCAAAGTTAGGAGGACTGTTTCACCTTTGTACACCCCAGATTCTCCACAGTGTAAGACTAACAAGGAATTATGTTAGTGGGTCATAGGCTGGCAGACAGGTAGCTTATTGTCAGGTAACACATATACTCTGCATAGAGATTAAAAACTCCAAACAACAGTGCTAAAAAGAGAAAATACTCATGACTTTTTGCATTTCTGTGAAACAAGAAAAGGGAGGGAAAATAAGGTTTGTCCTGTGCTGAGAAAACCACTACTGTTCTATATCCCAGGACTGGAAGACTACAAAGGCAGTAACAATGGACTCTAAGTGCAGCCACAATAATGAAGCTTAAATCTATAGGAAAACTTTCTTCTAAGAAGAACAACGAAGTTAGCATGGCTAGGTGACAGAATTCAAGGCTGAAATCTCCATCTTTGGAGGATTAAAAGAATAGGCTATGAAAATTTCTGTTAGGAATGGGAAGGAAGGAAGATGCTATTAACCCAGGAAAAGGACAAAGCTGAAACAAGCTCTAAGGGTCCTTTTGCAGGATTATTTTCTAGTTGTTTCCCTGTCAGCACAGATGATACACAACATAGAAAAACAGGATTGTTAAAGGAAATTAAAAGAAGTTGACCTAAGTTCGTGAAAGAGATCAGAAACTCCGCAGGGTCATTGTCTTAGGATGTACCATAAAGAGGAGCGTTCTCATTTACCTAAGTCACAATTTAATATATCAAGGGTCTGGGCAAGTGTTTGTTGTGGAAAGCTATTCTTAGAAAAACTTAAAATATGATATTTAAGCAATAGTAATCAGAGTGCTGATGGCACATTCCCACATTAGCACTTGGAGTGCCTCTTAACAGAATTGCTTATGATAAACTGTCCTCAACTAATTGTCTAGGTCCCCTCTAGAGTCACTGGGGAGAGACAGATGGCTCTTGAGATGATAGAGCCCATCATTCTCAGAAATGTCAGCCTTCAATGCCTGTTTCTCTGTTAACTGGAGAGTGAACCTACGCAAACACTGAACATTAAAGCTGGAATGATGTAGAACAAATTTCACACATAAGGTCTTTACATTGATGTATTTTCTGAAAAATAAGGAATATTTCGGCTGCAAGGAAAAAATTATCCTTCTCCCTAACTCTATGAATCAAAATAAATTCCTCATGGTCTCCAAATGTCAGAGGTCCATACATCAATCAGTCATCTGCAAAACACCAGATTTTACTGAAGTAATTACTATAGTCCTAGCCACATTTGAGTTCTGTTAATTAAAAAAAAATACAGAGGCAAATTAGATCTCATAGTTTTTACAAATCAGAACTAATGCACAGAGATATTAAGGATCAGATTTTTCAAGTTCATGAAGTTGATACACATAACACATTCTTTGAAAGACTTGTTATTTATATTACCTGATAGTACAGTTATTAGAGTTGAGAAGTAATGCAAGATGTTGCAATTTTCAACCACTCAGTGTAGCTAAAAATGAGAAAAAGCTAAACCTTATGACTATAGAACTGAAAAATCTTAACTGAACCAAAACAATCCTAAATCTTGAAATAATCTCATGAGGAGATTTTCTCATTATTCTATTCATCCAAAGGCAAGAGTTGTGCAACGATTCTGACTTATATGAAAACTAACCTAAGCTTTTTGTGCTGTTGAGAAATGCTCTGTAACAGTGAACATCAGCGCCTTTGGTTCCCATTTTCTGTACTAATGGGTTACATGAGATTGAGATTGTAGCTAGAGCAGTGCTGTACCTACCAACAGTAAGCTGTCAGTGAATTCCCTCACCACTGCTCACAGTCCTGTCTCACAAATGTACCAGCTAATGACTTATTGGATTAAGTCAGCTGGGAGTGAAGAGATGGTTGTGCTAGAATTGAGCAGGTATTCAGCTGAAGTTAGTATCACCAAGCTCACAGGCCAGAATGTGTTTGTTTAAAAGTACAGTTGACAAGGTCTTAACACACAGCTTGCTGTTTTGTATTAGCTGGACCAAAAAGATGTCAAACACTGTATTTTGTTCTCAAGACATACGTGCTGCACTAATGACTAAAACTCACCTGGAGTTAAAAACTGTCACTAGACCTTTCAAAAATCCTACTGCAACACCGAGTGTATCTCCTAAGCAATGCCTGCAAACCCACAAACACTGTTGGCTCTGGGACTGTCCAGTGATTTCCTGACCCTGAAGATGCAGGTATCCGGGTAGGGAGAGCAGTGCAGTGGAGACTGTGGGCATATGGTCAGAGCAGAGGAAGCTTCCCAATGTTTCCAAGCCAGCTAGACTCAACTGCCACTTCCAGAGCCAGGCCACAGCACAGCCTTTCATTTTCCCTATGAGCTTGTTTTGTTCAGAAAGCATTTTCCTTGCTGCACGGTTTGAGGCCAGCCATAGGGCAGGAGTGTCAGATGTCCAGTCTGTTGGGGTGGGCAGTCTCCTTCATGACCAGCCCACCTCAGCACACTGAGAGCAACTAGAGACACCAAGGCATGTGTGCCAGGCCACTGCCAGGAGCTCAGGACGTACACATGGTACAGTGCAGAAACAGGACAGATTGCTAGAATGTAAACTGATTCCCTTCCAGTAACCAATGTTTCTTAAGACTTGCTGATGAGAGCAAGTTTCTGCTGATTTGAAAGAAACCAGTGAAAAAGATCACAAGGTGACACAAAACTTATCTCAGCATTTCATGTTGCTTTATTTTAGTTGAGAGACCAATTTACTCAAACATTTGGAAATCAAAAAAAAAAGTCTTTATTCCTTCCCTTCCCTTCCCTTCCCTTCCCTTCCCTTCCCTTCCCTTCCCT
>NW_005054401.1:1608529-1647679 GCF_000277835.1 Geospiza fortis
CTTCCCCTTCCCTCTCCTTCCCCTTCCCCTTCTCCTTCTCCTTCTTTTCTGTGGTTTCTCAAGAGAGCTGTACTGTAGAGAGAAACCAGCTAGCAAAGGGCAGAGACAGCAATCAGGAATGATTACACCATACAAAAATGTCAGTGGCATAACATGATTTAACTGTGATGCCACAAATTATAGATGAATGTAGAGGCAGAAAAAAAATCAAAAGCAGAAAACACACTGTATCCTTTATATTCAAATCCCCTGAATTTTTCCAAATTCCTCCAACCAAGTCCAGGCATTTACAGAAACTAGTTTTTTGCGCTTCATCCCCTGAGAAATGGGTCTAGAAAAAAGTAGAAAAGCTGACTGGAGAACTCAAGATTAAACAACACTCATCCTGAAAGTTGGACAGGTCATATTTGCTAACAACAAAAGAGCAGATTCCTACACCAAATGTGCTGATGTAAAGAGGCTGGAAGGCATGTGTAAGAACAGAATGTTTCAAAGGACATACAGAACACTGAGGTTCAAAGGTCTGAAACAACATGACCTCTAAAATTCTGCTCCAGCCAAAAAGAACCCTGTATGCAAAGACCTGAAGGAGGAAAAGGGGGATGTGGAAGCTTGCTCTCAGTGTTTTATTACCTATCTTTTCTTATTGATGGACTATCAGCATGTGCTTGAGCAGAAACCCACCTGAGTGCCAAGGACAGTCCACAAACAAGGGGTATCCTGCTCCTGCATGCATCTACCAAAGCCTAGAAAGATCCTAGAGACTCTGGAGGGTCTCTGTCTTTGCTCCATAGCAAGCTTATGTAATACAGGGCAAGAGTGTTTTGAACTCTTGAGAAGAGACACCCAGAGACAACCTGCCTACTTTGTTGTACATGATGGACAGCATTCCTGTTCTGAGAAAAAAATTCATGAAGACTTCATAATTTGGCTTCAGTCCACGTAAGAAGGAGAACTAGACAGTTATATTTTTCTTCTAAATGTAATCCAAATCAGATAACAACCCACCTGAAACACTAGTGAATCCATTTTAGCTGCTCACTTTGCTTTAACTCTGCTGGAAGATTTGTTTTATGTTATTTCTGTGAGAAAAGCCAGACCTACCTGGCCACCTCACAGCCTGTGGTGGGGTGCTGTGGTGGGAGCCTCCAGTGCACTTCCACAGCCAGTAAGCCAAGACAAGAAAATGCTTTCTTGGCCTTCCCCTGTTTCAGTTCATGGTTGTGTCTGGCTTCGTCCTAGATTATGGCAGAAGTTTTGCTGGTTCAGATAAACATCAGTCTTTGCCTTTAAACCCTGCTACTGCCCATCAAAACCAGTTTACTACTGCTTGAAAGACAAGAGTCAATTTTTTTTAAACATTTTCTCAGGACTCTCACTGGCACGTTGCAAAGCATTTATGTTAAAGGAATAGATGATTCCTCACAATATTATTAAATGGTAGTATTGCAATCTTTTGTGTACAGACAGGGGAGGGCAAGGTGTAGCAGAACCATCAGCTCTAGAGCCTACACGTTGGGTACCAGGAAAGGGTTAGAAATCTTGTTCTGAGGGTACAGCTTACTGCTGTAAGCACCTTCCTCCTATATATCCTCTCATGTGAGCAATGGCAGACACAGGTATTGCCTCCTTCAGCTTCTCCATGTCTTACAGAAACCACTAAGCACAAAGTTAGGTACTTGCCAGAAAGCTCTTCAAACACAAGGGCTTAAAGTTCTCAGGTAAAGAATAAATCTTGGACAATTCTGGTTCCTGGCAGATATTTGCCTGTTTGTCTGACCCATTTCGTGATGTGAACAATTTTGAAATGGCAATTCTGGAATTCCCCAGAAAGTGGAGAAAACAGTTCCCGCTCAACTGCAGTGTAGACAGAATGACTAGTAAAATACTCTGCAATCCCTCACAGTCTTCATAAAAAGCATGAACATAACATGCCCCTCAACAACAGGTAAGGGACATAAAATGAAAAGGTACCCAGGTTACAAAGCCAGACGCCACAGGGAAACTTTGTAAAAAAGCTAGTAAAATTTTTAGGGCAATGCAGTTCTCTTCATTCTGTCATGCTCTTTTTTCACTCCAGTGTTTTTTCAACTGAGTCTTTCTTTCCTCTTGAATAATCTTATTGAAAATAAAATGCATGAAATCTAGGTGCAGCCTTGTGTTCAGCTAAAAAAAACCCCTTTGAGGTGGCTACAGAATCACATCTTATTAAGAACTGCATGAATGATTAAGACTAAAAAACTTGGCCAGCCCAACAAACTCTGCAAACAAGGGTGATGCCCCCAGCCAGAAAACATGCAGTGGCCCATCAGGTGGCTATGACAACTGTTAGATCTTTTTTTTTAGCTCCCATGCTTTTTTTCACCACTAGAACTGCATGACATTGTGAATCTCGCCTGTGATATATGAACTTGTCTCAGTCAGCAAATCCTTCAGTTTTTCCTAAGAGGTTCAGAGATGATTGTAACTGAGCCCTTTCATCAGCAGTGGGGTGTGCAACAGACAAATGGCCTAATTCTCACTTGTGCCAAAGTGCTTATGCTGATATTGCCCCTAATATAAGTGTGACAATAAAGTTCCTTACAATGGTACAACACTGTTCTCTTCTAATACAGAAATGAGCTTTACTGATACAGCTGCATTCACACTACAGCCTGCCTAAACTTAAGAGGTTTTACTGGCAGAGAGACACTGGTTGAGTGTGGGGAAAAAACATCACACACCTCTCTGACAACTGTGCTGGCAGACACTGCAGAGGAGTCCCTAGATAGACAAAACAAGTTTCTGCAGGATAGCGGCAGCCGTCTGTGAACACTGCCTGCATGAGAAGCAAGGTAGTTTGAATCAGCCTAGGTCCCTTTCACTGAGGTTGACCCAGGGTCTGAAGCCATGGTCATACCAGCCTAAAAGTGAAAAGTCATTGAATTCCAGGAACTGGTAAGGGCAGTAACAGCAAAACAACTCTTCTTCCAGTGTACATATCTTTTCCCTGAGGAAGGAAGTGCACCACTATAACTACTATAAATAAGGTCTGAAGAGCCTCAATTGTATCTATTCAATTATAACAGGAAAGTTAAAATAGCCCAGAAGCTGGGCTAATCTGAGGCCACTTTCTGAGTAAAGATGACTGCATTAAGAGATGCAGTAAGAGACGCTCTAGTGCAACGTATCAAAAAGTTAAGCAGACCACATAAATATACTAAGCCATGGCAATTTATTAGGTGGTAAAAATAACACTGTTGTATGAGAGAACAAAATTTCAGACTCAGGCAATGTCAGGGAAGCTGTACTCAAACAGCAAAGGGGGTTCCAAAGAATGGCAAATTTGAATATCTCATTTGTGACTCAGAATCTGGGTAGGCTGCAAAATCTTCTCGACTGCCTAATCTACAATATTCTACCATGTACAATTTTCCTCCCATTGTTTTAAGGGACTAAAATTAGCTCAACAAGTGACTGTGGAAAACATGTGTGGAAATAACGAAATTGTGCTCTCAGTGAAACAAAAATTAGAAACTGTTTAGTTTAGATCTTGATCATCCTACTTGACTCTGTATTTCTGCAGCAACCCCTAGATTATCCTCTAGGAATAACTTTTTCTGACCAAAGTTAGGCAAAGGAGATGTCCTATAGGAAACAGCCAAAAACTTTATGGTGATGTTTCATTTAGTAATTCACCAATGCTTTTTTATCACTATAAGTTGAGCCAGTAAAAATGGGAAGCTCTCAGCATAAGGTTGTCTTCCATCCACATCTCCCCTGTGCTCTTACTGCCTGCTTTGCACAGCACATTCCAAACACATCACTTTCCCTCTTCCCAACCCTCTGCCTTCAGTGCCACAACAGGCTCAAATGGCTCTTTCTCCTGGCAGCACTCACCACTATTACTGTAATATCCCTAGATACCTTAATTAGCCAGAAGAGGCTTCATACGCTTCCTAACAAATATCTTCTTCCTTTCCATTCCACCTTTTCAGTTCCTAGGTGTGGTAGTCCAGGAATGGCTTGCAATACACTAGTTATTGAGAACTCCTCTGCAGTTCATGAGAAAGCATCTGAACGATGATGGTCTCAGTGATATGATTTAGTTTTATGTTGTTCTGTGAGGATCAGGGAGTTGGACTCAGTGATCCTTATAGGTGCCTTCCAACTTGAGATCTTCTATGACTCCTTAAAATATAGGACTCTAGCAATTATGCAGAAAACCTTACAGAAAACTCACAGGCTAAAAGACTTTGTGTGCAGTCTTTTGTCGCTGCTGGTAAGTGTGGACTGGGAAAAGAAATAGAGGAAGTGAATCAAATGAATCATTGCACAATCAATCAAAAGGTGCCAGACAAGCCTTCAGGGCAAATACAAGACAGTGTGACAGGTCTGTGCACACAAACCGCTGGAGACACAGAATGGTTTCTGCAGCGTTTCACTGCCCACAGCCCAAGCTCCCAAAGGCAAGCTGCACTCAGGAAGAACTGTTTGACCAAGGACACAGAGGCTGACCTTGTTTCAACACAGATTTCTGTGAAACTATCTGAGCAGAGGAAAGACATGCAAGACAGAAGCCCAGGAGAAGAATGCAAAGTCAACATGTGGGTTAATTGGAGGGTGGAGTGGGTGTTATGAAGTCCCAGTACACTGAAGTCTGCACTTACTGCTCAACAAACACAGAAATGCAGTGTTTTTGAATGCTCTTTTGCCAGTAAGTGTGACAACCAGGATGCCATAGCTCAGCAGGGAGGCTGAATTTATATCTATATCCTTTTCCTTATATGTAGCTGATGGCTGTCTTGCAAATTACGGGAAATATGGCACTTTCCTTTAAAAGCAAAAATGAAAATGGGCTTTTTGTCAGAAGAGATATACTAGAAATCCCATTAATCTCACTTTCTTGGCACTAAAAAGCAGAGTTCAAACATCCTGCAACCTCTACTGATAGCTAATAACTTGGTTTTCTCAGAGCTAAGAATAAAAAAAGTAGAATTCTTACCAGAAAAATCAATGTGGCTCCTCCTCTTAATTGTATCTTCCATGGAGCACATATATTGAATGCAAAGATTTGCACAGTATTTTGACAGCACTCCACTAAGTAAAAAGCAATGGATACTGCAACTGCAGTATCTACTGCTGAGTGAGTCGAAGAGATTCTATTTCTTGCGTCCTGCAGGTTCCTAGAGCATCTCCACTGCTATTTACATGCTTTCTCAGTTGGTGAACATTAGACATTCACACGGAGTGCTTGCAAAACTGATCCAATGACATAAAAATCTTACAGTCCCACTGCTGAACTGTTCCTAATTACTTTTGCATTTACTTTCTCTACCACAAAATCACATCAGTTAACCTTAAAAATGTAGGTATGTTCCAACTATGTAGGAAGACAAACTCTACCAATAATTATTTATGATTCATATGGGATGTTTAGCTTTGCAGCATTAACACAGCACTCTTAATACACACATAATTGTTTAAAAAATAGTCGCATCAAAGGATAATGATAGTGATAGATGAGAACAAGAAGAAATGTAAATGCCAGCAACTAATTCCATAAAAATCAAGCGATTGGATGTTCACAGGAAAAAACTTAATCATCAAATTGATGGGAAGGTAGACCAATTAAAGAAAAATCAATATAGCCTGGAAATCTGAGCATTTTATCAATTATTCTTCAAGCCTTACTGCCGACTTAAAACAGTTTTTTGATAGTCATGCATGATTTCTAATATGTCCCATGACTCATGGGATAAACATTGATTTCTAACTCTGGCTTCAATTTTGCTAGCCCTTCACATAGGAAGAGGTCTGACAATCACCAGTGGGACAATGTCTTTCAATTAGGAATGGCCCAAAAAAAGGGCTGCATGCCCAGAATATCAAATCCACCAATTTGTCTTTGTGCAGACTTGTCATTCCTGTCAGCTGGGGATAAACTGCATTTGCTGAACAGTACTAATAACAGTTCAAACAAAGAACTGACTCCTGTATGAACCTACACACATTTACCATGCTCTCACCTAGGTTTCAAATCACAGGTATCTACCTGGTATGCAATCACATAATTACAGAATGGTTTAGATTGGAAGAAATCTTAGAGACTATAGAGTTCTAACCCCCTTGCCATGGGCAGGGACACCTCCCACTTGACCATGCTGCCCAAAGCCCTATCCATCTTGGCCTTGAACAGTTCCAGACAGGAGGCGTCCACAAACTTCTCTAGGCCCCTATTCCAGAGCTTCATCACTCTCAGTAAACAATTTCTCCCTAATAATCAACCTAAACCTGGCTTCTCTCAGCTTAAGGCCATTCCATCTTGTCCTATCACTACATATCCTCCTAAAAAGTCCCTCTCCAACTTTCTTATAGGCTCCCTTCAGGCACTGGAAGGTGCTATAAGGCCTCCCCAGAGTCCTTTCTTCCCCAGGCTGAACAACTCCAGCTCTCTCAGCCCATCTTCAAGGAGAGGTGCTCCAGCCCTCTGATCATGTTCTTGGCTTCCTCTGGGCTGACTACAAGAGGCCCACATTCTTTCTGCACTGGGGAGCCCAGAGCTGGATGCAGTGCTGCAGGTGGGTCTCACCAGGGCAGAGCAGAGCAGCGGTGCAGAATGCCCTCCAACAGCTGCTGCCCACGAGGCTCTGGATGCCCACTATACAGTTTCTTTTTGGGCTGTGAGTGCACAGGGCTGGCTCATGTGTAGCTTCTTGCCCCCAAAGTCCCTCTTGGCAGGGTTGGTCTCAATCCTTTCCCCATGTAATGTGTATTTGTCTTCGAGATTACCCTGATCCAGGTGCAGAATCTGGCACTTGGATGTGTTGAAGGCCGGGTGCTTTGCAGCAGACCCTGTCTCAAGTCTGTCTAGGTCTAAGCCTTGAACTGAAGGCAGCTACAAATATGATAAATAATCAGAAATAAAATCTGTGGCATTTGCAGAAAAACATTACCATCCCTGGCCCATACCCTGTTCAGGCTCTCCACACTACACAATCCACCCTTTCAGTAAGGTCCTCTGCCTCCCTGCTGCTGGTCCTTTAGGTGGGCATGCAGACTCCCATCACAGAGCCACTGCTCACGGGGTCTTTCTGAAGAAGCAACATATGCACCTCTTCTACACAGCAACATATGCACCTCTTCTACACTTGATCTGGATGTAAGAAGTGCTCATGGGACAGTATGAAACCCTTTCAGCCTCCCAGCTGTCATCTCTGCAGCTTGAGGGGATTGCTTATTTAGAGTCACACTCTGGAAATCACACTGTGGCACGAGCTGCCAAAGCAGATCCCAGCTGCTCAGGGGGAGCCATGGAACTGGACTGGGCCAGCTGGTCCTCTTCTCCAGAAGATGCACTGCGGCTGTTCAGATTGTCACAAAACAATTCCACATCTGGAATATATTCCATAAATTTGAAGGAACCAAAACTGTTTTCCCTTGCTTTTATGCTGCAGTGGTACATTGTGTATCCTCTTTCCAGTATACACTGAACAGCCCTACCTGACTGCTCTATTGCTTGGTTTATGTAAAAAATTATGCAAATACCTGTATCATTACCTCACCCTCCCTCTGTAACTGGGTTTTGAAGTTTCCTCCGTTTGCCAGACTTGCCTAAAAATATAGTCATGTTGGTGCAAGCTAAATTTTGAAAACTTGCCTTATTATCAGACATCTCTTTCCTGCAAACACCTGTACACTTTAATGTAAATGACAAGGAAAACCTAAACTTAATGCATAGTTCACTTGTTTTGTATACTTTTTACTTTATTTATCTATACAAAGTTCATATTTTCTTTTGCATGTTTAAGAAATGAACATTTCTTTCTCTGCCTGCACATAAGTTATACATATGCTTGTATAACTGATATCTTTTGTAAAAGCAATTATTTCCCCATCAAATTCAATGATTTCCACTGAAAAATGAGGAAAAAAAAATCGAAAACAGGCTTTGCAATATTTGGAAATAAATGGTCCTTTTATTATGTAAAAGCATTAGGGCATCTCCAAGGTATTCCAGATATAACAATTTATAGTAAATGAGATTATTATTGCTGGGAAAAGAAGCACTTAATGTCAATTTTCTGTGGGAAAAACCAAAACAGACTAATCCAATAGGGGTGCTCAGAAACATGCTGCAAATATTTAAAAGCTTCAAAGATCCAAAACAACAAGGGAAAAACACATGCTGAGGAAGTAATTTGGAACAGGATGCTTCTATTCATCCTTATCATAGGGAGGTAGCCTTACTGTCCTGAAAATAAGAATAGGAAGCCTATTTTATCATTGTGTTCTTCCAGCTTACACCAACTTGTCTAAAGTAGTTCTACCAGCACAATTGTGGAGTAATGCAGTGTTAGGCCAAGCCTGGATTACAGGGACCTGAAATAGAAATTGTTGAGCATTGAGAAGATGTGAGCTGCTGCCTGAAAATCTCACAGACCTCTGTGGCTGCTATGAGCAAAGCAGTCATGTCAGAATAAATTTGGCTCAACATACCACTATAGCAATCAGCTAGTAATGGCTCACCTTCCAAAGATAGCATTACTACAAAATTAGTAATCAGCCTATACAGCCACATAGCTGAACTGTTAAAAATCCAAAATGAACCTTGAAAATGAGAAATACGTGGATAACGTTCCTTAGATATACATTCAAGGAATGCATCAGAAGTTGATCTGTATTCCTTGCCATTTTTACTTTCAAAGTATGACAGTCTCCTTCTCCCACAGAAGCCTCCATGCCCTGCCAAATGGCTCAGCTGCAGTTCTCCAGTCAAATGGGATAAAGGCATTTGGAATTGCAAGATCAGTAGTGCAAAACAATCTGTCACATGGACATTGAGGCACAGTCCCTATCCATTACAAAGTACATTCCACCTGAACTCAGTCCCATCTTGTGCTCTCACGTGCTCTGCTTTGGCTATCACGAGATGGTTCATGAGGCACAGTGCGGGCTCAGGAGATTTTTCTCAAAAAACTACAGATCTGTTATCAAGTTTCACATATCTGATATTCATGCTTCCTTGCCACTGCTCCTCTGTCTCACCTACTGAAACACCATAAGGAAACTTTTCTGGTTTTGATGTTTCATATGCCTGTTAATGCAGAAAAACCAATTAAAGCAAAGCACATGGAGAAATTCTGAATGGCTACTACTAGATCTCTTTTAAAGTTTATATGGTGTAAAGATCATTTCTAATGTTAGGATTAGCATATAAAATGAGTCCTAGCAGTTTGAAGAATTTTTTGCACTTTCCATGCAATATGGGTTTGGGCTAATTAATCCTCATTAGAATGCCATCTTGAGGACAACAAAGTTGAGAGACAGAGAGATTAAAGCTAAAATGCAATGCAAACGTTTGTTTACCAGATAAATGGCCTCACTGACCTCAGGAATGTGTTTGAAAGCTTCTTAGGTGCCTAACAGCTGAGTATCTTCTGCACTTGCAGCCAAGTTTCTGAAGACATTTAAAGAGCTCACTCAATTTTAATTATGAAGTAGGACTTAGATGACACAGATGAAAAACGTGACACTAAGAAATTCATGGAAGACCCCATGGTGAGGACTGTGAGTACACAAAAAGATCTTAGAAGCTCTGACCAGCATCATCTGGGGCTCCACCCTTTGCCCACGTGGAGGAACTCTCTGTAGGCTCAGACTGGGGCCTCTCATTCCCTGGCTGAGCTCTCTTGTTAGCACACCTGCCTTCAGCCCTACCTCCTAGAAGACTCTTGGGGCAATGCTATAGCCTAGTTAAGTCCTTTGCCTCATCCCATCTCCTGCTGCTCCTGACAAGACTCCCTGGATGGTTCCTGGAGTGCTTCACCTCTTCCCCAGGTGCGGAGCCGTTGATGGAACATTCTGCCCCGCTGTTGTGGTTGGCTTGTCTTGGTTTTTCTTACCTTGAAAAGTGGTCTGCTCTTGCTACTCCTTGACACAAAAGACAAAGACAGATTTTACGAGTTCTTCCCCTACTAGAATGAGGGTATGTAAGATCAAACACAAAACTAGTGGTTTTATAAAAATAAATGCTTGCACATGTCTCTTCAATACATTTGGTCAAAATGCAATCTCAGCATCTGCATTGTTAAAACAGAGAAATGTCCTGAAGTTCTCTGGTACACAATGAAACTTACTAGAAGGCAGATCTTGTCCAGAATGGCATGTAATCTGATGTAAATGGTTAAATGAATAAGGTGGGTGTCACTGATAAAAAGTAAGAGCTCTATTTTGAAGACCTGTGATTTGTCTTCCCCACATGTTTGTTTTTGCTTGTTTTTTTTTTCCATTAAACAGATCTGATAAAAGCTTTGGAAACATACAGGCCATTAATATATAATGAGAAAATACTGTGTTGATTATGCAGTTGAGAAGAAAATCAAGATAGCAGGTAGAAAGTAGGGAGGAGAAGAGCACTCAGAGAAAAAAAAATGCAAAACATGGTCAGAAAAAAGTGAAGGCAGTTAGTAAATTAATAGAACCTTCCACAAATGAACAAAGTCAGGATCCAATTTGGCAGGTGGTGATGGTGGTTGTGGAGATTAATGCTGTATGTCAACACTTTCTGCCCTATCCTTCACAGCATGCAGAGCAATTCCATTGAAACTCAATTAAGGAAGAAAACCACATGATTAAGAAACATGGACACAGTGCCTGCAAAATATGCAAATTGTGCTGCAATTTTTAAAGACATAAAAGGTAAAAAATCTACAGAGAAAAACTCATGGAGGGAAATTAGTCCAAACACCATTAGAAGTACATTTTCAGCTGAAGGCATGAGTGAATTCAGCTGTAGAACTTTTATTAAGCTTAATTGGTGTCATGGTGTAAAGTCCCTGTGCATCAAGTTGCTAATGCACTCTATGAAGAATGGCTTTATGCTTCTCTAGGTGCATTGAGGAAGAGAGTGAAAACAGTGATTTCACTGCATTATAGGCTCTGAACACCTAATTTTTTTTTTCCTTGAGCATATACTATTATTGTCAGTTTTGACCTACATGATAACAAATGCCATTTGCAGTAAAAAAAAAATAAATTGTATGTTGTTAACCACTCTGAACCAGGAAATGAGCCAATTCCTTTCATTTTTTTTACTTAAGGGATTGGTTTTGCCTCTTTTCATAATGCTCATGAGTTCTAGTAATGTTCTCACTATGAATATTCCACATGTGGAATGAGCTCAGCTGAATGCTTCAAATTATGCCCCAGTTTGTCTAGCAAAGTTCAATATGTTGACATGTGTGCTGTGACAGCCCAGGGGGTGAGTGATTAACTGGCACCAGAAGATGCCATTGGAAAAAAATGCTCCCAAGTTAGCATTCCATTTCATTCTCCACAACAAATTGATGACGTGTTGGAAAGCACTGACAGGGTTGTGGATTTAGAGAAAGAGGCATCTGAAGCCATTTACAGGGTGAATATATTTTGCACCTTCAATATTTCTAGTTTTTCTCAGATTACATATCTGTCTTTATCCTGGCTGTCTTCTATCCTTTGTAGGAATGAAATGGCCACTGAGAAGATGAATGAGAAAGTGTGAATATTTGTTACATGTATGTATGATGTACAGTGCTTCCAGCAAACACATCTTCTCATTTTAAATGTTTATGTGTTTCTTGTTCTTCTTTCTAATTGAATATTTATTTTTAAAGAGCTGAGAAATCAACTTTTATGAGACAAGTTATACTGTAAAATGCACCATTTCAATGACAGATGATATGGTTACAGGAATTTACGTGTGCAGAGAGTTAACATTTCCATTTTCAGAAAAAATACATTCAGATTTTTGAAAACAGGGAACTGAAAGAACCGACATGTGTTTAAACACATGTGGCTTGTTCTAGCCAGTAGGGAGAGCTGAAATGACGGAGTTAAATTCAGTGTGCAAAACTGAATTGTCTGAAAATGGTGCTTAACACAGCTTGTCAGGGCTTGCTTGAATCAGGATTATGATGAGAGATACTCTGGAAGACCAGCTTTCTTTTGAGGGGAAATTTTTTTGCCACTATAACTCCAATTAAGGAAAAGTTACTTATTAAGAAGTTATCAACACTTACTTAAAAGTTACTACATTACCCATGTTGTGTGACTCAGGCCTTATTCCTGAGCAACCTGCTATAGGAGTTTGATGGAAATGAAGTTTATTGGAAGTAGTTTACAAGGAAGTAGTATAGAAGACAACTCACACAGAGAAGAATGAGTAAAATTTTACTGATAATATATTCTGTGGAGCAAGGTATCCTTTTCAGAACAGCTGAAGGGTATGGCTTTATCCAGTGCCCTATGAGTGTGTCAGAGCACAGGTCGAGTCGAGGTGTCAGGATGACTCTGTGAAGTTTGAGCTTGGCTAAGCTTTAACATTTTTGGGATGTTAATGATAAACTACGGGTATAAACTTGTTCTAAAGTAGAAAAGATTGTACCGAGATGGATTAGATATTAACAAAGTTTAGAATCATCCTAATTATCTTGGTGTTAGATTCAGACTTTCACTCCAGTGTAGAGTTTCTGACATACAACCAGTTCCATGCAGCTACTCAGGTTCATTAAAAACCCACTCTTTCTACCATCTCTAAGTTCTGGTTGGGGTGTGCTTACTGATTTTTCTCATCAGCTTCCCAGTCTCTCTGGATCCATTCATTCTGCTAAGTGACACAAGGGCAGGGACTGTTCCCATACCCTGTGCCAAATGGCAGGGTTCACACTACACAGAGCTGGCTCTGGGTCTCCTTTGTGTTCCATGTGGTGATTATGCAGCTCTAAATTTTTTTTTTCTTTTTTGGTTTTTTTTTCCTCTCAGTTCAAGTTGTCTAAGAATAGAAAAAGGACTGTGTTCAAGGCTAGGGATTCAACATATGAATGCCTATTGGGAATAGCCTGGGAATAGCCTGGCATGCTATTGCCTGCACCATACTCAGGCAGTATTTCAGAGGGTGCTGGCTGAGACAGGCCAAAACTGTACCAGCAGCTAAGCTCCTCTCCTGTCTGTCCCATTTAGAAACAGAAACATGACTTTAGTGACTCCTTTCTGCCTGTTCCACTCCATACTGTGCAAAGGGCTCTCTGCCCACCTTTCTGTCCTGCTCCTGTCAGGCACATTCAGGTGCCCTCCAAGAAAGGAGGGCATTGAATCACCCTTTTTTGGCCACCAAAAGCAGATGTCCTCTCTGTTACTTGACCTTCTCCCAGAGGAATGCACAGAAAGTTATAGTAAATTGCAACCTTTATAGGCTGAAGAAAAGACTGAAGAATATTACAGTTCTGCATCTGTCTGTGGCTGTCGGGCACTGCCCAGACGCAGCCACAGGCTCAGGAAGGCATTAAGCTGCCAAAGACCAACAACTAGGACAGGGAACCTAGCAGCAGGTCTCACTGTTCAAGTTCTTGCTAGGTATCTGTTACTGTTCCCTGTCAGAGACAGGATACTGGGCAGGAGGTTCTGTCAGAGCTCAGCAGGCTTGTCAGCATGACAGTTCTCATTAAGTGACTGGAGTAATGGTGTGACCCTCAGGAGAGGAGGAGGAAGGGGAAAAGGTATTCTTCATCTTGTCCATCATGTTGGGTTTGGGTAGAAGAATGGCAAAGAGGTTCCCTGTCTTGGGAGACCTTGGCTACTAATTTCACCTAATCAATATCAAATCTAAGTGTAGTCTTATTATCAAGCACATTATAAGGATTTTCATGTGTTTTTAAACACTGGCCTCCAAGGAAGAAAAAGGCTTTTAATTATATAAATGTTGTAATCTTAAAGCCTACATTAAAATATTATTTCTAGCTGTTTTGCATACAGATGACTCAGTTTTAGAAAATCATACCCTTTTCACAGACAATCCCTGCCCAAAGGCAAAACACATGACAGAAATTATCTGTCATAATTTTTCATTTGCATACACTCATGCAATGATTCCATGATATTTACTTGGTACTGGGGCACAGCAAAATGTGCATAAAATTATCTTTCAGTGTTTAATAATACATGCATTTATTTTTACGCAGAGACAGTTTACCTTTTTTCCACTTGATATATTTTAAAATATTGTAACTTAAAAAAAAAACCAAACCATGAGATCTACCCAAAGTGATAGATTATTATCAACTTATTATAATTTTGCCAGTACAGGCATGAGGCAATCTATACCAGAGCAAGCTGAGTTTTTTTATTCTTCCTGAGTAGCTGTAGCTTTTTAGCTGCACAACATTGGACAGTACATATCATAAGTAAAACCTGTGGCTGACACGGCCCATGAAGCTCATACATAATATGGGAACTTATCTCAATGTACAATTTACTTTGGAAAAAGAGACTGGTCTTATTGCAAACTCTCTGAAAGAAGAAAGGAAGCACTCTATGTTTGAGAAAGCCGCCACAAGACATTTGTAGGCCTCGCAGGTGACTTTCTCTTTGCCATTGACAGATGGAGGCATGGCAGGACACATGATGGGGAGTATTTCCTTGAAAACAGGGTCCATACTTGGCACAGGGGAGCAGAGCCTGGCTGCAGCTTGTCAGCGTGCCTCTGGCAAGGCTCTTATATTTCAAAGGACGTGATATGAGGTACAGATTAATTGTCCCTTCTTGCCTTGGCTATAGCACTGCAGAATGATCATTACCCTGCTCAGGGCCACATGTGCTGAGTGCTTTGGTCAAAGGAGTAAAAAAATCAGACCAACAAGCTGCTTCTTGTATGTGGAGCAGGAGAGAAGCCATTGTGCTAAGCTCATTCCTGTGAGAATGTATGGTATAAAACACGTGTGTATTTCTGTAGTTGGGAGACAGACAAGAGAATGCGTCTGTGATGAGACTGGATAGCAGAGTACACCAGAGTACATTCTGCAGAATACACCAAAAATGGCAGAAATTATGGCTAGGTTTTAAAAAAATATTTTGGCAATTCAGCCTCAAGGCCTCCTGTATTTTTTAAAATGTTGTCATGCACTTAAGGCATCTTAAAATGCTTTTGTGAATTTTAAGAGTCTAGAAGGAAATTTCATTGTCCTTTTGATTTACTTTTTCTCATACTCTCCTGTCTCTGATAAACACTGTCATAGAAGCTCTTTATGTTTTAGAACTACCAGCTGCAAAAAAGGTAAAAGGAATTGCCCTTAACCTTTTCCTTGAACTTTTCACCTGAAATTCTTAACAGAGCTAGTGTTTAGAGAGGAATAAAAATCAAAGGTCATAACCCCAAAGAGTATAGACAGGCATTTGCCAAATATCATGCCTAACTATCTCCAACACCTCCAGTTTCCTTGCTCTTGTCCCCAGATTATTTTAACCAGAGGTCTCCAAGTGTGCCAGTTATTTACTTCCCAAAGAAGGTATGCAGCAGAGAGCCAACTGATAACACAGTACAAGTCACTTGTCAGCCCAGAACAAGAACAACATTTCTAAATACTTTGTTATTAATAACATTGGTTACCTGGCTGTTATAAGAAATGCAAAGGTCATACCGTGTTCAAACATGACTTTTCATCAGAGCAAGATATAAACTTCACGTTAAAAGTTGTCAATGTTTCTAAGAACTAGAAACCAATTGATTTATCATTGTCCATTCTCTTTGAAGCAAAGATCTTAAATGACACTGACTGATAAGCAAGAAAACTAGCAATATAAAATTGTTTAATTTATGTTATCGTATACCTTCTTTTTCTTTTGTCAAAAGTTTACCATTAAGGAGCATTGCTACAACATTCTGGTTTGTTCCTAATTTTGGCAAAACACCACCTCCATTCCTGAAAGCAAAATAAGGAGAAAACAGATTGTGTCAGATTTTAAAATTTATTTCAAAACCCTCAAGATTTAGACTAAGTCTTGTATTATGATAAAGGGACAATCTGAGAATGTTAGACCTTGTGTTGCTTGCATGAAAATCTTTCAAGCTTTGGCCAAACCACTAATAGAAATACCATTTACAGGAAAATGTAGGAACACTTCAGCTAAGTCTGAACACAATGCAGTGCCATAGAAATATGGTTATTTGTGTCCCAGTCCAGCGTCTCTGAGAGGCACTGCGTTGTATTTACACCCTTTATTGCTGCCTAAATTTCTACAGAATCTAAGTAAAGCAAGCAAGCACCGTCTGGTTGTGCGCGTTCAAGCATTTCCCCCAGTTGGAGCTGGCAGACAGCCTTCGTCTTAAGCAGCAAGTCACACAATTGATCTAAAAAGTTTCATAAACGTGAATCATCAGATCAGAAGGAAAATAGATTGTGCAGGAAAAGACTGCAGTGAACAGCTAATAGACCTATTTCTTTCTACTAAAACACTAATAAGTAGTGATAAGCAAGCTGTCAGTTCTGTGCGCTTGTTATGTTGCTTTACTACAGAATTAGACAGCTCCTTGCTTCCCTGATTGCTCTGCTCCCTGTGAATCTCTAGACATTTGTACCAGCTGCCCTTGGCTGGGCTTAGACCAGCCCTGATCATTGTAGTTGTATGTTTGTTTATCATATATAGTCTGAGAATCAGGAAAAACCTTACAAACTGCAGTTAGTGATATGGTGTGATAAACAGTTGTCAATGTTTTACAGGGTTTCTTCTGACTAGCTTCTCTGCTTTGAATCTCTTGGCAATAAATGCTAGCAAAACAGACTCAAGAGATGCAAATGTGAGGAAGGAAACAAAACAGTAAGCTGCTTTTATCACATGAATGGTAAAATTGCAAAACTCGGCCACAATTCTCCTCAAATATGGGATGCTGAAAAGGGTTGAAAAAGTCCCATAATTCTGTGCAGAATGTTCAATGCAAATCTGTAAAATCAAGCAGCCCTAAAGATTAGGAGAGGTCCTTCATAAATAGGTACTAAAATACACGGCCTTGTGTGTATTTTCAGTATGTAGAAGTACCACAAAAATTACTGAAATTGCTGCCAGAATAAAGCATGAGTCCATCTAGGTCTTCTCCCTGCCTATGTACAGTATCCATGTCACTTGGTGATTCTTGTCTAATTTATATTTAGTTTAATTGATGAGGCTTCAACGCTATCTTAGGCAACTTAAATCGGAGACAGATTACCTAATGCTCCTACCACATTGTCTCTGTTGTTGTAACTCATACCCACTTCTTCCTGTCTTCTCTGCAACATTGTATTCCTTTCCTTTTTTTCCTGCAAATTTGCAGCTGTACCACTGGCTTCAACGCTATCTTAGGCAACTTAAATCGGAGACAGATTACCTAATGCTCCTACCACATTGTCTCTGTTGTTGTAACTCATACCCACTTCTTCCTGTCTTCTCTGCAACATTGTATTCCTTTCCTTTTTTTCCTGCAAATTTGAAGCTGTACCGCTCTTTCCCACAGTCTTTACTCCTCCAGACTAAACAACTGCCTTTTCCTCCATCTTTCCAAACAGGTCATGTTTCAGACCTTTTGACCTGTAACTTCTCTGCAGTACTAATCACTCAAGGACATTATTCCCTGAAATGATGCAACTCAGATATACCAAAGTTAGGCAGGCTGCCTGGTGGAGGCAACAAATCATTAGGTTAAAATCATGCTCCTGTGTTGCTGATTCCTCAGCCTCAGCTTGCCAGTTTGTTTTAATCATCTGTTGGATGTCATCATAAACTTCTTAATCCTCTTCCCAATACATCTGAGCAGCACAAAGAGCAGCCATGCCACACACACCTCCTACTGGGAATTTCCGTGGCCCTTTGTATAGACATCTAATAGCATTCAGAGTTTCAGCTGAAGCCCTTTGCAGGCTTGGCAGGTGCCTGACCTCATACACTGTTTGTGCAAAATCACTCAGCAGCACTCAGGTGGAAAGCCTGATCAAAGGACCTGGGTTTTTATATAATTTCTCCCTGGCATCTTTCCAGCTCTCTAGGAGAAGAGTTGAACCTCCCTGTTGTGGTCTGACAAGTACAGCAGCTTTTTCTGAAATCCTTGTTGTTTCCCATACTAGCAAACTGACATTTTCTTCATGGAGAGAGACCAGAGCTGACCGCTGCTAGGAGTGCTGGGTAGTTCTAGCTAGACATGAAATGAGTTTCAAAGGGTGGAAGAGGGGTAAGAGAAACACAGATTTATGAAGATGAAACACAGGTAGTGCTGCATTATAACAAAAGCAATGGTTTTGTGGCGGATGCTGAGTTTAGCCTTTTGGCTGCTCTAATGGAACAAATTGGTAGAAACTCTGTGTACAAAGTAGAACCAGGCTGCAGACACATAGGGGATGTACATTTCAAACATCACCTTCTGATTCATGTAATTTAGGCTGTCTGTGTGTCTGGAAAATAGGAAAGCTACTCCTGACTGCAGTGGTGGATGACTTTGAGACTGCTGTAAGAGTAGGTAGGTAGAAAGTATTTTCATCTCTGTTGCACAGGTGAGACCTTGCTTGTGCACTTCCACGATCCAGTACATATCTGCTATATAAAACCTCATACAACTGCTCCAAGACAGTCAGTTTCTTTTCCTTATCCCTCAGTTGCACTGGAACATTTTCTAGAGGAAAGCCAGGCCAAAGGAAAAAAACATGTTATTAAACATTAAAACAGTGTTTGCTTTCACTCACAGCGGCTGGAACAATTCTTCCCCAGGAGACTTTCCCACAAGATCTGTTCTCTCTTAAAATGCTCACTTACTCATTACTTTCTCTTCCTTTGTCTTGGAATTTCTAAGCAAATTATTACTTTAAAGTTTTCAGAAAATATTTTTCTTTTTCTAAGGGTGATGTCACTTGGACCCTCTGACTCGGTTTTCTGTTAGCCCAGATGTAGAACAAACTTGTATAAAATTCTAGTTATCCTGAAAACAAATGAGGATGCTCCTATAGGGTGGCTGCACCATATTAAACATATTAACTCTATTTCATAAGATTTCTGTACAGCAGAAAATACCCATGGTTTTATGGGTGGTTCTGATTT
Source organism: Geospiza fortis (assembly GCF_000277835.1). Lineage (NCBI taxonomy): Eukaryota > Metazoa > Chordata > Aves > Passeriformes > Thraupidae > Geospiza > Geospiza fortis. The sequence goes on from NW_005054401.1 coordinate 1,627,382, forward strand.
TCTCCAGAAAGAGCAATAACCTGTGTGCCTGGATTTTCCCAGAAAAAAAGAAATGGTATTGCAAGGCTCTAGATGTCTTGTAGGTGAACCTTGTCCTAGCTTCCCTATGTGACAGCTCTGCCAACCTTTCTTGAGAACAATTCTGTGTGTTTGGGACACCTGAAGGTTCATGCCTTTGGTGGGAGGACTACACTAAACAAATTGAAGCAATTTTGAAAAACTGTTTCATTCTCTGAAATTTCTGAAGCTTTCTGAAGATGTTTAAGGGCAAGACAGAATTTGCTACTGGTGTTCTAAGCATGCTCTGATTCTCTTGGTTATGGTCAAAAGTGATAAATTTAATGTTCGAGTGGGGATATGGCATTGTTGCTGAAGTGCATTCCATTTGGGAAAAAAAGCAGGAGTCAGAAATAGATCAGGAATCAAGTAGAGTTGAAAACTAGTGCTGGATTGTTGTATTCTAATGTACATATTTACTTCTAAAATAATAATAGATAATAAGGAAAGAACAATAATAATAACAACATATGGAAATATTTCAGGGTTAGCTTTTATTTTCACCATGTAGCTTGATGCTCTTTTACTTCTCACAAACTATAGGAAAAGGATCTTCGAATGTCTGAGAATCAACCCTTTTGTCTTTACCTCCTGTGTAGAAAAAAAGCAAAAACATGATTTATGGAGAACATGAGGACAAGGAAGTGAAACCTGTGTTAGTAGCTGATAGGACTTGGAACCATGAAATATCTCTCTGCAGGAGTTGTCAGAAGTGTTCAACTGCTCCTAGGCATTCTTTGGCACACAGAGAGGCCTTCAGGGATAAAAGCTATGCAAGTGCCTACATGCAATGTAGGAGGACATGGATTTAATTATAACTCTTCCCCGAATCTGTATGCAGGCTAGCATTCCTAGCATTAGCTGGTCTGTGTTTTCCCTCTTATCCTCTGCTAGGGTGTAAGGCAAAATTCAAGAGAACAGAGAACAGTCTCTGATCTGTGTGTGTCACTGGAGTGAGGCATTATGAGCTCCAAACTTTTCTAAAAATGAAGAAAGTCCTTTAAATAAAGCCATCTTACATCCAACAAGGAGGAGCTTTGTTTCCTCAATGTGGCAAATTTTCTGGGGTGAGCTGGTTAATGTTAGTGCCAGAGCAGTGAGAAAAGGAGGGGGTACCTGTGCTTATCATCTGTAGTATGCTGCAACAGTACTTGGAGAACTCCTGGTTATCTACAGCCAAAAAGTGCTCCAAGAGATAAGTATCATTATTTGATGTTTCTGCCAACCTCTTCCACTTTTCAAAGGCACTATGTAGAGGCTTGCATTAGTTGTGCTCTAACATGGGATCAGGGTTGTCATCCTGGAACAGAGTGCTCAAAAGTACTTAAGATTTGTCTAATTATACTTCAGATGTTTGAAAGATGGAAGTGGTATTTATCTCTAAACTCTGCATTATGAAACTACCGTTTGGCAAATTAAAAGCCCTCCTTCTCTCATCAAACATTTACAGAGAAATTAAGGCGGTGTCATTTCACTATGTCAAGAGAAGCATTACTGTTAGTCATGGCAGTGAAAAATGGATTTTTAAAAGTCTGGAAAATAGAGACACAGAATTGGTGTTTATCTCAACAACTTAAATCATAAGCTGAAATCTTAGGGTTTTTGAAAGGTAAGCTGCATGGCAAACTCTTGGTGTTCAACCAACTCAGATCATACAATCATAGAAATAGAGAATCATAGAATGGCCTGGGTTGGAAGGAATCTTAAAGACCATCTTATCCCAACATTTCCAACATGGAAAGGGAATCTTCCACTAGACTAGATTATTTAGAGCCCCATCCAACCTGGTCTTGAGTACCTCAAGGTTTGTGAAGCCCACAACTTCTCTTGGCAACCTGTTCCAGTTCCTCACCATGCTCACGTTAAAGAATTTCTTCCTAACACCTAATGCAAACCTATTCTCCTTCAGTTTAAAACCATTACTCCTTGTCCTGTCACTACACTCCCTTGCAAAAAGTCCCTCTCCAGCTCTGTTGTGACCCCTCTGGCAGGGGTAGTCAGGTACTGGAAGGTGCTGTGAGGTCTCCTGTAAGCCTTTGTTTCTCCAGGATGAACGACCCCAATGGTCTCAGCCTTTCCTCACAGGAGAGGTGCTTCAGCCCCTGATCATCTTTGTGACCTCCTCTGGACTTGCTCTGGAAGGTCCATGGCCTTCTTCATGCTGTGGACCCCACAGATGGATGCAGGGCTCCAGGTGGGTCTCACCAGAGCAGGGTAGAGGGAGAGAATCCCCTGTCTCAACCTGCTGGCCACACTGCTCTGGATGCAGCCCAGGATACAACTGGCTTTCTGGGCTGCAAGTGCATGTGGCTGAGTCATATTGAGGTTTTTTTCCACAAACACCCCCTGAACCCTCTCCCCAGGGCTAATCTCAATCCATTCTCCACCCAGACTGTATTTCTGCTTGGAATTGTGCCAACCCAGGTGCAGGACCTGGAAATTGGCTGTGTTGAACTTTGTACAGATCCACCCATTGAGACTGTCCATGTCCCTATGGACAGGATCCCTTCCCTGCCGTGTAGTTACCACACCCCATAGCTCAGGGTCATCAGTGAACTTGCTGAGGGTGCCTCGATCCCACAGTCCATGTCCCTGGCAAACATGTTAAACAGTGTCTAACACTGATCCCTAAGGGACACCACCAGTCTCCACTTAGATACTGAGCTGTTGACTGTAACTCTTTGAGTTACCATCCGGCCAATTTTTTACCAAGTGGCCCATCCATCAAATCCATGTCTCTCCAGCTTAGACACGGGGATGTTGTGCCAGCCAGTGTCAAATGCTTTGCAGAAGTCCAAGTAGAGGATGTCTCTTACCCTGCCTTATCCACCACTGCTACAAACCCTGACCAAATTTGTCAGGCACATTTTGCACTTACTGAAGCCATGTTAACATGGTGACTGGCTGTCAACAATCACCTCTTTGTTTTCCATTTGCCTTAGCACAGTTTTCAGGAGAACCTCCTCCATGATCTTACCAGCCACTGGTAAGACTGACTGGCCTGTAGTTCCCTGGGTGTTACTTGTTTCCCTTTTTAAAAATAGGGCATTATCCAATGTTTGACTGGACTGCCACAACTTCTCAGATATGATGGTTGACTCCTTAATAACTTCCCCAGGACTCATGGATGTATGTCATCATGGACTTGTGCACCTTCAAGTTCATAAACCTAGTCATGTCATACACAGGCAGTTCTTCATTTTCCCACTACTTGCTCAAGGATGGCAGTCATGATCTTGAATACGTGTTTTTCTTCCTGGCAGAACATCACAAGAATGGACTCAATCTCAAGAAACATTATGTGAGAAGACAGAAAGCATTTCTAAGACATCATCCCAAAAGAAAAGGCACAGTTCAGCTCTAGAACAACATTAAATATAGACCCCTAATGTTATTTTTTAGCTTCAGTGATTGATATAGCCAGGCTGGTACAGAACTCTGCAGTTCTGCTCAGAAAGTTAGACTTCAGAAATAATTCACATGGATATTTCTTCAATATGCTTAACAGCACTGTGGAACTACTGAAAGCCTACAAAAATCCCATGTGCCTGTCAAGTAGTAGCTCAATCCATAAAATATACCACTGAAGCGAATTGGAAAAAAATGTTGTGATGCTGTAACATCCTCACTGATGGCATAAATACCTCCCATTTATCATCAATGGATATGGATTTTATGAACTTGTAGAAAGACAAGTACCTTCAGTAGAAAGACAAGTATCTTCAAAGGTCCTCAAATCCTAAAATATCACACAGAGATTTCAAGAAAACTTTTGATCCTATGTTTAAAGCCTGAACTCCACCTTCCCTAACCAGAAGGGAAAATAAATTATATTTCTGCACTGAATTAGTCCCTTCAAAGCCAGTCATGATTAGCTCAGAAACAGCTGAGGGATTTCAGCAGGTCCCACGGCTATAACCCTCCCTTCCCTTCTCTCCCTGATCTTGAGAAAATCTAGTAAAGCTCCCCCACATTTACCAGATTGGTTTTTGGATTGGTTTTTTTGTTTGGTTTATTTTTTTTTTCCTGAAGGCTACTGTATAATACTTATCCTCAAATGCTCAATCAATCCTGAGACAGAACAATAGTGTAATTTTACACTGAAAGCTTAAATTGAAATATTATCTCCTTGTGAAAGCCCAGTCTAAAGCATAAACCACTAGTTGGCTGTGCCCAAAAGGCTGTATCACTTTTGCTCTCATTCACAACTTTTAGACTGTTGCCACTATCTCAATCCTCAAGTAGGGCAGCCACAGATTTGAACAAAAGACTGAAAAATGGATAATTTTCTTCAACACTTAATAAATTTGACACAATTAAAGGGAATTTTTGTGTTTGTGGACAGGAAATCTTTCACTTCCAGATGCCAAAGCTAAATGATGAGGCATTGTACTAACTGCAAAAGTAAAATGCTACTCACTGTTACTTCCAGGCTAGCTTTGGTACTAGAACTAAGCTATTGTATCTTCTAGACCATATTCCCTTGTTTTGCTTGGTATATTATATTTTATTCAATACTCTTCAGTTCAAAATACACCACCTTCAGAGAATATCAGTAGGATTGGCTGATTTAAGTAGCTTTGATTCACTGCACATCGGCTGAGCTTCTGAAGGTCTGAAGGGTGGCTGGTTTACTGACATCCAATTTATACCCTCTGAAAGTGATGGATGTCCTGTTTACAGAGTAACCTATAACTAAGAGCCAGTGTCAGGGACTTCACCAATCTTAGGCAAAGACTTATTTGGAGATCCCCCTTTTTCTACCCCAGTTCTTGGCTGTATATGTATGGTACAAGCACATGGCTCCCAGGTCCTGGAGAAGCTACACACTCCTTAAACAGTCATTTCTCAAAGTATACTACTTCCCCTTTCCCAAGGAGACCACTGGAAGTTTTACCATATTTCTCTATCATCACTTTCTAACTACCTGTAGAGAGATCTGTTCCTGGTATGAGGCAGCGTTTTTAGCTCTGTTAAGATCCTGCCAGGATTCTGACTATCCCAACCCAACCCATCCCATTCCATCCCATCCCATCCTGTCTCACCCTGTCCTGTCCCATTCCGTCTCATGCATTTCTTCCACCAGCTCCCTTTTCAATATGCACAGTTTGCAGTTCACCAGTATGGGAAAGTTTTCCAAGGGAGAAGAAATCACCCATAGCTGTGTTCTTATTTTACTGCTGAAAATGATATTTACTGATATTTTTCACTGAAAATGATATTTAATTGCCAGCAATGCATAACGAATGCAGCTATAAAAAACAACACTGAATTCTGTTTTCCCTCATATATCATTGATAAAGCTGTCAGCTAAAGCTTTTCTTTTTTTACTTTGGTCCCTAGAGAGCATGACTGACCTAAAAGGAACTTAGTTGACTTTTAGAAATACTGCTATGTTTGAAGTCATGATGAAGGACAGATGGAATTAAAATCCCACAGAGCTCTTTTTAGAAAGAGTTTTCTAATGACAGCTGGGTTTTGGCCAAGCCATTGTCTCTGTTTCTGAATGTTGACGGCACCAACACTAAGCAAGTACCTATATCTGGTCAGATGACAATCTCAATCTCAAGAACAAAAGCAAATAAATTGTTCCAGCATCCAAAAAAAAAAAAGGACAAACACAAGTTGTTTAGGTATTTATTACTCCTTTCTAAAAGTAGTGTTTGTGCTTCATTTCAGCAGAAAAAGAAAAAAAAATAGAAAAAACAAGGCTGCATTAGAAGGAAAGTATTCAGGGAAAAGGGAATGCACTTAGGAGATAAACACAAATCTCTTCTATAAAGAAATATATTTCTTCATAGAAATATAAAAACATAAGAATATAAATTATTAGAAATTATTGGAATACATTATAGAAATATAAAACCACAAATCTATTTTTGTAAAGAAATGCTATAAGGGAAGATGAGAGTATGTTTTAGATCTCCTTTTTCAACAGTTATTGACAGACATTTGAATACACCCTTTCCTGCTGCCTTCAGAAGCAAGCAACAAGATTTGGCTTTTGAGTCACTCAATATTAAAATATTTATTGTTATTTTTGGAATCACAAGCATTCTTAATCTCTTCAAATTTGAATGGCTCCTTCTTTGGAGCTATTTTCTCTCCTCTTACCTACCACTGACTGCACTCCTGCTTCCAGTCCTTGTACATTTTTCAGGCCTCCTCTCCTCTCTATGCTTTCTTATTAGAATGCAAAGAATAAACTCACTTGCTGTCAACTCCAATTTCAATTATGCCACATTTTATTTTTTTTCTTTGAACAATCTTCTCATATTTATTTTCCTTCAATTCGGACTTTTCCCAAAGACTGCATTACAAAAAAAGCAGAAGATAGGATTAGGAAGTATTAGGATCTATGCTGCTGCCTCCGAGTTTCTTTGACGCCTTGTCCTGTGCTTAAGCCTTGTGTGTTGATCTTGAAGAGTGTGCTGGTTTCTTGAAATCCTTGAATCCAAGCTGAGAGATTCAGGACCACTATCAGAGTGACTGTGAAACCTCTTTTGTCAGTATACTTGTATAAACTTTATTTTCACAAAATTATTTAGATGCTCTGAGTGTTACAATAGATTTTTCAAAAACCTCTGAACACCTTTGAACCTCCTGGTTCTCTCTTTGGAAGATCAGAATGTTTTTGCAGTTCCATAGAAAGTTTGTAGCCATTTAAAGGTGTGTCCAAATTTTTTTTTCCAATTATGTCAATAAATAGGGAAAAAAAATCCTTTACCCAACATCTTGAGAAAAAGCAGAACTATGGCACAGTCTGAGCAGCTCCAGTTAAAAGTAAACTGAATGGTGCTCCTTGTTCAAGAGTGAACTGGCAAGGCCACAGCAAAGGGGCTCCATCAGTGAGTTTATCCTTGTGACACAGCTGAGCTGCTGGAATGGGCATTTCTGCTCTGTCACCAAAACAACTTAACCTCTGGTATAAAAGTCATTATTCTTTAATCTAATACTGGAAGAGACTTAAACATTCAGAGCTTAATGATGACATGCCTTTCCAAATAAACCTGTTTTACTAACAAGAGAGAGAACTTGACTGCTGGTCAGAGAAGAGGCCCAAGAAAAGGTAAAGTGTGAGGACTTCAGATCAATCAATAACTTTCCTTGCAACCTGTACTGTGATTTGATCTCTTGTCCAGTGACTTCAACACCTAAAAAACAAATGACTAAAGTTTGACATTTAGGACGTTTCTTCTTCAACATCGTGGCTGATCAAATGTAGCAAAGGTTCTCAGGTATAAATAGAAAATTAACTTGGAAATTTCTAATAAAAATGAGCAGGAGGCTAATCATCCTAATCATCAGGACAAAATAAACATATCTCATGCTGAGAAGAACACAAGTCTACATGTCCCCAACACAGATGGCCAGTGAAGCAATGCTGACAAGACAGAGCTTCCAGACACATTCATCAGCTGGAAACTAAATGTCAGGTGTTGCCACAAAACCTACCATCAATGCTTTTCATACATGGCATCAATGTTATTTTCCAAGAAACAGGTCACATAGACATAAATATAGAGATTTTGTAGGTAAGAACTGTGTTACAAAAAACGTCTTATCTACAAAGATTAAACTAAGAGAGGAAAGCAACTTGCTCGGAGTCCTGTAAGAAAGACAAGCCATATCTCCAAATCAGAACTGAAGCAAATCCAAAACCACTCAGTCCTTACATACAACACTGATTACTCCCTCTGTCCATAAGAAAACACAGCGAGAAGGAAATCAAAATACCAGCAAAAGGATGATGTAAATTAGACCATATTTGCTTATTTAAATATCAGAAAGGTATTGTGCATAGTAGTCAGCATACAAAGATACATTAAAAAATAGAATTATTTGGTTAATAAACAGCATAATTACACCACAAATAGATTCATGCTGCATACTCAATTTCTTAATTTTATTACTTTTTTATATATTATATATATTTATTAAGACCTAGGGAAATGGAAAGTTTAAGTAATGCAGACTACCAAAGAAAGCTTATATCTCTATGACCAAACCCCCCAAAAAGTGTGAAAGAAGTGCTTTTAGAATAAAGATACAAAACCCCCTCCTGTTTCTGGGAAAAATGGAAAATACACAGCAGAGCCTTTTGTGTATTTTTACACCAGGATGTGGAAGTTACATGACTCTACATACCATGCCAGTCTTACATGTAACACAGGAAAAATCTCCCTAATTGGTCTGCCTAATACTCTAAAATTAGAAACAAACTTTAAATCCATTTTTTACAGAAAACATTTTAAAAAGCGAATGCTGGCAATATAATTTAGAAATTAGCCTACATTTTGCCTTCTTCAAAAAATGAAAAATTTCCTATATGCTCCTTCCATTTCTTTCAGAAAAAAAAAGGAGAAAAAAGGAAAGAAAACAAAATTCTTGGTGCCAGTATGTTTCCACTTCAGTCATTAAAGTCCCGTTTTCTAGTCCTGAGTCTCCTACCTGACTGCCCACATGCTGCATTCCTTCAGGAGTGCTCACTTATGATGGGCTCATGAGTACTACTGTAAACACAGGAAGTTTACTCCTGCTAGTGTAGTGTCCAAGGCCCAAAAGACTTTGCTTTTTCTATAAAAATCTCAGAACTACTTTTTAAAACAGATTTTAAGTGGTTCATAACATCATAAATCATTTCTATAGATGGCAAGTGGGGTGAGTGGCTAGCAGAAGGATTTTGTGACAAATTAAACAGAAGCAGATCACAGGCATGTCAGCTAAGTTTATGGTCTCGAGATTTGCCATTCTAAAGACAGCCTGTGGTTACAATAAGGGGCACTTCAAAAGGCAGGCTACATTTGTTGAATCGAGGCATTGACTCATGATGAAAAAACCTCCTTTCTTAGCTCAGTCCCAGAAGAGATGGCAATGGTGCAATGTTTATGCAAGAAATGCTGCATCTTTGTGACTGCACAGCATGCTTAGAAAGAAAAGCAAGCTCAATGATTATAAAGCTGCCATCAGAACTGGGCTGTAAGAAGACTTTGCCTCACTGCAACTTCAGATCTGACACACAAGTTCTAACATTACATCCACCTCTCCTGCAAGTGCTCCAAAAAGAGAGCTCCTGGTACTGCAACGAAGAGAAACAATCTTTACAAAAATCAACATTTTCAAAGCCATGTTCCAAGCATAAAGATGGGACCATTTAAACACAGGACAAAACTGGGTCTATGCCACATACAACTTTGAGAACTTAAGCAGCCTCTCCCAATTCCACCTCCATAAGTTCCACCTCAATCATCCTCTGATCCAGCATCATCTGAGAATATAAAGAGAAACTGCAACCATTTCTTGTGCTCAAATAGATGACAGCAAATGTGTCTTTCACTTCTGCAGGTGGGCCTTCTATTTCTGGCTTTCCGATCTGTCTGTGACTGGAGCCTATAATGAAAAATTGTGGAAAAATTCTGCCTACTGCTGCCCTATATATGAAACTGCAATTTCATGTGTACAAATGCCTTTCCTCACAAAGCTGAAATTCTAATTTTTTGTGGATTCACAGATCCTCTGTGAAAGTGCAAAATATGAGAATTACTGAGGAAATCTTATTGCAGAGGGCAAGGTATTTATTCCTGTCTGTTCTTTATTCTTGTGTGACTGCACTGCATTGCATTTTTCTAATATAAAAGTGATAGGCTGCACCCTCCCTATCGCACTGAAATAAAGATGTGGATACAACTGCCAGACATCTTGGTCAAATGCACAGGATTCCTGCTGAGATGGGACAAATTTTGATGAGTCTGCAGCTTACACAAACGTCATGCAAAATCTTTTGGCAGCACTGATCTTCTCTCGTAATGTTTTCAGTTGAGAACCGGTCATATCCTGTAGCATCCTCCACTCACACATGCACACACTGATAAAGATGAGACATGACATTTGTGCTGGGGACTTTAACTGCAGATGAAAAATTCAATCATTTCTGGCAGGCCTTACCATTCTAATTTCTCAGAAGACTTGCAGGTGACCCATTAAACTTCCTTCAACTCTACTCTAGGAAATAAACAGATCCAATGCTTCCCGCTTTAGCCTGTGATTTTAAAGTGCTTGCAGTGCTGATTTGTGGAGACAGAGCTGTGGTTATTAAAGTTCAAATTAACATCTTACTTGATTTGCACAACCAAGATGCTCTCTGTATAGGTTTTATTTTCTCTTGAAGAAAGCAGACCATGTCTAGACCACTTTCATTCCCTGTTACCAAGTAGACACTGTGTCAAAGTACAATATGGCCATTGGAAAAGTCTGCTTGCCTTCTCACTGCATCTCTGTGTTTGTGAGCTACAAAGAAAAAAATAAAGTGTTTCTTTCAGTGTAGCATCTCTAATCTCAGATAGTACAATCAGACTATTGTTGGTTAGGTTTGACTGTGGGCCATTTTTTGTTTGTACTTGAGATTATAATTTCAGGCAGATCCTGACTTCCCTGTGCTTTATAATGTTCCAAAAGTCTTCTGTAAAATGCAAACATGGCTGCCTTGTTTCCCTATGCTTCTTGAAAGTCCTGCTAGTCCAAACTTCTAGTAGGAACTGATACATTTGTTAAGCACCAAGAAGGGCAGAGATATGAAGAATGGGAAAAAGGAATCAAGTACTGTTCAAGATAAAAGCCTGTATTTAAGAAATAAACTGAATATATGTGACAAAGGATATAAAGGAAATTCCTAATTGCTCACATGCTAAAGCAGCAACTCTAGGTAACTGAAACATGAAACCACCCTGTAACTGGTAGGAATTGCAGGAAAGACTTGTGGAAAGGAATTGTGGAAAAGATCAATGACTCTGGAAATCCTGAAATCTCGAATACGCATATGAATCAGTGCACTAATACAATCCCCTACAAGGTAGTGAAGGTCCATAGGAGTGTTCATCTAGACAATTATAATGAAATACTTGGTAAGCATTCAACTTAGTAAAGAACTGCTACAACGGTTAGGCATACATCCTCTGTTATAAGACATCTGCTGAATGCTGTCTGCAGATGCAGAGAAACAATTTTAATAATTTCAAAAAAGATTGCACCAAACTGCTTTTGCCAGTTTTCCAGGATGGTATGCTATCTCACATTTTCAGAAATAATTTTAATTTGAAAATAAATGTGAGGTTTTTGGATGACACAAAATTAAGGTTGTGGCAAGTGAAAAGTAAGGTAAGCAGAGAACAGCCTTAAATCATTTGGGTGAGCTGAACTCCTTCACACTAGAAACTTGAATGGGTTTAGATGAACAAAAGGAGGCAAAAGTATCCTACAACAAATTTGGAAAGGGCATGGAGCCAAGTGGACAAGGAACTCACTAGAAATGTCAGTGATACAGCGACAGAACAGTAAAGAAGGAGGAAGAATTCAAACAGAGAGAAGTGGTAGTAGTACTGCTTCGACATGTAAAATGATGAGATCACTGTCCAAATAATGAAATTCTACAGTCTACATTTTCAGGAGATTTTGAGGAAGTGAACGAAAGGTATCTCAGAAAGGTCTTTGGTGATGGAAATACCACATACTGGTGGAGCTATTACACCATCATGGGGTGTAATACTCACCATTCAAAGGGTCCACTCACCTTTTACTCCCAAAGGATTTGGTCGGCCGAATACCCCTGGTAGTACTTAATGGTTCACTCACACTCTGCTAACCTGAAGGGGATTTAAATGATGCACGAAAAACAACACAGACAAAGATCTTTCTATATCCTTACATTGTGAGTCGTGATTGTGACAAGCAAAGAAAACTATAGCCAAAATACAAATCATATATCTGTGAAGCACAGATCACACAAAGCTGTGAAATTTAAGAGGTCTTAACCCATTAGGTCATACTGATTTTGAAGTCTGAATATAATCCAGAAGATCAAAAAACATCTGAATATAATGTATGTCCTTTTCATTGTTACTTCTAGTACCCTAGATGTTGTTGTCACTGTTTGCTGGTCTTGTAACATCTTTGTTTTCTCCTGTCTCTCATCCATGGTTTCCTCCTTACTCAACATTCACACATCCACACTCCATTCTCAGCGAGACATCCACCATGAGGTAAGCCACTTGGCAAATCTCATGGTATCTCTCAAGGCATTTCATTACTGCACATTACCACAAAGAAAACGTGCAGCTCTGGGCAACCACAACAGAGTTATCACGATCCTTTGATCTCTTCCTATGAGTCAAAATTAACCAAACCCAGGGCAACCACAGAGTCTTCAAAGTATGTCTAAAGATTCACTAGATGCTCAAAAGATTAATAATGCCAACCAGCTACACAAGAAAGAAATGACTGGTCTCTCACCATTCCTCTTCTGCCCACATAGGATGTTTGGTATTGCTACAAGATGACATTTGATGAGGTCAAAAAAGAAAAACTGGTACCATCAAGCTGTTATTCATGTATTCTCATGTCAGATTTATGCATCCCTCAGAAAACTTTCTGGGTGAACAGAATTGGTGAGAAAGCAGATGAGGTGGCATTATGGTCAACACCAGAAGATAACACAAATTTGCTGAAGGAATACTTTCCTTTTATGTGGATTAATCAAATGACGTTTTTATTTTTTTATTCTTGGATAATGACTCAAAAGCATGAGTAAGCAACAAAAATATTTGTTATACAAAAGCTATCACTTGCAAAGATGTACAAAGGAATTTACATGAATTTGAGGGGAATTCTTAATTTCTTCTCTGTGACTGCATAGAATACGAGCAAATTTTTAAACATGTGAAGTTATAAACTGGTAATTAGCAGAATATTCAGTGTCTGGGACAAAAGACAGAAGTTTCACTGCTTCACTGTGGATGAGTAAGGATACACAAAGGATTGCTCTAATTGATCCGAAAATGACATAGCACAGCAAAGGACAGAAGAAAGATGTTGAGGGGAAGTGAGAAAAGGGCATGACACATGATTGTGTCATCAGTGAATAAGCCTTGATGTTTCAATGATGTCCATGGTGTTTAAAAGGTAAGTTTTGAGTTATAAACCACAGTAGGAAACTCTCAGAAAGCTCTCTGGCATAGTCTTGATGCTACCAGGTACCACAGAATACAAAGAACAATTCCTAGCACAGATACAGAATGAACTAAACCTCATTTACCCAATATGATTGCTGTGTGGCCTATTCAGCAGGAGAAAATATTCCCAGAAATACTAATAATTTATCCAGTTCTTTTTATTGATATTTACTTCCCCGCATTACTTATATTTTTTTTCCAATCTTAAACCATTTGCTGGTAAATTGATGGCACTCAACCTTCTCATAAATCTACTACATATCCCCCACTCTCATTTTCTGAGATAACATCACTTAGTCTCTCAAGTCAATAATCTAGGAATTATCATTGATTGCACCCTCCCTTGTCTTTACTAACAGGTTAGATCTAAATTCTGAGCATCATTCCCAAATAACATTCTACAGTTTAGGCTCTTCTATCTACACAGCTAGTTAAAACTCCTCTAAAAAGACTGCTGAGTCTCATGTCAGCACCTAAGAAACTTTCCTCTCTGGCCTTGTCCAGATTGACCTGCTCATATCTGTCCAGTATATTATTGCCAGCATTTTGACGGGTCATCTTCCTTTCAGTACCACTTCTCTGACTTCCCTTCCTTGTCTTTCAAGGCCTTTCATGAACTAACCCAAGCACAGACGCTCTTGCTGACCCAGAGGGCTAGGAATCACAAGCCACTCACCATATCCCTCTGAGATCTGAGTAGAGCACGAACATTGTCCTAAGAAGATGACAGTAACTCCCTAGAAGACGCACAATTCTCTCTGTGGTTTGGGGCTAAGCTGGGTTCTAGCATTACCTCACGGTGCCAGCTTCAGAAACCCTTGCTGGCTTACTTTCTCCCACAGAGAGGAGCTGAGAATACTCAGCAGCCTGTTCCACCCCAGCCCTGGTGACAGGACACAGACTCAGAATGGATCCCATGCTTCAACAGCTTGAGAAACTCATGTTGTCTGATGCTTCCCCAGAGCAACTTCACTCTCAATATCATAAAGTCGTCAAAATTTCAACCACAGCTGGAGTATCATATAATTCTGCTATCACTACTTATCAGATAAAAAATACTGGTTTTTTGTGGTTCCCTCTCTGCATATAAGCATCAGCTGTCTTTTATTTCTAATTTCTTCAACTACTTACATTTATTTTATCCAATATTTGTGTAGGATCTGGCATAGAAGAGATGGAAGTTTCAGGAGAGAATTTCCTCAATAATTTAAATACTTGGCTATTGCTGGCTCTTTCACCAGGGTGTCACTCAACCTCCAGAGTATCTTGTCCTGTAGAATTCTGCATGTATCTCTTATGATTACACTGTATGAAGTGTATGGATACTGCCTCAAGAGAAATGCTCCTACTTAAGTAGAAGGTATTTGCTGTTCTAAAGCAGCATCACTTTGGTTCACACTTCAAATCTTCACAGATTCTTTCAGTTGCTGTCATTTTCCACATCTGTGGAATACAGATGTTACTTTCCTTCTGCTCTAAACCTTCCAAAATCAGTGTTGTAGCCATTGAAAATACCACAAGCAGCTGGTACAGCTATTTTAAGAGTAGAAACCCTCACGAAGTGGATCTAAACCAGCACCTTCCTCAACCACATGACAGGACAAGCAGATTATCCTGGAAAAAGTCAGGAATATGAGCTGTGAATGCTGATTCCTGGGATTTGTGCAGAGTTAGGCTGTTGAGCAACTGCATTTCTATGTCGGGGCAGAGGCCGGCAGCAGAGAGCTCCCACCATGTGTCCGCACACAAAGGAGTGGCCACATCGCACAGAGACGTCTGGAGCTGAACACTATGCTGTGGAAACAGATCGCAGGGAAGGACTTAAAATCTACCGCATAAAGGTTTTCATGGCCTCTTGCTCTCTTCAATTTCCCTCTGCTGTCTTCAGCTTTTGTGCTTACCCTCTGTCTCAGAGCAGACAGAAGATACTTTGCTCGCAGGCACTCAGCTTTCACATTGCTGTTTACAGAGTATTTGTAACTTCCACAGGCAATTTCAGGAGTAGAAAGCTACATACACATAAAAAAATAAAATAAAATAAAATAAAAATTAAAGAAGGAAATGGCTTTTTCCTACTATCCATTACAGCCCGCATGATAATAGCTTTATCCTGCCAATGGCTGAGAATCTCCTGTAAGGAAGTGAGTTCCCTCATTATTTTAATGTAATTTGAGTGCACTCAGTGCCTTGCAAAGGCACTTGACACCTCAAAGGAGCCGATGCTAAATGCTCAGTACATTAACCATCTGACTGTTACCCTCAACCTTTTTGATAATAGGGGTTATTTAAAATGCCACATACTGCTGCTCAAATATTATTAACTCTTCTCCTGAACTTTTCTAAATAATATGAATAACTCACTAATCATAACTTAGTTATCTTCTGCAAATAACAATGCATGAGATGGACACTTATCTTGAACTCTTTATGTAAACGATATTCTCTATCTGAGAAACTGGCAGTTTGCTACAACCTATTTGGCAATCAAAAAATATTCCACTTAATGCTCACTAAGTAGCTTCATGAAACTGTCTGCCTAGTTCTCCTGAGGTTTTCAAAGCAAAACAGAAATTTTTCACTACTAGAGTCAGCTTTCTTTTCCATGGTAGACAGAAGAAGTACTGAGGGCACACTAATAATGTATTTTCAAAAAATATTTCCTTTTCCATAGAGGAAACAGCTGACACTGAAGATTTCTTTAATGTTCGGTAAGTATTTGGAGACAGTGGTTTATTGGTATACAAAACATCTATAAACACACTACTGCGGTATTCAAGAGGGCAGTAAGAATGAAATAAACTCTAATTTTCTCAAATTAGAAGCAGCCAGACTCAGTTTGCCCTCAACTACACTTCTGCTTGGAAGGCAAGGTACAAAATGAAGAAAGTATGTTGTTTAGTCCAGAAAGTACCTTGGAAGCTTCTTCTCTATGGATTTTTACTTGGATGAGTATGAAAAATAACAACTCAGAAAAGCCACAAAAGGTAATGAGATTCTTTGACATTAATCAATGCACCAATATGTCTATAAACATATGAGGCAGTGGAAATTTACAGGAATTTGAGGACCTTAAAATTTCAATGCATTGACCTACTGCGCCATCTAGCCTTGTCTGGAGGACATTTTCCCCTGGAATCTGTTGTCATGGAACAATGTGTATCAATCAAGAAGTGGGTTTAAATACACTGAGTATGCCGTGGAGTAATTCCATGGGTAGAACACCCTAGTATGACAGTGGTATTTTGCAGCTTGTGCTTCCCATCTCTAAAGGCTTTATAGCTAAATCAGAAAAGCTACACTTTCAGAAAAAGACATGATCTGCAAACCTCTATACATAAATAATCAGAGAAAAAAACCCATCATATTTGCTAAGTGGCACAAGTGCAACTTTGTGTGGGACATACTCCCTATGCAAACACTCCCTATGTCACCAGAAAAGCCCCTGGCTGGCAGCAATTCTTTTTCTTAGGGAAGCAGTGTGAAGAAAACAGAACTTTTTTGTTCTGGTTTAGTCTGGGATACAGTTAATTTCTTCTCCATAGCTGGTACCATGCCGTGTTTTGGATTCAGTATGAGAATCATGTTAATAACACACTAACATTTTGATTTCTGCAAACAAGTGTTTGTCCTAATTCAATGACTCTTTTTTGTGTCTCATGCTCTGCCAGTGAACAGATGCATAAAAAATCTAGGAGGGACCATAGCCAGAACAGGTGACCTGAACTGGTCAGAGGGATATTCCACAGCATAGGACACCATCCCCAGTATATAAACAAGGGAATTACCTGGAAGCAGGGCTGATCAGGGTGCAAGAATTGGGTCTGGCATTGCTCAGAAGGAGTTGAGTAACTCGACTGTGCATCAATTGCTTTTGCTTGAATTCTGTTTCTTCCCTTTTTTATTTACTATCATTCATACATTTTATTTTTCAAATTATGTTTCAATTACTAAACTTTCCTTACCTCAACCTACAAATTTTGCTTTTGATTCTCCTCCCCATTCCACCGGGAGGGGGGGTGGGCGAGCGGCTGCGTGGTGCTTAGCTGCTGGCTCCGGTTATATCACGACAAAGTTCTATCTGCAGCAGAGGCTTGCTGATACCACTTTAGGACTGGAATAGCTGCTGTCGGAATGCCCACAGTCCCCTGACGCACAGACAACACTTGAGAGCGTCCCCTTGAGCAGCTCTAATGACATATTCTTTGGGCAGCTCCTTGCCGAGTCTGCCTCCTCCCCAGTTAATTGTCATTAACTGGCACTATCAGCCACAGTGCTCCCAACTCCTGCCACCCCACACTCCGGAATGATTGCTTGGTGCTCTCAGTCCGCTAATCCAGGATGTGCTTCCAATGCCTCCACAAGCCAGACTTCCTCAGCCTCGACTAAGTGCACTGTGCAACACAACACAACACTGGCCTCACCACAGATTCTTTTACTCACTGTGGCAGATAGAAAACACTGCAGTAAATTTCATCAACCCACTGAGCCTAAGCATCCAAGGCATCAAAGCCACAATTTTCTCTAAATAATATAACCAGCCTTTTATACATTCATTGTGCATTCACACTATACCATCTTCTCTGGTGAATTTATTATTAATTTGTAATTGATTAATTACCTGTTCATTCACTAAATACACAGCCAAGTTTAAGCAACATTATTTATGGTGTATAATTTAAATCTAGGCATTTCAGCTTATTGAAGATATAGTACATGACACAAATGTACTTAAAATTACAAGATTTCTGCTCTCCAATTTCTGCCCTCCGAATTCTCTAAATTTCACACATCCTAAGCCAGACTCTACATTTTGCAGAAAGGGGAAAAAGATAACTAATTAATTCTCGGGGGTGGAAATTTGAATTTCTACTTCTGGCACATCTACATAATACACAGCTCTTTTTATTTTTCCGAAAAATGCAGTAGGTTTTTTATCCAAGATGTTTCAACAATGTATAAAGAAAAGATCCCAACTGTTGCTGAGGTATCCCAAGTTACATCTGAGAAAGCTTACCTTGTCTTTTGGAGCTTGACTCCACTTTCCACAGACTCTACTGAAAAAAGACTTTCAGGAACAAGAATGTTGAATACAATTCAAAGCCAATACATGGAACAAAACAAACCTTTTTTTCTGTTTGCATTACCAATGGGCTTAAAAACTCCTCTTCCAATTCATTTTATTGACTACCGTGAACTGACAAACAGGCACATAAAAGTAGCACTACCATTTCAAGATGCTACTGTCAGTCATTTATTCAGTTGAAAAACTCAGTTTTTTCTTGCAGGCCTGTTTGGTTTTTTAAACTTCAGTCCAAGTGACTTAGCAGTTTCTAGTAGTCATATTTAATGGACACTCGTTTAGAGCTGTCCCACTGTCTCCAATGCTTGATTGGAAATCACCCTACTCATTTTAACTAACTAGGTAAGAAGCCTGAAACCAGCTAGTTGCAGCAGCCCCTTCAATTTCAGCCCATTCAACTAATTCATATTTTCCAATGTGGTCTACAGCACACATGCCTTGAAACTGTGTGTAAAGCAAATAATTGTGCTATGAGTTAGAATAGCATAGTATTAATTGGAGAAAGTGGAGCATCTATGTAAACAACCATTTTGTTGTAGCAAGCTCACTTTCTACACTTACCCTGTGGAAAACAGTCCTTTGCCTCAGTCTCAGTTGTTGCCTGTATTCTATCACGTTTTGTCAGTGGATTGTGGTGTCCCAGAACTCAGGAATGGTTTTAGGCTAGTCCCGTGCCACCAGAGGGATTTTGGAAGACAAGTGTCTTTGTGTCATCTCCTGCCAGCTGTTATCTACAAGTGGAATGCTGGATTTGCATCTGAAAGCACTACTGTTGAAATACTGGTGTGATTTCCCCATCAGATAACAGGCAGATCTGTCCTTACAACAGTGTGAGGGCCCATAGAACAACAAAAATCTACAGAGAACCTTCTTTTCCTCCTTCTGAATATGTCCAACTCCATTATCCACTCAAAAAAGGCAGTTTTTTTCTGGACACTGGTATATAATATACTGTATAAATGTCCCGAATATGTGCTGTCTAATGTAACCATAAGGGTCATCAAGTAGCCCTACTACTGCTATAAATAATATTCTGATCCCACAGAGAGAAAAACTGTGCTCCTTTTTCATCCTAGCAAATTACCTCACAGAAAAAAACCCCTGCAAATCCAATAGCAAAACAAGTGTCTATAAACCATATTTGAGCACACAGTCTCAATACACAAAAGTGGACAACTATTTTGTTCTACTACACCGTGCTGTTTACTTTTCTCTCCTGAAATGTTACATCACACTCTCCATGTTTTATTAGTCCAAGAACGGAATGAATTTTAACCCTTGACTTCGACGGGAACCGAGAATGTTTGCTTTCGATGTCTCTTCCTCGAGACTACCACGAGATGACAGCAGAGAGCTTCCCCCGAGGAAAGCTGATCTGAGAAAAACACTGAATTGTCTCAAGTTTGGGCCCCAGAGAGTGCATGTTTCTGATGAGCCAGGGAACTACACAATTACATATCGAGGCTCTTAGGCAGAAGCTAATTTGCCTTCTGGAAACCTATCTACCTAACCATTAACCTGAAAGTCTGAATACACTTGGCATTTCTACACTCAATTTGGCATTCTACACTCAAATTCCTTGAGGAACTAGACCTCATGTGTACAGAATTGTTGCAGTGTCAGGAGCATGCAGCATGCAAAATTGCTTCTGGGGTCAAAAGGTAGGTGTGGGGATTCCCAGGAAGCTCATTCTCAGAGTATGACTACTGCACGTTGTATGTACTTGTCCTTCACACGAAGATGTTGAAGCCCACTCTCAAAATGCGAAGGCATGCAGCCTACTGACCAGACTGCTCAAGCTTAAAGTAAAGAGAAGGATTCAATTCCCTCTTCAGCTGGAAGAAGTTCAAATACGTGCTTGGAATGACCCCAAGGAATGACTGAAGGCAGAGATTTAACAGTAGTGTAAATGGATACAGCCACTGCCCTCCATTTAAAGCTGTCAACTCTTCAGAAAGACATAGAAGCATGTGGCCTGGAGAGACAGACTACTTGTGCCTCATCCAGTCCAGTGGGTCAGAATAGTTCTGCGACATGATTAGGCTGCAATTTATCTACTCAAAGGAGAACCTAGGACTTTTAAAGATTCTTGGAAGGTGCTATTCTCTAAACCACAAACAATCTCAGTGGTAAATAAGTGCCTAAATGATGTACGTA
>NW_005054401.1:1647692-1653547 GCF_000277835.1 Geospiza fortis
TAATAGCTTTAGTTTCCAAGTAAGTTAGGCAGGGAAAAAGATCAGAGACTGCTATTAAATTGATGTACGTAAATTTGGCTTATATGACATTGTGGATGAAGGACTACAGACAAAAAATATTATAGTGATTTTTTTTTTTAATTTTTGAACTGAGTTTAAATATTTCAGCATAACAAAGCTGCAGACCTTCCACTTGACATTTGGGAGAAAATAAACCACAGAGGTTCTACAGAATCAGTGAACTTCATGTATCTCAGTGTTCACCGCAAAACCAGACTTTGTGAACAAAGGCAGACCTGACATAATTTAGCACAATATAAACCATGTATATAGATAAAAAGACACTTGAAGTTATTTTTTAATTCTAATGTTGTTACTTCCTACATTTCACTGCTTTTTCATCTAAATAGCAATCGTTTACAATAGGGATTGTTGGGCAATTTTTATTTAAATACAAATAACTGATGATTTCTTCTTTATTAATCCCATAACTTATTTATGCTACTGTGATTTTAATTCTTTAGAACAAACCCACACTTGTTACTTATTAGTTAAGATCATATCAGATAATACAAATATAACACATGCACCCTCTCTTGTCAGGATCTACTTGATCAAAGAGGTATGCCTGGAGGAGAGACTGTTGCTGCAACCACACAAGTTTGTGTACAACAAACTGCAGTTTGATACAAGATCAGGCTTTGCCCTTTAAAGTGACCTACCACAACCACAATGGAAATGCCTACAAAAAGCTCAAGAAGCCTTATCTGTGTATGGCACTCAGGATTCACCTACAAAACAAATGCAAACAATTAGACTATTCCTGCCTCCTACATTTTGTGAGACAATTAAGATTGGCACTGAAGAATCCTAGCTTGACTCCAAGCTGAGAGCCTATTGAGAAATAAAGAGTACTATGCCTATGCAACATGGTTGTACAGTTTCAACAGCTCCTCTGCAGCTGTGGAATGACCAAAATTACTTCCAGAGAAACTCCATGAATATTTATGAAAACCTCTTAGCATTCTGGATAACCTAAAATATACATCTGAAATTGTTCAGTGCAGTTGAGCTCAATATCTTTTCTCTGAACTCTTTCACTCTGTAGAGTACTTCTGCAACTTCTGACTAAATAGAAATTGTTCCTGGGTAGGAATGAAATAATGTATGAATAACACTGTTTATGGAAAACAGTGGTTTGCTTTACTTTGGGTTTGGAAGTTGCCACTGTACAGTCAGAAAGCAATTAGCAGTGGCTTGGAGCTAAAAAGAAACAATAGTGGAGTTCAAAACACCTGTCTGGGCTGTACACAGCCAACAATCTGTCTGATAAAACAGAAGATGCCCAGGATTTCCAAATGACATGAAGATATGAGGGACCACAATCATATCAGAAAACAGGATTAAGATTCAAAAGCATCTTGACAAGTTAAAGAAATGGTGTGTCAAAAGGGAAAGAGCAATGTTGTAGTGTAAGCAGAAATAGTTAAACAAGGAAAGAGCTGTCAAGACAAAAATGATCTGTGACTTACGGAACATCACAGGTAGATCTTAAATAAACAATATTCTCCTTCTGAGGAAACAGCAGACATAGAGACAGATAGGAAAAGAAGTGTCACCTGTGAGTAAATACAGTGTTAACAAGGGTCCTGTTAAAAGAAATGTTGTGTCCATCAATTCTTCTTTGAAACTGGACTCAAGAGACAAGTGAATAGCAGTGAACACAATCAACATTCTGTAAATCATGGAAAGAATTTAGTTTGTTTAACCTAGAGAGGCCTGAGGGGGTCCTATTATTAGTCTTCAATGCTTCAAAGGCTGCTGCAGAACAGGAAATAATAATTTGGTCTCTATTAGTTTGCAGGCAGAGAGCAGCGGCTATAATGACCTACTAAGCCCTTCCAAAAAAGAGAACATTTTATCACTATAGTGAGGTCTGAGCCAGAAGCTGTCCTTGAAGGCAATGGAACTTCTGGGAATGGGAGACTTAAAAAAAAAACTTGAGAATCAGTTGGGATTCATCCTGCTTTGGGGCTTAAGATGACATCTTTCACAGTATTTTGAATATTAATTTGCAACCAAAAGAACTTCAGATTTTTCATATAAATTACTGGATTTTAATAAGAGAATCAACACCTCTACTAAACTGCGCAGAAGCTCATGCATATGATTACTAACTAACTGGAATCAGAAACTCCTGAAATACAAATATTTCTGCTTTACTTTAAACAACACAGTAAAGTCCTTCATTGCACTGCTTAATGAGGAATATTAAACTAACATTAATTTTTTCTTGTTTCAAGACTTTGATTCGTGTTTTGTACCATATGTTTGCAGATTTTTTTGGTTTTCCTTTGAAATGGTCCTGTTAACATAGATAGCATTGTTCCAATAGCTTACTTTCTTCCTGAAGGGTGGAGAAATAAGAGAATTACCTTTTTATTACTCATAAGGGGCAGATTTACTACATCGTGTAATATATGGGTACAAATTATTAATATACCAACTTCAGTGGTAGATTTTGCAAATTATGCAAGTAAGTTATGTAGCATTACAAGAACATTGTGTAACACAGACCTCAACAGAGAAAAATTAGTTTTTGATGCCAAGAAGCTACAAACACCTGACATATAAAAGAGGAAATATTTTATTTTAGGACCAGCTGACACTCAAATATGAAAAATAAAGAACTACCACCAAAGATATCAGCAAAAGTGAGTTTATTCAGATATGCTGTAAAAATGTCACTTTTACAGCAACATTCAATGGCAAGGTTGAAAGTATTATGGCACAAAGGACATAACAATGATTCAAAGCTACCAATACAAAAATCTTCCTGCATTGTAATTCCAGTTTATGCATGGTATCTGTCAGTTACTGAGCATCTGTTTTTCGTGGGATGTCTCTCTGCTTTGACGACCAAACTCAAGAGGTGTCCCTGCTCAAGGGGAGATCCCATGCAAACAGCAGCTTAGGAGAGAGAGCTTGAAAAATGCTCATTTAGGCTGACATATTTCTGGAATAAAGTGGTTGCCTGGTAGTCAAATTACATACAATGGGAAGTACACGTGTGAGATTCCTTGCACTCACAACTTTCTTTGCTCCTAGATAAGTGAGTCCTAGAAAAGCTACCTGCTATTCATGTGTTATTTACATGATCAGTGAGCCAGGCTCATATGCATCAATGATCACTCATTTTATATTTTTATAGAATTGACTGGAACTAGAGAAGTTCTTGCCCTGGTAATGCCCTAGGTCTTTACAGGCTCTTTTGAGCCTGTAATAGCTACCCTTAGTTTGGTTAAGGAGTTGAGTACATTTGTCACACTTGGTCAGCTTGTTTAGGTATTTTAGCCAGGCACAGATACTCTGCAAGAAGAATACCCATTAACTGAAAATAAAGCAGTTAGTTATTGGCTAACAGAGAGAAGAGCTAGCTAGAGTTTAATGAGACAAAGCATTACAATACTCACCACTAATATTAAATTGCTCAAGAAGTCTTTGCTGAGCAGGCAGGCATGAGCCAAAAGGGTAAGGGTCAGTTCCCATGGCTCACTGGAGAGGAATCCCAGCATTTCTAACTGGCAGTCTTCCTTTAACACTTAAAACACAACACAAGGGCTCACAGCTAGTCCCCAACTGACTGCCTAGCTTGACCAGGCTTCCCCACGTTATCTTTACCTTTATGATTTTACACCTTTTCATGCTGGTACTTTCTCTCTGAAATCCTTGAACATCAACAATCTCAAGCCCATAGCCCTACTCTCAAAACCTCTACAGATGGCAGACTGTCATAGCAGTGTGCATCAAGGTCCAGCAGGTGTGTCGTGCCAGAGGTGGGCTTTGGACAGCCAACAAAACACCCAGGAAAGTGAGGTGAAACTCAGCGCTGTTCTTACAGACACAGAGGGTGTCAGGTTGGATTGGATGCCTTCCAGGTCTTTCCAAACTACATTGCTATAAGCTGATGTATATAGAGAAGTTTGCTACATGACTTGGGATTTTAAATTCCCTAGATTCCGTGACACTTGACACACTCAGCTTCCAGGCTATTTTGTGGATTTACCTTCATTCTTCTCTTTGTATTTCAGTTCTTCCTGCTCAAATATCAGGAACTTAACAACTTGCTTTTTGAAACACTTTCTGACCAGGCACAAAATTCATTACAGACATTATTCAATAACTCTTTGGGGTCTTTTTGGTTTTAATTAGTGTCTTGAGCATTATTTCTAAATAGCAGTGAATTCATAAGTTCATAAGGAAGCATTCACAAGACAAGCTAATCCATTGCTCATTCTGGAACTTATAGGATCATG
The DNA here is from genome assembly GCF_000277835.1 of Geospiza fortis. Taxonomy (NCBI): domain Eukaryota; kingdom Metazoa; phylum Chordata; class Aves; order Passeriformes; family Thraupidae; genus Geospiza; species Geospiza fortis. The sequence goes on from NW_005054401.1 coordinate 1,652,009, forward strand.
TGGATCAGTAAAAGCATTATCAGAGACTGTTGCTGCTACCCAAACATAGAGACAACAGAGAATTTTTCAACCCCTGCCACAGCAGGGTTTGAATGATTCAGAAAATGTTAAATATATTGACAGATTTTAAAAGGTGTCTCCACTAGACACCTAAAAGAATAAATATTTTCAAACAGATCAGAGTGCTCAAAGCACAAAAAATTAGTTATTATCTTTAATGTAGTATGTGCAAAGATTTTCTATCCCACATTTTATTTATCATATATAATTAAACATCTATTTTAAATATGCAATTGATACATTTCCATAAAGCTTTATTAATTATGCTGTCTAGAAACATTAGAAGAAAGAACTTACTAGCATATTGCAGAGACCTTTTAACAAACATAAGAAAAAAAGAAAAGAAATTTTGGCATCTAGCCATAGACATCTGTGATTTGCGTTTTCAGTAAAACTTAGCAGTTAGATGACCTTTTATGTCAGGTCTGAATTCTGAAACAACAGCAAATGTCCAGCTGTGGTGTCTCCAGACCACAGGCAGGCAATGAAAAATGAGTGACCCTCTGTGAAAAGTTCAGTTTATATGACTCACAAAACATGCACATGAACTGTGTGGAAGAAATAGACGCAACTATTCAGAATACAGTTCTGAAGAATAAAACTATCCTTTGACTACAAATTATTTGCTTGACTAAAGAGCAAAAGCATCGTAAGAAAATGGAACTCCTGACTAAGGAACAGGATGTTACTTGGCAGAGGGAAGTATGAGACATCCCTGAAATACAATGAGGCAGGGAACAAATGGTTAGACAGTTCAGAAGAAAAGGATCAAGGTGCTGAAGTGGACCACAAGAAAAGTGTAGGTTATCGTGAGGTATAAGATAGCCTGTAAGGCTGAAAACTTTGCAGATCACATCCCCCTGATGAAAAGCAACCAATCTTCAAGAAGAGACAGAAGACCTCTTTTATGAAGAAGTGCTACAAACTGAAAAAAACTTTCACCATGAATGTCCTGGAAGGGATGAGCAACGACCTTAAAACTTTCTCATGGCTACATCAGAAGATGTAGCCAGGCAGCTTTTGGCATACTGTACCTCTCTGAATGAGGCCAGTCATAAGGGGATCTGCAACAGAAACATGGCCAACTCCTGGTCTCCCTCCATGTTTTATGTGATTTTCTGGGAGTGAACAGTTTGCTTTGTGAGCCGTAGCCTTAGCTGACGAGGTTTCTGTGAGGGTTTCCTCAGACAGCCGTACTGTGGCACACGGGGCTTACGGCCTGGCCCGAGCCCCGCTGCGGACACCGGGCACCTCCTCACTCCGTCCGCCCTGGCGGCCAGAGCGCCCGTCCCTGCTCCCGGAGACACATGGACCCTGGCGCCAGGGCACCACAAGAGAAGGCAGCTTGGGGACAGCACTCCTGCCCGCTGGGGACTGGGCAGATCGGAACGTGTCCATTCTCTGTCCCTCTCGGCTCCCCCGGACCCTGCGGCCCTGAAGCGCCTCGAGGAGGGGGCGGCCCGCGTTCTGTCTCTGGGA
>NW_005054401.1:1653734-1739351 GCF_000277835.1 Geospiza fortis
CGTCTCCGTCCGCGGGCGTCCCGTCCGCCCTCGCTGACGGGAGCTCGGTCTGCCCCGCTGAGGAACACCCACCTCTCCACTCCGGCACTTGTTTTGAAGAGGGCTGAGGGGTTTTTGCTTTGAATTTCAGCATTTCTGATGCCCTCTCCAGCTTTTGCCCGCTCGTTCTCCCGTGTTTTGCAGGCGCACTTCGGTGCGGGAGGGCTGGAGCAGCACCTCGTACGGCATCTCCGACCTCAGGGAACCCGCCAGCATCGTCGCGTACCCGTGAATTTAGGGCGCTTCGTGACCGTCTAGTCTCCTCTGCTTTCAGGATGCCACTGCTTAGCTACAGCATAAAAGCTGTTGATTTGACTTGAGCAAAAATTACCTAGGTGGGTAGTGGGTAAAATACCTCGTGGGATGAGGGTGCTGCACCTGGCAGAGGTGTTTTGGGTTTGGTTTCAACATCCCCTGTAGTCACTGTTTCAAGAAAGTGTTGACTTGCTCAGAAATGTGAGCTCAGACCTTTAAATCCGGCATCATACAGGGAAAACTTGTTGCTCCTACTTTCTTTTAAGCAGATAAAATCCATTGCTTGATCTTAAGGCCCTTTGAGTAAACTAGAATATATAAATTGTAGTGGGGTTCCTGAAGTCTTTGGAGTTTGACTATTTTTCAAATAACCTTTTTGCCTCTCCTTTTATCTAAATTTTGCATGTGTGGACGAAACTCCAGCATAATATAGATCCTAACAGAGTTACAAGTAGATAATGCATGATAATTAACTTTTCTACAATTCTCTACAATTGCTGACATTTCTTTTCTGATGGGGCAGGAGTTGTTTTGCCAAGTTCATTAATTGCTTTGTACTTTTAGATCCCATTTCCCCTCTTTCTCAACTGCTTTTTTGTTTGGATTCTTGTCTTTGTGGGACCATGCAATGCATGTTTTTCTATTTTGGCAGAGATTTTCAGAAAAGCAACAGCATGCATCACGGAGCTTTCTGTTTATCAAAACACTGGAGCTAAAACTATCCCTGAGTGGTCAAATCATTACATGTGTATCAGACTTTAATTATAGAAATTACTTTCTTTCTTATGTAGCCTTTTAAATTTGTTGCTCAGCCATTAAATTACAAAGGCTTATTAGGAGCTTTCAGTGTCTAATACACAGATGTATTTTGTGTACTAAGTGTAATTGAAACCACCTTTAAAATTACTTGGGAGAAAAAGCAAGTACAAGGACTAAAGGAAAGATTAATCCACTTTAGAATGTGGTATCTCAGATATTCTGGGTTTTTTAGCATTCAGGATTGTTGACAATCAAATTTTCAATTTTCCATATAAACTGTGATTTTTGTTTCAGTTTTCATTCCATCTATTTAGCTGAATGTTTAGTTAGGATTAGTTAGCCTACCTGTGCTCTGCTTACTTTCTAGGGGTGCCTCTTCGTAGGCTGTGGATAGAGTTTATTAGATTTTGGCACTAAAATGTCACTTACGTTATCAATGTTGTGTTGTGTAGTAGAAACTTGGACTGTGATTCTGATCCTCAGTTAGTTTATGAAGTAGAGGGAATAACAACAGAGGGTGACCAGTGTTATGTATTACTACTTGATTTGCCTCGCTGACAGTCTTCTTCCATGTCTCCTTTAGAAAAACTTTTATCAGTCCATGGTTCAGTTCATGAGCTGGTATCCGTATCTAATATCTAGGTACTCTCCATTAAATAGATTAAGTGTTCTGCAACTGAAAACATTTTTTTTCTCAGCCTGTGTGCATTCTCAGATTCATTTAAGGATTTGGGTTGTGCCTGGCAGCTGTTTTAAATAAGCAAAGGGCACTGAGAAAACAAAGTTGTGTTAAGTATGATTTGAAATGTGTGCCTTGCAAGATTGCTTCAAAACAGATTAACTCTGCAGTTAGCTTTGACTACATGTTCATAGCAGGGACTTCTTTCCCTGACACACGCAGGTTCCAGGAGCTGCAGTATGTGCACTGTATAGCTCCAACTCCTAGTCAATTGAATTTTGGTGCTTCACTGACTTTGCAGTGGTGTTTGATGAAATGTTAATCTTTGGTGAGTTTACTAGGTAAATGAGAATTTCTTTTTAATTGCATGCATGGCATTACAAAAACTTTGGCTTGGATGGGACTTTGGGGATCGTGTAACCAGCCTTTAGCTCCGAAGGAGAAATCATCTACCTGGAGATATTTATTTAAAATATTCACAGACAACCTACGTAAGGAAATTTAATTTTCTCAAAGGTAATTTACTCCTGTGCTGCCTCCATGTCTTGAGTGACTCCTCTTTAATTGTGTTTAATCTGAACAATTCCTGTTGCTGCTGAATATTATTTCAATTGTTGTCAGCTCTCCAAAATAATTCTGTTCTATATAAGTATCTATCAGTGCTGATTAATTTCAAGATAGGCAGGGGAGTCCCAAATCCCTCTGTATCAGTTTTGTCGCATCCCAGGTTACATTTTTTCAACAGGACTATTATAATTAGACTATGAAGTTATGATTAAAAAAACCAAAAAACAAACAAACAAAAAAACCTAGTGTTTTAGCCTGCAGCCTGACAAAACCAAGCAAGTCTCATTTATTTCCCCCAGAGAAATTGAGTTTTTATAAGAATGGAAAGAATGTACATTAAAGATTTGTTACTCAGGTAACTTCTGTAGAAGTTAGATCATTTCTGTCTGTAGAAGACAGATCATTTGGTGCCAAACTGACTTCATCTTGCTACTCATCATCTACTCTTTTCTGGCTACTTGTCTTCATTCCCTTTGTTGTTCTATTTGCACTTTTGGCAAGGATGTTGTTAATCTATTACCATCATTTTGCTGTTGTTACTTTTTTTTTTATTAAATTGGTAATGTATTTTGTAGAACTGTAGCCAAGACACAGACTTATAAATGATGATTTTATAAAAGTACTTAATTATTGATAATACAGTATAAGTGCTTGACATTCGTTGGTGGTAATTATTATGTGTGATTAATTTGTTAGTCACAGGCAGATGTTTCTGAATAAAAAGGATTTAATTGAAAATACTGCTCTTATATTAAGGACCCCATTTCTTTCTTCTCAACTAGTGTTCATTTATTTAAAATTACTTCATATTCTCATTTGTTAGAGAATTCTAGGACTTTTCTCATGAAAACTGGTTTGTTACCTACAAGTGCACATATTACCACAATTTATTTATTATGCACTATTAAACTAGATTGCTAACATAGCGAATAGTGACAACCATTTTCACTATCCAGATAGTGACAATATGATTGTATTTTGGTAATCACTTATTATATTACACTATAGCAGCATAAGGCTTTTGCATCTAGGCTGTGCCACTAGTGAACTGGTGGTGTAAATGAATTAGTGTAAATGATGGTGTAAATGATTAGCTGTTAGTTAAATTAGACATCAGTTTCATGACAGTAGTTGAGAATGGTTCTTAAGAGCATAAAAAAGTTTGAATTTATTTTCCAAATAGGAAGTAATTTAAACAAGTATTCTGATATGTAAATATTCCACAATACCTCCCCACTGTTTTTAATGTTGGATTTAAATGATTCATAACCAATGGTGCAAAGTTTGTGTGTCCAACCCCAAAGATATTTACAAAATTAGGAGTCTTGCAGGGCCAGATTTTCATCATGCTGATATAATTAAGTCAGGAGATGCGCTGCTGAACTTAACTGACCTGTCTTAGAGGAGAGAATTGCATGCATCCTTTAACTTTGAAAACAGATTTAGTTTCACATTTTTCCTGGGGGGAGGCGGGGGGAAAGAGGTTTGTAAGATTTGGCTTTGTATCTTAATAAAATTTCATACAACTTGAAAAACAGCAATCTGCTGAAGGAGTTTCCAGAAGTTTTAACATGATCTGCCTTGGAAAAGTTTTTTTGTGTAATTTACTTACCATTCTCTTCTCTGTATTGTCTTGTTTATTAGTTCTTGGAATAATCTAACAATTGCATGTGAATTTAGCCTAACTTCTCTAAAATATTTAGATTCTTCATACATGGTGATCTTAGTGTTACATAAATACTTCTGAGGATATTTGTTTAGTGGCAGGAAAGCCTGCAGAAGCTTATGCATTAGGCAAGACAACAGTCACCTGGTGAATATGGGGGCCTGCATGTGAGGCATTTGACCTCACAAGGAGAAGTTTGGTCACAGTGCAGCAAGAGTGCTTGTTGTGTGCATTGAGCCCTGGGTTGCAGTGCTGCATGCAGGACTGTTCTACAGCGTTCATGTGACCTTTAGAAACACATTTTAAATAAAAGTTTGGAGTCTTTCTTTTTATCCTTTGGAGGAATTCAGATCTTCTCAAAACCATGCAATTTAATTAAACTTATTAGACTTAAGAGTCTGCAGCTCTGAGGCATTAAATCAGAAGTTTTCTGCTGGAAGTAAGTTCTGAATTCCTGGCCTTTCTGAAATCTGTAAATATTCTGTTCTTAGCTTTAGTGGGGACAGGTAATTTTGGTTATCTCCTGCTAAGCAGTTGCAATGTCTGTTATGGAAGTAGTGATAGAAAGCTATCGGTATTCCACACAGCTTCAGAAATGTAAAATGTGCAAGTTTTACGTTAAAGATAGCTGTATCCATTGTCCTGTTCCTGTTGTTTGTACTCCTTGTACTCTCTGTGCCTGAGAGCTTTAACCATTCTGCAGCCTGATGTTTAGCTTTCCCCTCTGCATGGAGGAGTTGGCAAGTGACTCATGTCTTCTGAAATCTAATGTACAATCAGTCCTTCAGAACTGGGCTGTGCAAGTCCAAGAGTTTCATCCTGGCACAGCATGAGTTTCAAAGCTGCAAATGGAATGCAGGATAGAGCTCTGTGTTTCTTGAGATGACAGTCCATCTGGGAATGGAACTTGCTAAGACTTGATGTGTATGTTTCAGCTCCAGTCTAACTAAAGCCCTCCATATATATTGTCCTGGGTGCTGACAGAGGAGTCTGCTGGATTCATCAGTCAGGCTGTCGGTGGGGCAGAAATCACAAGGTATTTTGCACCTTTAATACTCTTTTCCCCTTGTTAGGATGGATATCTTCTTACTTGTGCAGGAAGAAAGCCAAAATACATTAGGACAAACTTCTACTTCATATTTATTTGAAGTAAGTGGATAAAAAACTTTAAAGATATTGTGTGATTTATTTGTTTAGACTCAATTGAACTTTCTGAGTATAATGCTACGTTTCTGTAACCAGGTCTGAAAAACAAGAGGTATACTTTTTTCATTCCTTATCATTCTTTGTGCATTCTTCCTGAATTTCTCTTAAGCTTCCTGGAGTCTGTGTGATTGGGTTTTTATTTATTCATTCTTAAATATAGTAATATTATCTGGACTATTGTTTGGCATGTTGCATTTCTTCTGAAAGAAACAAATAAATAAAAACGTTTTCTTTGCTGTTAAGGTTTATGCAGGAAAAGGTAGACAGATGATGAATCACTTCATGATTCTGGCAGTACTGCTCCCTCTGAGGACGTGCCACACTGCATACTCACAGCAAGGTAAGTGTCTGAATGTTTGATTTTATTTGAAAGCAATCTACAGCAACTGAAGCTTTCAGCTTGCTGATTTGTAAATCTCTGATCAAGCAACATGCCACACTTTTAATCAAATTATTCTCTTTGGTAGGATAATGGAGCAACTTTCATTATTACCTTTTGTAACCCTGTTATGCAAAATTACCTGTTGAATCAACAACTCGCAATGATGTGAAGCCAAAGTGTATTTATTTAATTTCTCCTCCTCTTTCTCCTATGATCTGTACTGTCATCTTCAATTAATTTATTTCCTCTTTAACAACTTCTGTGGTTTTCTGTTTCTTTCCTTTCTTTTTTTGTCTCATCTCTGAAAACTTTAGCATTTCTGTTGGCTCTTTTCTGATTATGCCACAAGATTCCAGGACCAGATTTTTATTTTTTATGCTTTGCATACTTATCCAATACAAATACAAAAAGAAAATATGCATATTTGAAGGGGGAAAACTTGAATATCATGATAACTTTTCAAAAGGCTGTGTGTTTTAAGATAAAAAATTCTTCTTGTGTACTTGCTGCTAGCAATAACATTTGGGTGTGTGTCCATTAAAAGAAAAAAGAAAATTCTTAATTTTCACCTTTTCACCTTTCTGTGACCACCACTAAGAAGGCAGACCTTACCTAGGCTCTAGACTGCATTATGGAAATTTTATTGTCTTTTTTTAAGTTGGTGAAGAAGGAAGAGGGATGTTTGGGTTTTAAAAATATATTCATTATCGTACCGAAGTGGTAATATATCTCTTTCAGACATTTTGTCTCTTGAGCCTTGAAATTCACCACTCACCAAGTCTCAGTTTTGAGATGTATTACTAGGGCTCCTAGAATGGCAAAACTTTGTAATGCAGGCAAGTCCAAACAGTTACTTCATTACAGGAACTTGGTCACTTGTTTTCACATGCAATTTTTCAGGAATAAAATTATTGTTAATTGTTGTCTGTTATTAATCATAACTATTCACATAGTCTTGAGTTAGCTTGCAAGTTAAAACAAGTCTTAAGATGCCTTGATCACTTAATTTTGCTAGGAGATAATATTGTAACTGTAAATGCTGCAAAATACTTCCACATGTTAAAACTACACTACAAAATTCTTTAATACCTACATTGTAAGTTTGTGATCATCAACATTTTGGATATATCCTTAACTATATTGTTTCTTCTGTTTTTTAGTACTGTGTATAAGCTCCATCTGATGATCTAGACTGTCTTAGGCCAGATTTTGAAGAAAAAAATTAGTGTGGAGTATGAAGTGATATGTTGTCTACCTGAAGAGAGTTAGTGGAGCGACACTTGTACAGATGGAGAAAAAACAGAAGCTAGTAAGACCTTAGCAGTTCTTTTATCAAGCTAATTAAGTGTGGCAGGTGGAAGTATTCTTTATGGGAAGAAAAGGGATGGTATTTTCATTTGGACAAAAAGAAACAGATGCAGAGAAGAGATGCAGGCTCATCATCAATGCAATAGGCATAATAGTGACATTTGCAATTAGATTTTGCTAGGAAAAAAAGCAGAAAGAGGATAGGGAAATTCAGAAGATATGCAGAAGTTTCTTTTAATGGTGTATCCTGAAGAAGAAAGGGGTTTGTGCCATTGAATTTCATTGAGAGACTAGCAGGGTCCTTTCCTTCCCCCAGTTCCTTTCTTCCTCTGTTGCTTCAGAAGTGGAGACAGAAAAAACAATAGACAACAACAAGGCCCTGAGTTCTAGATCAGCTTGTGTGTGTGAAATAAGATCCCCCAAGAAGTTTGGTACATGGTGCTTCAGGTAAATGGATGATAAATGTACAAGTAGGGTTGACCAGAATACTGGAGACAAGCAACATTACAGTCAGTTCTTAAGCATAAGTTGGATTTTAACAGTGTTTATCTTGTTTGATGGTATAAGTCTGAAAAATGTGGGAAAATGAAGTGTGTTTTGTCCTATCTTCCCAAAATGAAGTGATACTCCACTTCCACAGTTTAGTTTATGAATCACTGTGTTGTTTTGGTTGTTCTGGCTCCTTGCCTAGTTACTTGTTGGCAGTGAAGATAATAAAAATATTTATTTTTTCTGGTAAAACCTAAAATTGATGCTTTGTCATCATTCAGTGAAATTTACACCCAAGACTTCCACCTTGTTTATTCAGTTTCAGACAGTAATTGTCATAGGTACTGGGTTTCCTTATGGCTGTATAAAATTGATGCCCATTGTTTTTCAAAGGCAGCTGTGAAGCAGCAGATATACGTTTGATGGACCGTGTCATTACCATAGCCAAAAAGGAAATTTTATTTCTGCATTTGAAACATTTTGCACTTACCTTGCAGAGACACTAAGGCTGTCAATTCTGCTTTCACATAAATTTACTCGTTAATCATTTCCTGGCAATTATGTATTAACAGTGAGACTTTATAGAAGGTGTGTTGCATAAATTTCTTTCTCCAAAACACTTGAAGATACCACAGTCCTGGTTCTATGACCATGTTTTTGAATAGTTAAACTTGATTTCTTCTCCAAGCTTATCTGAAGATGCTTTCTCTAGATGGAAAGCATATGGTTTTCATTTTGCTCTGACTTTTAGTACCCTTGAAAATGGAGTAGGTTAAAAATATCCCAACAGACTTTTTGGATGATTTGCTAAAAGAGAATCCTTTCTTCCAGCAGTTTTTAATAACTTTGTACTTTCTTTTCTCCATTTATTCTTTAATTATACTCTGGGCTTATATAAACAAGAGAGTTATGTCAGTGTCTGTCTTCTCATAATAAAAAAATATGCTTAAAAAGTTTTATTTGCTTCCTTTGATTGACCAGAGATTGTTATAACTACTGCTATTCCCTTATCCTAATGTAAAAATCCCTGTGTCAAAAAACTATTGCACAGAGGTTAGGGTAATGCAGATACTCGAGGACAAAATGCAGAATAATTTGGATACATGCTGGCTACCAGAAGCATCTATCAACCTGTAGATTCTCAGTCTAAATCTCCTGAATGCTTGTGTTTTTGCTAGTGATACATGGTGGAAGTTTCAGGTAGTTCAAGGGGTGAAATGTCTCTGGGAGACAGGTGTGGAGGTGGCAGTTTTGTGAAAGGGGCCTGCTGAGGTCACTCAATCCATCGTGTCCCTGATGATTCTGGCTGTCTGTGTCTTGGTTAGAGTAAACATTCTGACCTTATCCTTCTGTTACAAGCAGAAGCGCCTTGGAAAGCATCTGTAGCAAAAGAAAAAGCTTGGTTATTCAGTCGTTTCAGCTCCCTGGCTTCATTAACAACCAGATCAAATTTAGGGGGTTTATGTTTGTTTAGTTTTCAGGAAGTAGAGAAATGACAAATCAGTGAGTGCTATATTTAATCTCTTCCAACAGTTAGGGCTTTTAGGGAGGGGTCACAAAGGAATAATCTAAAAAGAGGAACCACTTATAGGGTTATTGGTAGTTTTCCACAGAACAATCTTGCAGGGCCTTTTATTTCCCAACACCAAAAGGGACTTCAGTCTGACTTCTAAACTTTGTTTTATCATGTCATGGTCTGGAATTAAATCCAGACTGAGAGAAATGTACAAGTTCCATTAGAACTAAGTGTCTAATTCCAGTAGAAGAATCCATGGCCGTGACCTAAGCTCTGTGTAGAACAATTAGGAATGCACTTAATACAAGGCTATGATCTAAGCCAGCTACTGGAGGGAAACCCTTATCCTATTCTGTTAAAATAACAAGTTTTGCATGAACTCCTTTAGTTTGTATTGAGTCAGAGATCAATCCAGCCCAGAGTTTATGCCCCTAATGATAGATTATGTTGTTCCTCTTCATAAGATGTATTCCCATAAAACAGCTAGTAAATTGACAGCATAAAGAAATCAAACAGCATACGAATTATCATGGTGGAGAGCTATTGAATAGATTCAGGAAACTCATTTTAGCCTGCTGCATTTTAGCCTGCTGCATTTTAGCCTTAAGAAGAAGAAGTATCTTTTTTTTGTCATCATCATCATAGGTTCTGATCACTTTCATTTTTTTCTTTCAGAACCATCTGGTGTGGAACTTAATTTATCTGTAACCACTCTTTTTTCAGATCTGCTTTGTAACTTAGCTAGACAGTAATATTTTTGTGCCCTTTTTCTTCTCCTAGAATCTGATGTGTTTCCAGTAACATACCTTAATGTTTCCAAGGATTTGGATCTTCAGCGGCTGCTGGTGGAATGGGATGTTGTCAAGCCAGTGCATGATGCTGAGCTGGCAATATCTTTTGAGATACAAGTCCGTCGAACCAATGAAGTTGTGTGGACAGTAAGTGTACTTAGGAAGGAAGTGTATAGTCATTTACAATGATGGAAGATGTAGTCATGTCTCTTTGTAAAGTGCCTCTCCTGATAGTTTTCCTTAGCATCTAAACAAGCAACATTTTGTGAAGAGGAGATCACCCAAATAATAGGCTTAGGCCTGTTCTGGATGTTTTTTTTCTTGTGACTTCTGTACGGGAACAGTCTCCAAAGAAAATTTAGAACTTAGTTAAACTGAAAAGCTGCACTAGCTCATTTAGAGTTGCTATTTGTCAGAAAGTACATAAAACGGACAAAGGCTTATTTTTCTGAAATCAGGGATCAATGAAATAAAATAGGCATTGTTATAAATCACAGCTTACTTCGATCACCCTAGCTGGTGGTGTTTTGTCTCTGAATTTGGAGAACCACATCTTCACTACAAATGAGCTCTATGCAGTTCTGAAGATTTTTACCACTTTGATATGCTGGATAGGATTTTTAGCCCAATGAGTAGATCTAACCCTGAAGTCAGTAACTGGGGCCATAATAGCTACAAACTTAAGTTTTGGGTTTTTTGAAGTGTCTTTCACCAAATTCTTATTAACTTGTTGGAAGGAAGTAAAAGTGTTTCAAATCTAGGAATGTAGTCTGTTCTGTTATTTGTAATAAACATGACAAGCTACTTTGGATGTCACTACCATACAGGAATATATTTGCTTCTGTGTTTTTCTGAAGCGTGTGTACCAATAAAGAAGCTCTATGAGTCTGTTCATACCAAAGTGTGGACAGCCTGTATAATTTCTAGGAGCAAGTGGTGACATTCCTCAGGGCTACAACTGAGAAATTAAATTTTGACCTGATGGCAGAGTTTTTCTCAGAGCAGTGGTAATATGGAAGTACAGGTGTTGCCAATGGAAAGCAGTACTGGAGAGATGTTCTCTACTGCTCAGTGTGAGTCAGGGCTTTGGCACAAGTCATACTAGTAGCACAGATCTATATGGTGAGAATGCTGAGAATCTATCATTCTGCTAAAACATGTAGACTGATAGAATGTCATAGGTTTGAAAAACTCTATGAGGTCATTGAGTCCAGCTTTTAACCCGGCCTTACCAAGTCCACACTAAACCACATCTCTAAAGGCTGAATCTGCACATCTTTTAAATCACTCTAGGGATGGTGATTCCACCACAGGGATATGTAATCCAGAGCATTAGGATGCATTTGTAGGCAGCATCTTATGTAATAGCGGACACAAATAACCTACAGAGAGTCTCTGAGAGCAAATCCATGTCATGAGAAGCAGGGTCTCACTCCTAAATATGTCAGCACATCAGTCACTCCACTGCTGCTAGCACAGATCTGTAAGCAGTTGATTAGTTGACTAGTTACTTAGTGTGAGACCACATGTAGCTAGTAGAGTTTCAGACATTCTTTTTCAAAAGCATTTTTCTTCTTTGAACATTCCCACTGCTTTTGATTGTATTTCCAAATCTTCATGTTGCTGTGTTTTCAGTACTTTCCCTTACTGCTTTTTGTTTGTAGGAGTTTCAAAATGTCACACTTGATAAATTGGGAAAGCCTCTTCATTGGACATGGGATTCAAACATACCTTTGGAGTGTATGTCACATTCTGTGAGGGTCAGGAGCAAGGCCGAAACATCAAAAATCTGGAGTCAATGGAGTTTGTGGGAGACTCTCCCAGGTAAGCAAAACAAGACTTTGTAATATTGGGGGTTTTTTTCAAGTATAAAGTTAGTTTGTAATTCACCAGTGAATGTAACCATGGAGGACAGTTCAGGAGAGATGGCGTCGCGTCAAGAATCCATTTTCTCTAAGCACTAACCAGCTCCTTATATTTTGCCAGCAATAATAGAAGTGCTTCAGGCATTGCTATAATTTGCAGACTATCTTCCTAAGCTAGTAGACCAAAAGTTTTAGAGCTTTTCTTTTACTCACACATTAAAACAATGTAGTAGATGAAGTGACATGGGATCTTGGATAGGCACATCCCTGGCCTAGACTCAGGGAAAGGAGGAGTAGCACAGAGATAGGGGCTGCATGATCTGATGAATGTGTGGCTTTTGTCTGGGCTTCATAGCTTGAACTGGTATTACAGAAGCAGAGAGAAATGAGCAAGTCAGCTCTTTATTTCACTTGGAAGGAATGTGTTGTGAATTATATGAGAATAAACAGGAAGTAAACCAATAATGTAATTAATGACATCACAAAATTTATCTTTTTTTTTTGGATTACCATGTCTTACTAGAGCAGTTTTGTTTCCAGAGAATCTTCTTTAAACAACATATGTAACTACTTTACAAAAAATGCCTATATTGATTTTATAATGAAACACTCATTTAGAGCAGCAAGTGTTTTTAAATATTGGAGACATCATGTCTCCAACAGAAGAGGCATCACAGGTGTTCATATTTGTATTGTGGCACTCATTTCCCTGCTGTTATATAATGGGCAGTAAGATGCAAGACTTTTTTATCCCACAACCTCCTCAATCTTGGAGATTTTATTTTTTTCAATTGCAAGTGGATGCGGCTCAAAAATACTATTTCCTGGTCACAAACTGATCCCACATTACAGACCTGATTTAGAGCTCTGTGAAAGATAGAAACTCTAGATGTCATCAGGTTTTTGGATGAGATTCTTGAGAGTAGATTTTACTGTGCAATACGTGTAAAAAGCTGAGTCACTTAAATTCCATTAACTTTCCCATCCAGCAAGTCCAACATGGAAAGCTATGGGAGTCTCATTCCAAGTTGATTATCCCCTTGGTTTGATTCAGTCTATGTTGGTTCCTCTTAGCTGTGCTCTGCATGAGCATCAAACCATCAGATGATGTGTTTGTAACCCCCTGTTACAAGTCTTCAAGAGCAAGTGGTTTGGATATAAGCAACAGCCTGTGTATATAAGCAGGAGGTGATGTTCTTTTGTAAAGAGAACTCTTGACAGAACACTTTTGTTTTTCTCTTAAGTGAAAAGCAGTAAAACAGATCTAGTCTCTTAGGTAATTTGTTGGACATTACATGTTTATGAGTTTAAGAGAAAGGTATTATTACATGTGAAATTAATCTCTGTATTCAGAAGAATACTAAATAAAAGTCTGAATGGATAATAAAACATTAGCAATTTCTTGTATAAATGCTTAGTTTTGTGCTCTGGCTGAAGGCTGCTGCTGTGACCAGATTTCAATTTTTTTTTTTTTTTTTTTAATTTGCAGGCCTGGACACTTCAAACAGAAGTGGGCCACAAATCTTTCCGAAAGAAAAAATTTTAGCAGAAGGCTCTAATATCACTCTTTGCTGCATTGGAGGGAAAAGTCAAACCATTAAAGAATTCTCTGTATACCCAACTGTTGATGTTGTCAAGCGCACAAAGAATCAAGTCAGACTTCTTACTGTGGGAAATCTGTCACATGACAAAGGGTCTAACATTCATGTCTACTGCTATGATGAGGATAAGGGGTCTCATGAAGCAGCTTTCTTTGTGGGTAGTAAGTAAATACATTGTTACAGTTTTATTTTCCTCTTGTTATTAACTCAAGAATGATTGTAGAAAAAATGGACGGGGAAAAAAGCTTGCTGTAAGTTGTCATGCTCTTGTCATGTCTGGCTGAACTCCATCTGACTAGAGATCTGTAAACTTATATAGAGGAGGCAGAAAAGAATAGCATTAACTTAATTAACCTTATGACAGGTGGTTGATTCATAAATACACCCACCCATTTAGGAGTTCAGCTTCATTGTTTGTGTGTGTGTGGTAAAAACTCAGCACAGCCTCCTTTTTGAAGGCAAATAGCAATTTTTAAAGATAGAAAAGAATACAGATTGAATACATGAATGAATGAGTATTAAAAAAAGATTATGGAGTGTAAAAGTGTTGATTCCTGTTGACTCCTGGTGTTATCCTGACCATCTCTGCAGCAGGCTGTTGAATAAGTGTAATTTCAGTAATAACATCTATAGTAAACCAGACTTTGTATTAACCATTATTTCTAGCTTGTTAATGTATTAGAAAGGTTGATGAGTTTTGCTTTGACTGCCATGATGTTGTTGTTTTTTTTGATTATTTCCTCTGACAAGAACCACCTGATACACCTAAAGACTTTTCCTGCCAAACCCAAGACATGAAAAGAGTAACATGTACTTGGAGGAAAGAAGAGACCTATCTCTATGGAAAGAATTCACCACAATACACCTTGTCTAAAACGTAAGTCTCATTGTTATATTAATTCTGATCTGTGCTGTGCGAGTTACTTTTCCTTCTTTCCCTTAGAATCTGTGGATTTGTCCATGTAATTAGCTGCTTGCCTTTTTCCACCTCGCTGATCACTTATTTGACAAAGCTTGAGCAGTGCAGAACTGCTCTGAATCAGACTAACTATAAACTGCTCTGAATCAGACTAACTATAACAAAGTTGGCAGTCCTTTAGATCAAGTTCTGCCTAATAAAGCTTATTCTAACCATTCTTTTAGTTAATATGTTTGGATATTGTTCAGTTGGTATGAAGACACCCTCAATTCAGGATGTAGATAACTTAAAAGTATAACATAATTATTGCATAGCACATACAACAAACAGATAACTAGGATCTCATCAGCGGGTAGGCTGAGTATTAGTGTGCTCATGATCCATTGACACTAATTCTGACTCTGCCTGATTAACCTCCCTAGTTGTTTTGCTTTAGGATTTTAGAGCTTTACGTGTTGGTGTTATCCTTCTTGAGTCCTTGAGCCACTGACAATCCAATCTCAAATGTCCTTCTTGTGTCTATAATTTCTGTAGTTTCAACTGGCTTGTTTAAAAAAAATCTGCAGACTTTCTGAAAGCTCTTACTTAGCAGCCTGAGTCAAGGCTACACAGCTGTGGCATATCAAACAGGGCCCTTACATTAGGACAGGGGCTTTACAGCAAGGCCTGCAGAGAAAGGGTAACTCATAAAACAGGACAGGTCATAACCACAACAAACTTTCATCAAAAGATCTCAAACTTTCATCAAAATAGGACCGCATTGCACATACCTTCCTATTCTCTGCATCACTCACTTCCATTAAGATACTGCGATGCTGTAGGCAGCATTCTGGTTTAAAAATGGAAGAAGATGCACTTCAAGATGCAGTTGAAATTACAACTTCATTTAAAAGCTTGATGGTAAAGATGTAAATTATTTAAGTCTTCGCAAATAAGTCTCTGATTTGGACTATGCATAAGGAAATTTTTAAAAGCAATGTAGCTGTATCTTAAAAAGACAAACCTGGATTTCAAAGGAAACTTTCTTTTAAGAGTATTTGTATTCATCATACATCAAACTAAGGTAAAGAAGTAGGTGGCTTCTTATATAAGACCCCTCAGCTTTATTTTTTATGATGCTGTATTCTAGTTGACATCAGAAACTTCCAAGATCTATGTTGATTGTATATTATGGACAGCATCTTTCTTTGCCCTGCCTCCAACCTCTCACTTTCTTTGATAGGTCATCCCAGAAAATGGCTCTGTGCAAAGCAAGTTGTCCTAAGCAGTGCTCATGCTCTTGGGATATAGGCCAGCAGTGGATCTGGAATGTCACACTGACTGTGGAAAACCCACTGGGAAAGAAAAGTGCCACTGATGTTTTTGATGTAAAACACAGAAGTAAGGGGTTTTTTTCTGTGCCTTTGTTAAGACTTTTTGTTGCTCCTTATGAGCTTGATACTTCTGTGCCCCGGTTTAAAGTGTGGAAGTCCTTGATTTTTATCTTAACAGTTTAATTACTCTGTCCCTGTGCTACGGTTACTTGCTCTCTCTTCAGTTTCATCTCTGGGAAGTTGTATAAACAGTAGAAAGCTTTACTCCAAAGGTCAGATTTGGTTATTGAAATGACCTTTTAATGTTTTGAAATCTGCTGCTTTGCTGAAGCTGGTTAATCGAAGAGAAAGAAAATGATGCAAGCATATAAAATGGGGAGTTTAAGCAAAATATATGTGTAGGTTACTTGGGAATTGGCATGATACGAGATGTGATACATGTGTAAGAGTTATTTCTGGGAAAAAAGTGATGGTCCTAATCTGCTCTTGGTCCTAATATGGGACAGTAACCTCCACTGTGCTACTGTAAGGGCGGAAGAGAGGTTTATTGGTGACAAAACCCATGTTATTCTGAGAAGTATCTAATGGCTGTGGTTCCTTGCTCCCTAGTAGTTGTGTCCTTTATCTCAGTGTGCTCTGGGTCCCATAAGTTCCTTCCTACTCTTGCCTCGAAACAACTGGGTGTTTCTTCAGTCTCCAGCAGTATTTCCAGTTCTCCTTGAGTCCTCTTCAGTGTTCCCCAGGTCCTGGGGCTGCCTTACCTGTTTGAAGAAGCAGGAGGCATCATGTGCTTCATGCAGCTCGGAAGCTGACAGGACAGTGGCCTAGAGGGCTGCTGGTGTAACTGCTGCACCCTGGCACTGCTTCCTTCCTCAGAGGCATTGCTGACAGTTTTGCAAGCCATGCTTTTTTATGTGAAGGAGCTTATGATAAATGTCTGTGTTAGATTTGTCCCAGAGAGGCATGACAATTCTAAAATTTGATTATCTGATTGTTTGGAAGTGGAAGAAACAGGTCGAGAAAGTAGAGGAATAAACTTGACAGATTTTAGGGAGACAACACAATGTCATAAACTCAGTTTTCATGGGAAGTCAGGCTAGAATAGTTTACATTCAATGTGCTAAGTACATTAAAATTTATTACAATATTCTTTTTCCAGTCCTAGTGATAGTTGCAAGTTAAAGAAATTATGTATAATATGTATGATGAGTTTTAAATAGTGATTCCTGTAAAATCCTTCATGTTTTCCCTGATCCTGCAAATATTTACATTAGAATTTTCCTTCCTTAAAGGGTGACAGTAAGTAAAGGAAAGTGTAATTGCTTCCAATTTTGCATGTGTTAGTTTGGACCTTCTATATCAAATGCAAACTCTTTTGATTGTGAAAGTCCTCAAATTGTATTTCATGGACTAGTGTAATTATGTAATTTGTGAAGTTTTAGGATAAATGGCCAAGGGTGTAAGCATACCCCTCACATGCATTGCCATACCCTCACATTGCATTGCATTCCGCACTATTATGCTGATAATATGGGAGAGTTTGAGATTTACTTCACTTGCTGAATACACTTACACAGCAGTAAAGGATCTCAGGAATCTTATGGAAGATGTAGCACTGGCACTGTTTAAGTGAGTGTAACTACTGACAGGAGTCAGTGTTAGAATTGTGAATAAAATTTCTGTTGAAGAGGCTCAATTGTGGGGTGTAGAAATGTGTCAAATGTTACCATATTACATCAGGAGCTTCTGTCAGGCCCTGAAGTAGAGGATTTTAATGCTTTGCAGTAAATGTCTCCCTTCCTTTTGTCCATGATGTTTTAAAACATTTCTAAGTCAGTACAAGGGGATTTTTAAACCTTGTGTAACATTTACTTACATTAACATTCTGAAATGAAATTTTACGATTTATATGTGTTTTCTTCTAAATTAGAAGAAAAAAAATCTGTATTTTTTATTTGCTTTTACTACTCAGCTAAAATATCTTAATATACTATTGCATGTATTTTATGTTTTGCCTGAGCTAACTCAGATTTTCCACTGGCAGTGTATCCCACTGCACCTTTCCAGGTTTGGGAAGATTGCACAGATACAGAAATGACATTACACTGGAATTACAAAAACACTGAAATTGAACTCTTTTGTCAGACTGAAGTGGTCCACCCTGATGGCAAAGTAGAACTGGTATGAAACCTGAATTTCCTAAACAAAAACATAGTGAAGATCTTTCTGATGTGATTAAAAAATCATTCCCCAGCAATACAAATACGCTGTAAGCCTTGTGAGTGTGTTGATATGTCTGTTTTCTGGATTTGTTTGCTTCCCAAGCTCTACACTGATTATGCCGTCCATGTGGGCAGCCACTATTGGCTGTAATTCACACTCCAAGCACTGCCTGTACCCTGGCAGAAGTACATGTGTGACTGGTCTGACTATGTGGCTCAGTGCTCTGCGGAATGGGTTCTGAGATTTGTTGAAGTTAGTGAAAGTACTGAAGGGCCTAATAATTGTAAAGTTGTATAATATAATATATATATGTATTAGCTACTGGTAGTCTTGATTTGTTTTTGTTGCTCATGCTATTTCACATTCACCAGAGCAGCGTTGAAGGTTTCTTTTGTATCAGTCCAAGCTTTTTCTGTGTGCTGTTGACTGTAGTTGATGGTAGGATCTGGTTTCTAGTGATGGAATCCCAGAACAGTTTTTCTTCCCTTTCTCTTCAATCTTCTTGAAGATTATTTGACTAGATTCCTTATCTTTTTCCACCTCTTTCACAAATGGTGATCTTGATGGACTCTTTGTCTGTTTACTGTCACCTCTCTGTAGCTGTTTTCTTAGAAGACAGCTTGCCTCTAGTGCATTAGAAAGGCACAGTGCAGATCACAGTCAAAAAGGCACAGATCACAGTCAAGCTGTGTTCTCTCCTGATGGTAGCTGTCAGATCAAATGACCACTGCAGTTGGCCATTGGAGGGGAGAGTTTTGAGGAGAGGCTTAAAAGCATGCTGGCTTTTTGACTCTCACCAGAACTCACTCTGTCTCTTAGGAGAGAGTGAGGTAAAGGCTAAGAAAAAGACATGGAAGGGAGAAGGTGGCTGTAGATTGCTCTGCACAGATCTGGAACAGCATCCTACTTTTATATGAGGTAATAGCCTGAGACTCTATGAGGCCAAGATTTCAGTAAATTCCCTCCTGGATGTAAAAAGTACTCATGTGGAGGGTTCTGAGTGACTCAGACAGTTATACAGAGGTGGCTTCCAGCCCTCTGTTTGAATCTCCCACTGTTTTGATCTTATGCATTACTTGCCTGTTTTTGATTGTTGTTCCATTACTGTCTTTCCCCAGTGATGCTTAACTGGCTCTTGCAGGGTCTAGAGGAGGAGCTGTTTTTGCAGAGAAGAGCATCTTGCTGAGGATGCTGCTAGCTGTGCCTGTTGTGTCTTTGTGTTTTGCAGCACAACAGCTCCGTGCCGGACTCACGGCGCGTCACGGTGCGCGGGCTGCAGCCGCACACGGAGTACACGGCCAGGGTGCGCTGCGGGGCGGCCAGGCACTTCTGGAGGTGGAGTGAGTGGAGCCAACCCCTGACCACCAGAACAAAGGAAGGAAGTATGTCCATCCTGTTGAGAAACAGAGTTTGAGGGATGTTCCTTGCTTGCCACCTCTCTTTGCTGTTTGTTGTTACTCTTCACTGTGTAGCTGAAGCAGAGGCCTGTTGCATGCATAAAAGAAACACGCTAAGCGAACTCCAAGATGACTTCTTAAGTAATTTTCAGCTACCTGCTAATCTCAGAAATTCCCTGCAGTGCAGGCAGTGGGAAATCCAGTTGACTGGGAAGATGGACAGGCTGAGTTACAGTGTCCTGTGAGGCCTGGAGGAATGGTGCAGAGGTGGGAACAAGAGTCTGGTGACTGCAAAGATTTTCTAGGGAAATCAAGCCGACTTTAATTCAGAAAAAGGAATAAAGGGAAAATGATGTTAAAGGATAGTTTTTGGGCAAGACCTGGGAGTGATGGGAAAAAGAAGGTCTTGTGAGTGGAATTTCTTAAAATGGGACGAAGCAGTTAAACTGCCTATCCTTTCCACAGGAGACCATCCTCATTTTATTGTTTTGCTATATTTATTGCAGCTCCATCAGGGAAACTGGACATATGGAGAGAAATTACACCAGTTCTTGGGGGACGAAATGTGACCTTGTTCTGGAAGGTGAGACATCCCTACAGGAATAAAAACAAAGCCCTTCATAAAGGGATTGGGAATTTCTCCCGTGATTTGTGTGCAGCTGATAGCAATTCACTATGAAAATGTCTTTTACAAATCAAAAACAGATTGTATATAAAATGTCTCAGAACACAGGTAGCTATGATGGTGTGCTGTCCTGGAATTTCAGACGTACAATTCTGTTTTTCTAAGTATTAGAACAAGACAGATCCCATAACCAAGGCTTCTGCATTTCCTTTTCGACCAGTATGTATGAATGTGTGGAAACAAATCTTTATATTCTTACAGAAATAACACATCCTGTTAGTTATTTAAAATTCTGAATTATCCTCTCATAATTTTTCAGCAAAATTTACTAAGTTATTGTTGTCTTCCTCCATAACTTTTTTTCTCAGCAAACACCAAGTTTTCAAGCAAATGGAAAAATTATTTTATATGAAGTAACCTGGGAAAAAATAGAAGATGGCTCCCAGCCTGAAAGTGTCTCCTTTTCTTCAGTCTACAATAGCACAAGGATTTTCATTGATAACCATTCCTACAGAATCAGTGTCATGGCAAAGAACAATGTTAATTTTTCACTTCCTTCAATATTGATCATCTCTAGAGCTACAGATAACAGTAGGAGTATTTTCAGTTATAATTATATTTCTAGACTTTTGTTTCTACCTGTTTTGAATGAAGACATAATTTATCATCTTGGGCAACAAATTAATCTTACCTCTAAACTCACACCTCTGCTGTCTGAAAATTATGATTGTATGTTTTCTTACAGGGTGGCAGCTGTATGTTTATTAAGCTTAAATGCAGAGAAATGTCTCCACAGAGCAAAATACCTTTAGCCTAAAACTGGGGCCTGAGACCTGCAGTGAGTGCCTTGACAGTGCTGCCAGTGCTAGCATGATTAGCCTCTTGTGACTCTCTGACTCCAGGTTTCTGCAGCTCATGTTTTTTTGTGAATATGTAGTAACAATTGCTGGATGGTTTCTGAGCTGTCAGCTTTCAGCATGTGAAGGAGCCCATATGTCATTTAGCAAAGGAATGCAACTGTTTAATTGTTGTTTTCAACTGGTTAGTATAGGAACTGTACTGATCTTCATTTATGAGTCTGAAGTGTCATTCAGGACAATAATAAAAGCTTCTGTTTTGTTCATTCCTAGGCACTGAAGAGCTTAAGGAAGGACAGGTTAATGGTACAGATGATGGCATTTTTCTGTCCTGGGAGCCCAGAAGTATATATGACAGTTACATTATTGATTGGTGTAGCTTTCCCAGGTTGCAGCCTTGTGATTTGCAGTGGAAGAGATTTGGACCCAACATTTCCAGTGCTGTGATCAGCTCAGGTGAAAGCCAAACAAAGATTATTTCTGACTATGCAGCGGTCCTTCAAGTTGTGGGCATTAATTGCATTTAGGAAACAAATAATTTTTTTAATATTTTGAATATTGAATTTCGTGCTGTGCAGGTGTAGTTCTTCAAAGGCATTTGACATCATGTTTTTTCTACCAAAATAATTATACACCACAAATTTACCAGCACCATTAAGCCTTGGAAGGCAGAATACTATGTTAGAAAAGACAACACAGTATTTTAGACAAAACCTCTTCTGAGTGGCTTATAGCAGCATCTTGAAAGAGGATGGTGAGGTTAATGAAGGTTATTGAAAATAATCTAGCAAGAGAGATGCAGAAGGGAGCTCTATCCTAGCTGTAACATGGATCAGGAGTTCAGACTCAGGCAGTTTAAACCCATGGTGTAGTGAGAGGTTCGGTGCTGTCAGTGTGCCACAAATGATGTGTCTGAGCACCAGTCCTTGCTTAGAGGATCAGTTGCATGTTTTTTATCCTGTGTGGCCAGTAGACCTAAATCCTTTCTGTCTGTGTGAAAGTTTCTCTGATACGCTTCCACAGCTGCAAGAATTTAGCTTTCCTGGTGTCTCTCAAGCTGAGAGCTCTCTTTGGAATGAAACTCGTTTGAACAAAATTTGATTGAACACACATAAATTTGCAATAAAGGAACTGCACATCAATTCACACAAATGTACAGAAACCTGCATGTAATGAAGGGGACTGTGGTAACACAAGGGAAGAGTATTGTCAAATTCTTCAGTGGTTTGTTATTGCTTAATGTGAATGGGAGTAGATGTCAGTGAGTAGAACAAGGAATACTGATGCCTGGTATATGTGTGCATCGTATATTTCAAAACACAACCTTTGCCTGTGCCAGAAATGTAAATGAAATTATCTTTCTTTTTGGTGCACTTGGAGTTTATTGTTCAGTCACCTTGAATACTGCATGGGAAAAAAATATAAACTTCTCTCCCAATTCTCTCTTGCAGGCAGAATAAATGTGTTTAATTCACATGATGCACGCCAAGAATTGGCTTGCCCTCTGTCTCCTTCAGTTGCTTTAATAGCACAATAGCACTCAGAGAAGGTGTCTAGTAGGTTATTGACCTCTGTAGGAAGCAATTAAAGAAAAGTAACATTGAAAGACAAACCATAGCCTATTTTTGTTCAACTGTTTTCTAGCTGCTTTTGTGCCGGGGGTGAGATACAAATTCCACATCTATGGATCCGTGGCTAATAGAGCCTCCTTACTGGAAAAGAAGATTGGTTATCTTAAGGAGCTGCGTAAGTTGGCAACATATTTGGGGCTTGTGCATTTGCTAAATTGATTTGTCACAAATAGAATAATTGCCTCCTCCTACAGCTAGATAAAATTGGAGGTTTTGTGTTCTTGCTGTATCTTTAGTGAGGCATTTAAACATTTTATGTTAACATAGAGGACCTACATGGAGGATATTTGGCTAGTGCAGTGACCAGGTAGAGCCCGTGTTTAAAAGCTGAACAAAGCTGTGGTTATCAGTTATTGCTTCATGTATTAGGTGGATGCATGAAGGCTCTGTGAAGCTGACATTTTTGCAGAGGACTTTGGCTTTGTTCAGCTTTTAAATACAAGAGAGATGTAAACATAAACACCACATGGGAGTGTGGATTTTTCAAATGATAAGAGAAAATGGTCTTGTAGAATAATTGCAAGTTTAACTCGAATTTTCTTTCTTCCAGCTCCTCGTCTTGACCCTATTGTGAGAAAAGTTGATCTGACTTACAATTCCGTAACACTGTCTTGGGATTCTTATCTCACAAATGAGTCAGAGACTGGTTTTGTAAGAGGCTACCATGTTTATGTGTCACCTATACAAGGGAACTGCAATTTGAAAGGATCAAAAAAGCACATTCTTTCAGGTAACAGAGCTCTCTGCTACAAAAGGTTGTGCCATTGATACAGGTGGAAGACTTGTTGATATTGCAGCATCTTAGAAAGTTCACATTAGGCAGTCTGGCTGGCTCATTCAGCTGTCTCTAGATTTCAACACTTGTTGCTTTTGGTTCCTCTCTGTGCTTGAAGTGCTGGTAGGCAGAAGTGATTCCTGGCTTTATAGTGATTTACAGCCCACATCCTGTTGTCCATGATGTCTTTTAGCTCCAGAAAAGACTTTGGTACTATAGGAGGAGTTCTGCCTCTTGTGATGTGAATTCTGGATGAATGTTGAAAAACATCTGTTTGTGGTCTACTGGGATAGAAGTCATGGGCATGTTAGTCTTACTAGGATTTGGGCTGTTTTAGAAACACATGGGATACAATTTATTTCCTTGAAAATTGGAGCGCTGTATAAATTGCCCATGTAAATTCTTTTTTAGTGAAGGTATTTGTGTGTGTACTCTACAGTGGAGTTCCTTCAGCAGAACTGAGCTGTGAAGTGGCTCAGAGCCACAAATTTGTCTCAGACCTTTCTGTTCCACCTGCAAAACTGCTCCAGATGGCGTGGCTCCATTATAACTTTCAGATGCTTCCAACACATTAAAAGAATTTTATTTTTTTTTCCATGCCTCTTCTTCTGCTTGGGTCATGTCCTGTGTTGTGCTGATTAGACTAGTGCCAGGGTGAAAAGTAGTTTGAGCTGAGGGAGGCTTATGTAGCAGTTCTTGTCAGAACTGAGCTAACCATATAAGTACCATAATTCTGTAAGTAATCCCAGTTACGCTTTAAAAAGTTTAAATCAAAGATTTTCTGCTTCACTAGTTCTGCTAGCAGACAAGAGGTGTGACTGAAAACAGCAGAAATAAGCGAACCCTTTTCTCCCTGGGGTTTGGGAGTTGCACAGTAGAGAGGCAAAAGAGCTCTTTTTTCAGGCAGAGGTTTCTTGCTTTTGATTATCTTCAAAGAAATTGACATAAGCTTAAGGGCTAAAGAATTCTGGTAAAAAAAAGAAATGGCAAAACTCAAATCATTCTGGTACAATGCTCAAGGAAAAAGAAATTAAAATAAACAAGTTTCAGTCTTCGACAGCAAGTTGTTAAGTGTCTGCCAGAGGAGGGCAATGCTGTCGCCAGTCCAGTGAGAAGGGATGTGAGTCCAGCCAGTGGCAGTGAGTCAGGATGCATCATCCTTCCCGGAGAAACGCCTGCAGATTACAAAGAAGGCGGATTGCAAGTGTTTTGTTATTTCACTTAACTGGTTTTGTAATATTTTGTGGACAACTTATTGCAGCCTTCCAGTACCTAACAGGGGGCTTATAAAAAAGATGGAGAGAGACTTCTTACCAGGGCCTGTACTGATGGGACAAGTGGTAGTGGTTTTAAACTGAGAGTGTAGGTTTAGATTAGCTATCAGAAGATTTACTGTGAGGGTGGTGAGGCTGGGGAACAGGTTGCCCAGAGAAGCTGTGGATGTCTGGAAGTGTTGAAGGCCAGGCTGGATGGGGCTGAATAACCTGGTCTAGTGGAAGGTGTCCCTGTCCATGGAAGAGGAGATGGAAGTAGGTGATCCTTAGAGTCCCTTCTAATGCAGAACATTCTGTGATCCAGTGATTCTATCTGATCTGTTTTCTTTTAGATGAATCGGAGCTATGTAAATACACAATTGAAAACCCAGAAGAAAAGAGATACACTGTGAAACACCTGATGCCAAACACAAAATACAAAATTGTGGTTAAAGCATTTACAGGTGGAGGAGAGACTCCCATTGTTAACTTTAGATACATAGATACACCATATAACTGTGAGTACTGGCTGTGAATAATATCCCCTAGCAGAAGGATGGGATGATTTAAAATGCTGTAATAATCTTCCTTTCTTAAGGGAAAACATTTAATTCAATGCAACATTCACTTAAGAAAGAATCCAACTGAGAAATGATACGAGCATACCAACATGGTATTTTGATACTTCTAAGTAGAAAGGATTTTTTCTAAATTTTAGAATGAACCTAATTTACATCTTTATTTAAGTCTTATATCCTTCTGGGAAATAGCTCAATATATGCACATTTGCATGCCAAGTGAGTCCTGTTTGTTAGAACTCAGTGAAGAATTGTCTTTAGATTTAACTGTTTTTCTAATATAGGGAAAAACCTACACGCTTGTGTGCAAGCAGATAATCCCTGTATGGACTCTTGAACTTCTCATGTTGATTTTTACTCTCATCAGTCTTTAAATCTGTTGCCAAGTTCACTCCTTCTTAAGTCAGTACAGAAGGGTTGTTGGCACAGTAGTTTGCTCACTGGGCAGATTTGATCAGAAAAGCAGAAGAGGAAATCACTTGCCCATAACTTTTTCCCTTGAAAATACCAGTCAGCATGGTTGTGAAACTTAGGATTCAGACTAGAGATGCCTGGTTTTGAAAAACTTGTTAGGTTTGGAGATGAAGGGGAAGGGCAGCCTCAGCTGTTTGTGAACAGCATAGCCCGAGGCTGTTTTCCAGCTAGAAGGATATACTGAGATCCCTGAATCAGCATAAATCCTAGGAAACTTGAACACTTGTGTAGTGTTTTTCTTGCTATAGTCAGTCCAAAATGGAAGTACAGATGTTGTTCATGTCTCAGAGTAAAAATCTGTCTTCTTTGCAGGTCTGGGAGAAAACCTGAAACAGTACTTAAGTGAGGTTATCATTGCCTTATTTTTGGAAATTACTCTTACAGCTAAGGTGCCAATATGAGGGCAAATAAAAAGAAATCTAGTTATAATTCCATTCTGGTAAAGGGAGTCAAGGTGTAAAGGCTTACAGAGTTATCCCAGAAATTCCAGCCAAGCTACCTTGCAGCCATGGACCACACAGTTTTACTGCTGAGTTTGTGGTAGGCATCCCACACAGACCTGATGTTATTTTTTCTCCAGAAACTCAAGCTGAATTGAATTTACATGTGAGAAGTTAAAACCAAAATTTTAAAGTATTTTTCTTCCACAGCAAACATGCTGTACTTTATATTCCTGCTAGTGATAGTTCCAACCCTTGTAGCAGCTATTTGCCACTGGAAGATGAAGTGGTAAGTTGTAATGCGTGTTTCTGTTGTAGACAAGAGAATATTACTAGCGTAATTCACAAACCACTGCTGCAGCTTGTTGCTTCCAGCCCATTGCAAGGCCTCATTAATTTCTTCCTTTGGCTGTCTGATTGTGTGTGTGTTGAAAGTACTTGGCTTGTGGTGTTTCTGAGACACTGGTCATCTGCTGCTGTGCCTGTACACATCTGTGGGTGGCTTCAGCTGGTAGAGTATGCTTTTCTAGGAGAATAAAAATGTCATTTGCTTTGGTCTCTTATTTCCAGGGTGAAGGAGTGGTGCTGTCCTGTAATACCTAGTCCTAACAAGAGCAAAGTGCTGTCATTCAAAGAGTTTAAGGTAAATCACTGAAAATCTGGGGTTTTTAATTTGTCTATTTTTTGCTTAGGAGATGTAAAAATAAATTATTCTTGTGTTGTTGCATTTAAAAATTAACTTCTTGTCAGTTTTTGTGTTTACTACATTTAATCATTAAACACAAATTAACAGAGTTCAATATTAGCGTTTAGTGAAAAACTCCTTTTGACATTCATGTGACTCTGCAATGATCAACTTATATTGCAGTCTGTTACTGCAAAAAGAAAATGCACAACTGGAGGATAAACGAAGTCTTTTGATCAGCAGGTGATTCCTCCCCTGTTACTGTTCAAACTCCTGCACTGTCTGAACTTAGCAGCCCAGAGGAACCTGGGCTTCCCTGCAGCCTCGGGCTGTGTCTGCCCCAGTGCCCTCGGGAGGACACTGCAGGGCTGTGCAGTGGCCCTGGGAGGATGCAGGGGGTTCTGCCAGGCACTGCCAGGCCTGGCTGGGAGAACAGGATTGGCAAAAGGCCTTCAGCTTCTTCTGTAGCCCTTTTGAACTAGGAGCAGCTGCTTCTGTGCTGAGTGCAGGGGGCTCCAAAGCCTTTGCCCAGGCACAGATGGAGCTGCTGGTGTTCGCTGAACAGCAGCACGAGAGCAAGGAGTGAAGTACACCTGACAGCCACTGCTGCTGTCTTCCAGTTGCTTCTGCCTCAAACTACAGCCAGCACACATCTAATACCTGGCAAAGTCTTTGGAGTAGAGGGTTGTGGTTCCTTCCTCAAATACAGTCATCGTGAGTTTACTTAAATAAATAATCTGATAAATTTTACATAAAATACAGCTTCCATGGAGCATCCTCTATGTGGGTTTTCCGTCAAATTAATTTATTTGAAAAGGCCAAACTAAAAAACACTGTGTAGGAATATTAGAATTCCTTAAAGTGATCACTCTCTTTTTTTGACTCTGGGCTTCTTTCATTGAGTAATTTTTTTGTTTAATGATTCTCTTGCAGATTGATTCTGAGAAAGTGCTGAAGATAAATGACTGCCTTCCTGACATGCTAGCCATGGACAGTAATGCTGAAGCTCATAAATTGCATCCTGTTACCTGGAGCCCAGTATCTTCAACACCAACTGAAGGTAACACTGATGGTCACAATTCTTCATGGATTTACTCTAGTGAAAATGTAGCAAGAGACTTTCCACCCACAGCTACACCTCAGACTCATACCTGTTTTGAGAATTTTGCTTATTCTTCTCCACTTGAGGCTGAATCTGATCCCTACCAAATACCGGAGACACTTGAAGCTGGCAAGACAAACCAGGCAGTGGTGCTGTACCAGCCACAATGCTACATAGATATTTTTCATGAGGATGCAGCCTCCATCACCAGAGAAACAGGTGAGAGAAAGAACAGTCTGAAATACATCTCTCAAACAGATGCATGCTGGCTGGGGGGGAGGCTTTGATGTTGTGTCCTCCAGAGAGTCCATCCGGTGTTTGGCCACACACTACAAATGAGAATTTATAAAGCTACAGCTTCTTGTGATTAGGGCTCTCACAAGCCCAGATGCCTGACTTTCATTAATAACGGCAAAGCTGTTGTTCCTGGACCAGTTTTGAGTACTGATTTGCACAGGAATCGTCTGTGTTGTGGTTCCATTACAACTTACGGGCATTAGATGAGATTTATAGGCTGGTTTGTGGCTTGTGTTATGCAGCACGTTACATCACAGCAATCTGTCACAGGCTGATGCAGAGAACTGCATCAGAGATTAAACTATTCATAAAGCAGAGGAGCAAATGAAACAAGGGGGAAGGTTGTGCTGCTCAAGGAGTGTATTTCTCTTGCAGTGTTCTGTGTACTCTGGCAGTCCCAGTGAATGGATACTGCTGGGCATGGAGCATTTTGGGGGCTGGGTTGTATTTTCTGTCTCTCCAACGCTGTAAGGAATCATTGTAGAAGCCTTACCTGCACATTGTGGCTCATTCCTAGAAGATTTGAAGGAATTTTGACTTCCCCAGGAGTGCTGCCCAGGGCACCCAAATCCAGTAATCATCCTTTTACTTCACCTGTGTCCCAACTACACTTGATGTGTGAAAGAGCACAGAAAACAGATTTTCTTATGGAAGACCCTCGCTTTCATTTCTTGTAACTGGGGCTCCTCATACTTCTGCCTTCTCTGCCTAAAGACCCTTTAAAATCGTCTCAACTATACATTGAAGAGATGTAGGGAGTTAGCTGGAAAGGAGTTAATTTTCCAGAAGGACAGAGGTGGTACCACATGGCAAGGTCTTTGCTGGTGCACATGAGCTAAACTTTTGGCATTTGGCTTCCATAGCAAGCCCCAACCAGCCAAACAACCAGACATGGCTGGTGTATGAATCCTGTTTGTGAAGGACATCATATTCAGACTGCATGCATGTAGATCTCCCAACACTAATTTCATATTTGTTAAAAAAACAAAACCAAAAAATACTTATTGTAACACTCAGAATTCCTACAGTAGACAGCAGTGAATTTGGCCTTTCATTTTGATTTCAGGAAATTTGTAATGAAGCAGCAGAGTTGGAATTGCAGCTTGTCAGATTTACCTCAGTGCAAAAGGAACCCTTTGGTTTTACCCCCTTATGCTGTTTGGAATTCGTCACAAAGGGATGGTTTCAACTTACGAGCACAGCATAAGCAACTTTCAAAGGTGAAACAAATGAAGGGTGTCTGACAATTTGATGTTCAGCTTATTTGCTAAAATGCAGTTACTTGCCTTCCCTGTGTTTAACTAGCGAATCACACTCCTAGAAACCAAACCAGCTGCAGACCTAGTGAATTCTGAAACTGAACGATATCTAGTTTTTATACTGTTGCTTACAGATATTGTTGTAATGTCACAAACTGTGCTGCAACAGGAAAAGCAGTAAGGCCTTGCACAGCCTGTGGGCTGACACAAGCACTGCCTGCAGAGGGAGAAGAAAAAGGAGAGGTACAAAGATACAGACACAGGGATGGGCAGACGTGGTTGGAAGCATTCAGGCCACACCCTGCCATGCCCGTCTGTGTGCTGTGCACAGGTGCAGGTGGCTCACAGGCCTGAGAGGTAGAGAAGAGCTTTCAGCATGGTCCTTCCTTCCAGCCTCCAGCAGCCAAGTAAGGAAACACAGCCGGGCACATTCTGCTGAAGGGCAAGAGAACAGGGAGGGTAAGGGAGAAGGCTGATTTGTCAGATACATCCCAGGGAAACTTCCTCCCTTTATCTTAGCCTCTTCTTTGAGTAGCAATGCATGTGAAAGCTTGATACCACAGTATCTTTACAGCTTGGAACATTTGCTTCTCCAGAATGCTTCATCACACTGTATGTACTTGTGTAGCTTAAAAGCTTTACTGCTGGAAAAAAGGCGAGTAAACATAAGGGAGCTGCTTTGTCACAACCAATATAAAACTTCTGAGCTGTACGTTTCAGAAGAAGGTGTATTTATTCTAAAATGTTGAAAAGGTATTCTAATCAAGTATGTACTGAGGAATTCAGATACAGATGTCAGTCAAAGAAATCAGCGTACAAAGCATTTTAAATTTTGACATTGCTGCAGTTCTTCCTGCCAGGGGGACAGCTGCAACCTGGCACAACTCCCAGCTGTGAAAAAGCTGCTGTCACTGAGGCCTGGCTGCAGCAATTCCATGCAGGAGGTGAATGAAGGGGTTTGTGGGTTCCACCAGTTGTGCCTTCCTGATGGTGGGGTGAGACACACGGGCCTGGCTGAGGTCTCACCTCTCAATGCCCTGGCTGTTCCCAGGGAGATCCTCCTGCTCTGATGAAATTCCATTATCTGGACACAGTGACACACTTGACCACATTCCAGGTCACTGGGTGAGGGAAGGAGAAGCGGGCTCCTCTTTCCCGCTTTGTGAAACCTCCTGTGCATAAAATGTACACAAATGGAGGATTCCAGGAAGGATAATGCCTCTGTGCCAAAGGGCACAGTCTGGGCACCAGAACTGAAGATTAGAGAAGTATTTTGGCATATGTGGAGAAGTGTGTATCATTTTTATATATTAAAACATCTGTCTTGCATTAATGGTTGAATGAGTTCAGAACTGCAATCCTCTAATTTTTTTTGTTCATAATGCAACATTCACAGCTGTTGTTGAAATGCTAATACTTAAACCATCACATAATTAAACGTCATTCTCAGTATGTTAAATTTTTAAAATAAAAATGGTGTGTGAACTATTAAAGAGTCTCTGTCTTATAAAGCATTAATGTAAAAACTTTTTTTTGGCCAAAAAATTTTATTTGGGAAGCTTCTGATTGTTCTAGTTAACTAGTAGCTTGCAAATATGAATTAAATTCCAATCTCTTTCTAATGCTGAGAGGTACATAGGAGACCAGAACAACTATAAGAAGTTTAAGTACATTTTATTAACAATGCATCCCTTTGATAAGACTACGCTTCAGGAGGCCTTTAATGTTCATTGACACGAACTGTACACAGTATACAAAAAAAAAAAAAAAGAAAAAGAAAAAAGGAAAACACAAAAAAAAATCAAGATGGGCAATACCATTTTGGGAGAAGCCTCTTTAAATTATACACAGCTCAATGCAATATTCTTACGTAAAATATATAAATACTTTTTCTTTCTATGTTACAGGTATACAATATAAATCAGATTTCAATGTCTGTTCAGTGACCTACAAACACTAGAACCTCCAAATATGTAGCAGCGTATTACTAAACAAAAAAATGACCACACAGGACAGGGAGAATAAGTATTGAGATTTTTCTTGATCCCTTCCCTCAGATCATAATGATTAATCCAGATAATGTCTTGTAATGCAGTTTTAGGGATGCTGACAGCCCAGTATTTGAACAATTTTTCGATTAGATTTACAAAGTGTAAATTTGAAGGAACTTTTTTTCCCCTTTAGACGTAGCATCCTGTGCTGAAACACCCTATTCAGTGGCAAAATGAAGTTACAATTTTTGGCATAAATTACATTTTGCAAATAAAATAGTGTATTTTAAAATGCAGCTCAAGCCAGAGGTGCAATTTCCGCATGCTGTGGCACTGCTGTCCATCTATGCTACAAAATTAACCTAAAGAAAATCCACATTCGTTAATGACTATAAATCTGTTTAAAACAAAACTATGCAGGAAACTATTGTGAGTTAAACAAAAACCAAGGAGATTGGAGACCTCCAGAAAAATAAAAACATGGTTTCCAGCATGTCCTCTGAAGTCTTTTGTTGTTGTAAGATTTTTTGTATACCTTTCATAAGGACACAGTAATAGAAGTGTGAGTTAAACAAAAGAAGTTGCTGAACCTGCATTCCCACGGCTCCAGAGCAGCTCAGAGCGGGACTGGGGGGAGGTTAGCGGGACCTCAGAGCCTGGTGAGAATTCTGCCGCTGTGATTGCTGCCCCTGAGCTCACCATCACTTATAAGCTTCGCCAGCTTCCTGCTGCCCAAACCGCCAAACACGCAGTCCAAGGCACAGACTACAAATCAGCAACTCTTCTATCTCTCACCAGGTTTTGGTTACAGTGTATTTCTCCTGAACAGCTACCTTACTCTTCGGACACCTAGGAGAGGCACTTTGGTTTTGTTTTCAGTCTCAGTGGAAACCACAACTCCCTTTCCAGACCACTATGTGTGTTTCAAAGTGAAATCAAAAGGACAGGATTCCCAGAGGTGCCTTACAAATGTTTATAAGGGCAGCTTACCTCAGTGTGCTGAGCCACTGCGCCCAAAACTAGTGAATTGTTTAGGACTCCACTTGTGGAAAAACCACCACCACCCCCCTGCAAAGAGAGCGCGTTTAGGGCATGTTTGTCAGACGTCAGTCAAGCAAGAGCTGTCAGATGAGGAAAAGCAATTGTTTCAAGCACAACATGCCAGGGGCCCCACATACAAGTTGGGAACTTCAAAGCCTGATCATCTCCAGCTCCAAGTGATGTCCACAACAGCTGGGAGTGTTCTGCATTTCTGGATTTCAGAGAGGTGAAAAGTTCTCCTTCCCCAAAAGGAGACACTGAGCCCCTAGGCTCATCCTGCTTCCCTCGGTGGAGAGGACTGGGCCCTTGTGGAGATGCCTGGTGTGGGTCAGTCGGCTCTCCGCTCCTTGGAAAGGGCCCACCTCTCCCCTGCCTGTCAGAGCAGACACAGAGACATCAGGCAGCTGCTGCTAATTGAGACTGGTTCCACAAGCAGCCTCTCCCTCCTGGAGCAGCTCATGCCCTCTCTGAGCTGTGTGAGAGTTCCTGAGGAGTTTTCTTTGCCACAGCAACCGAAGTGCCTTTGTATACAGTGTAAGTGAATGCTACACACGTTACCGTTTATTGAGCATTATCACCAATCACTCAGACTGGAAATATAAAAAGTGGGGGGTCTGTCAGCTTCCCTAGGAGAAGTGGAAGAGATTTTTTATTAGGGCTAATGTAAGCACAATCATTATGTACTACAGCTTTCTTTCGACGTTTCTCATGATACAAATAAAACCCCAAAATAAGGACCTTGAAAGGGACATTAAAAAAAAGAGAACTATAAAATTAGAAATTCACAGTTTATAACTAAGCCAATATAAATTTCCTTCAATAACAGTATCCCCTTCATCTGCCAATTAAAGTGAAACATCAATGTGAGCTTAATGTCAGTGTGTAAATTAATTTTCTAGAAATGTATGTTATGTACAATACAGACTTAACATCCTTGATGCATACTTGTTGAAATCTACTGACACTCATACAGTTTCAGAAGAAAAATCACACTTTATAACTGAATTTGCAGCCATAATTTTTTATGTCAAGTTTCTGTTGTCATGGATCCCCACACAAGCATGTTATTCAGAACACATGAGCATTTTGGGATGGAGATTCTTTCAAAAGTATATTTGTTTACCTTTCTATAATCAGAGGCCTTCCTACGATGCTTTCTACATTAAGTGCTATGGGTTAAACTTAAGAAATGAAGAGAGGTGGGTTTTTTAAATACAGGTGATAAAACTTGTTTATTTTGCCTTAACTGCAGAAAAATAACATGGAGTTTTTCGATGTAACCCCATTTAGTTATTAAAACAAATCTCTTCTACTCTAGCCTAACTGAGGTAGTGTTTGAAACTACTGTATAACATACGCTATCCCCATTCGTGGGAAAACTACATTATCTTCCTTTGGAGTTTATACCACTATTTGGTCTACTATGATTGACATTTTGGTTTTACAGAAGCATTTATTTCTCATGACCAGAAGCCCAATAGTTACTGGTGTGGTGTGTTTTCTAAGCATTTCAAACATGTCTTGCCACACAGATGTATTATTTATGTCAATGACCATAGAAGAGTTCAATCAGTTTCTTTTTGCTCCTTTCAGTGGGAACTCATGAAAAGATAAATCTTAGGAACTAAATTTGACTATGAGCAGCAACTTACAGTCTGCTTTACCAGGACCTGATGGTATGCAGTGCACATAAGAATTCAGTGAAGTGATAGCTGCAAAGCAGTGCTTATGTGATGTCATGAAATTTCTGATAAGAACAAATAAATTCTACATTTCACTAGGAATTGTGTGTTACCGTTCACAGGACTACTTATTGAAATCTCCAGTAGCATAGCTAGTAAGAACAGAGATATGAGCATCAGGATAAATTTCACTTAAGTATTAATCTGACAATTATAAAAAATGGTAGGAGTGAATGGATAAAAATACGTTCTACTCAGTACAGTCCAGCTGAATTATTCACCTATATCAAAATCAAAGGGTAATCCCCTCTATTACAGGCATTCTAACAAAGGTGGCCATGCTACTGTATATACACATTTGCATATATTTATACTACCTTTAGATAAAGGCTTCTGAATCTTTAGATCCATGATAAAAGTGACAGGGATTCCTACTATTTTTTTTTTAGCTTGCACTTACTAGTTTAGAAACGGCACTAGTAACATGATAGAGGCAACTACTTCAATCATTACCAGTCACTGTATCATTTAACTTTTGCAACAAGTCTTAAATACCAGTACAAAATTATAAGTACAGCTGCTCCAAAATTTGTTACTTAAGGCTTTTCACTACAATTATTAGTACTATCTGATGCTTGATCACTAATCCATTGAAAATTCAAATAAACCTTTGTTTTTATAAAAAGCTGTTTCCGTGGAACTTGGAAAACACTCATACCTAAGTCTCCTCACAAAACCTGCAATGATGAAATGTCTTCAAGTTCAGTTTATACAATATTTGCTTATCTGATACAAATCATGCGTTTTAAAGGATTGTAGTTGAGTAAGACCCACATTTGTACTATATGAGCATGAGTGTAGAAACTGCAAACACATGCATAGTATTCAGGGAAAACAATCTGATTTCAGCATTTTAAGGTTTAACTGACTTGTTTTGAAAATCAAATTGTAGTGAAAATCCTTAACTGGTTCAGACAAGATACATGTATGTAAATGCAATGAAATCGAAGAGACTGCTAATAAAATGTCTTAAAACTATAGCAATATTAAAATAACTTAATGAAACCTCAGATTCAGAGGCATTTCTTTCTGTCTGAAGTTACAAATCCCCAAAGTAGTGTTATAAACAGTACAAAAATCAACAGAGAAGGGCTAACATTAATCCCCTGGTGCCCACAACCACAGCATGGCTCCCCATTGCTGGCAGTGGAATGCACCCCCATCTCTCTGATTCCTGGTGTCCAGGTTTAAAAAGCAAGGCATCATTCTGCTTCTCTGGAACAGAATCGGAAGTCAATTAAAAACGTCTCTGCAAGTTGTCCTACTTCATCATAGTTTATGGTAGAAAATGAAATGAAAACTTGTGGAGGTGTTCAGTGCTTGGCTCTTGCATATACTGGTAATTACTATTATTAAAACTAAGGTAATGTCTAATAAATCCCCAAAGGGCTCAAATGACTATGCCAGTAATTGGTTGAGGAAGAAAATGTTTTCAGTTCAGTCTTCAGGTACCAGTAGCTTCTGGAAGGTTTCGAAGATGATGTTCCAAACTTTTTATCCAGTCAGTGGGAAGTTGTCTGAGCATTTCAAAGTCCATATGCAGAGCACTGCCTGAGCAGAGGTCAGGACTCGGCTGATGCATCAATTACAGGCTGTTGTGTTGGCGTTGCCAAAATAGCCTCTGCCTCCTCATGCATCTAAAAGGGAAGGATGGAGTATTAATGTTGCTAGAGATTTTACTCAGGAGACATCACAAAATGGCTTCCTTTAGGATGTACCTATCTGAAAGCATCTTTTACTCAGGACATGGAATCTGCACCCAGCCAGCCATTTTGGTACATTCAGTGCACCCTCCACTCACCTGCAAGAACTGAACATCTTGAAACAGCTCCTGGATGAACCTTCGGGATGGAAGTCGAAATGTACAGTGTGCTAGCAAGTAGGACACCTCAGAGTAAAGGCATATGTCATCAAATGCTTGGGGATACTTCTCCTTAATTCTGAACAAGAGAATAAACAAAATTTTGTAAGTCTTGAACAGATTTCCATTGTATTAAAAAGACCCCAAACTTTCCAATAAGATGTCATCATTAATTCTTCAGTAATAGGCATTATAAATCCCAGAACTGACACAGTAAGAACATCACAACACACAGCATTACTTTGTACAGAACCAGAAGAAATCTAAACTAATGAGATGAAACAGAATATATGGCTTTTAAGTTGTACAGAATTACTGTGATTGCCTAGGCTTAAAATAACAGACTTGGAAAGAGAAGAGTGTATCAAATAATTGGCATCCACATGTACAGCAGTTATAAATAATATTTTAAATCTGTAAGCATTTTTGAAACTAAACCACACATTTCTGCATTTTCTTTTAGCAGTTGTTGGTTTCCAACATCAGTAGCCCAGAAACCTACAGGTCACAACATTTAGTCCCTGGATTTATATTCCCATATTTAAGTATTTTTAAAAAATAAATTATTTTCAGGAGTTGTACTCTTGCTTAAAGTAGAGCTGGGTTTCTCAAGAAATCACTTTTGGTTTGTTATTGTACTTATCTATTATTCAGTAAAACTAAAAAAGTATTTGTTTCTTTTATCTACATGCTACACTAGGTATGTAATTACTACAGTTGAATTACTGATTTTAAAAGGTTTGGTTAAGAGTAAAATACTGAACACAGAGCAACGATTTTAAGATTATTTGTTTACCTTCTACATTACATTCAATCTATCTGCCTGACAACTTTTGAGAAGTGAGGTTATTCACGGTCCCTGAGACCTTAAGAGAATACTTATGACTAAGTGTTGCTAAAGCACCTGTAATGCATTGAACTTACGTCAGGAGTCCAGTTTCGTGGCCCTTAGTTCCAACTGAACTGCTCAAGTTGATAACTAAACGTAAGACCTCTTTCCGCAGAAGTATCCTGCACACTGGTGTGTCATCTGGGATTGACTTTACTCCTGGAAAAACAAATAAAACAAGTGTGGATTTAAACAGAATTGTCTTTGACTCAGCTAACCTTGTACAATAAGTCTGTTTACGCATTTTGTACACACATGAACACATACATTTACATATGTATTCTGAGCTATCAAAAATATTTCTATTGAAAGTAGAACTTAGAACACCACTATTTTCAAGACTTTAAACAGTCAACCTTTTAAAAAAGATTTCTACCATTTCAAAGAAAAACCTGCAAGATAAAGTTACAGTGGTATTGTTATCACTAAAGCATGTTGCAAACTGGATGAGCTTCTATCAGATAGGGGAGAATTCAAAAATCAGCTACTTTGTAAGAAACCATCATAATTCAAAACATAATATACAAATACATAATAAAGCACCTCTTTTCAGTAATTCAGTAATTCTTAGATTTTTTTTTAATGAAAAAAAGACAATTTGCTTGTAATGTCAGGTATTGAATAATCTGCAGAAATGCTGTATAGCAGAGGGAGAAGAGTTTAGAACTGTATTCTCACACCTGGAGATGGATGATGTTTTTATTCAGATTTGTTTTGTTTTTTCTCTGATAAAGAGCATTAATTTGTTGCAGTGTACGTAAGTGAAATATAATTTTTTCACAATGCCTAAAATATACATTACTGGTCATAGTTTCTAATAATCATAAGGCTTTCAGACTTACCTAACACAAGCTCTGTACTCTTGGTGCTGCTGGCTGAACCATGGGATACTGCATCACTACAGCCTGAAATTCCAGAAAATTTGGAGGAATGCACATCTAAGTGATGGTGAATGCTCTGCCCACACCAGTCAGTATATGGAATGTCTGAAAAATCTGACATAAACAAGATGTACCTTTGTTATTCACACTTTTCCTCAATTCACATGCTTTCATTATTTTTCAACAATTGCAAACATGCAAGAAGCACTAAGTACTATGCATAAAATCAGTTCAGAACTAGATGGTGGATTCAGGACAAATTATATTCAAACTCTTCCAAAACTGATATTTAAAAAAAAAATCTTAAATCCATTAGTGGAGTCTTTTCCAGACACTGATGGAAGCCTAAGAAGGCATGACACATAGTACTGATATAGTTACTGATATATCCATACTCTATTTTATGTAACACAATAGAGATGCTCTTGCATGTGCAGACTTTTTTTTGTTCACACAACTGTCACAGGTGTTTTCAGGAAGGGCTCTGGCAAGAGCCAGGCTTTGCTGCACCTGTAACTACAGCTGGAATTTTATTTGCCACCCCTTCTTGCTACTAACTCAACCTCCAGCTTAGCTCTCTGAGCCATTCCTCACATTTGTGCATCACTCCCTTTGCCAACATTGCTACTAAAAAATGTCTAACAGTACTGTAGAAACACTGAGTGCTCCTACTAAAGCATCCACTACTGGATTATCTTTCCATCACAGGAATTGACAAAAGGCATGTAACTGCAAACTCTGCAGAGAAGGTTAGAAAAATTAATTCCAACTCTCATCTGAATCTCAAAGTATGAGAAAAGATGACTAAATCCCAGAAATTACAGCTCAGCTTCAACAGACTCCACAGATTTCCTTCACTGTATTTTATGGCACAGACTTGATTTGATGTCAGACTTTTCATTAGTTGAACAGCAAGTGTCAGTTTTCAGAACACGCATTTTAAGTACTAAATAAGGTTTCAAATTTTTTATTTTGACATGCTATTAGAAATACTAAAGAAACATGCAGACTCATACTCCTACTAATACTAAAGAGTGGAAAGCTGGAAATGACCATAGCAATACTACTGGTTGCACAATAAGCTTATCAGAGAAATAATTTTAAGATCAATAGTCAGGTAAACAAAAATGCTACCAGATTATTTAAAGACAAACAAAAGCCAGTATGTTCTCTCAGTTTTATCACACTTCACCACAAGGAACACTAACCTGCACGATTATAGGAAGAGCTCACTTTGGTGTTAGGCTGATAACCCAGAATCTGAACGCAGACACAGTAAAGACAGTTCTCATCTGTGTGCTCCTGAAGCCCTGTGTCCTCTGTACCTTCTAAGAACTGACAGGCATCTGAACGGCTGGTGTTCATTATTTCTGTGAGACTGATCTGCTGGCGGAGCATCTGAAAAGGGCTTTTGACAACATCACTTGCACCTGATGGAAGACCTGTAAATAAGATTCAGTTATCAAAAAACCCCCAAAAAACCAAGCAACCAATGCTAACTCTTTCAATTAATTTCCACTTTAAAGCCTTTTAAGGCTGGGGATGGAGTGCATGTGAAGACCTACAGGGTGTTTTTTTGGAGTGGTTAAGCGCCCAAGATTGTTAGCATTTGAGAAAGAGACAAAGATTTAGTTCCAACTTATTATACATAACAAAACATTGCAAAGGACAGAATTCAACCTCTAAGTACACACACTGTAAGAAGGTAAGTGGTAAATCCTGACATGGTATCAACATTACTAATACCCACATAACACCAATACATTACCAATTTTCATGTGTCAAACCAGATTAATACAACGATATACCAGATGTTGAAATTACACATGGACCAACGCAACAATAAACACAATTTAAAAAACTGTAACTTAGTGACCGTGACAGGAAGAAACTAGACTCAGCAATGCAGAAACAAGCAGAAGACACTTTAGTGACATGCTCTTCCCTGGGTGGAAAAAACAAACAAATACAGTTTTGAACAAGAGTTACTTTACACTGAAACGTAGCAAACAACAGAGACACACTTCGAGCAAAATCACCTTTGTATATAATATTAAAGGGGAAAAAAAAAACCCAGAAATGTAGGACAACAGCTATCCTAATAAACTATTAAAAAAACAGAGTCAAGCCTGCTTTTTTTCAGTTGAAAAAACACATACTAAGACCCTACAGATTTCTGACTTCTCTAGAGATACATTCCAGAGCAAGCCAGGCATTAAAACACTTGCAATTCTTTCATCCCATAATTTTCACTGATCAGTTATCATGGACACATCACAGAAAGACAATTTACTTTCTGAAATACACATCTAATACCATAAGTTCCTATAAATGATCTTGGTAATCAAAGGGAATATGTGGGATTCATATTTTTCTAAACTTAAATTTTGTTACTTCCTGTAATACAGCATCACTACCAGATTTTGAGCAGCATCAGCTCACGTTATCAGAGATATG
Organism: Geospiza fortis; assembly: GCF_000277835.1. Taxonomy (NCBI): domain Eukaryota; kingdom Metazoa; phylum Chordata; class Aves; order Passeriformes; family Thraupidae; genus Geospiza; species Geospiza fortis. Next base: position 1,693,548 of record NW_005054401.1, read on the forward strand.
CAGGTTTTCCTTCATTTTTTTAGAGCAGGACCAAACTTTGAAGCAACATATTAGCTCAAACTAAATAAAACAGGGAACTAATGGACTACTATCCTGATTCCAGAACACAGTCCTCAAAGCTTAATAGCTAAAATGATGTTTTCTGTAAAGAAAAATTAACAAATAAATCAACAACCCACCCAATATACCAATAAACAACAGAAAGCTACAGGAGAGGATTAAAACCAGTACCTCCTGCATCAGATGTGAAGACCCTAGATCCATGCTCATCAAATGGAGGTGTAGTTTTCTTCTGGAAATATGGGGTTTCCTTTACCTGGAATACCCAAGTAAAAATTAAAATTAACAGAGGTGATAATCAAACACAAGAAAAAAAATAAATTTTATGAGGAAATTAAACCTTGCTTTTCTTTCACTTCAAGAAAAACGCATCATTAGAGGAAGAAATTAAGAATGAGCTCCTGAGTACTAAAGAAAAGCCAAATATCTGTGAATGAACATTATTGACAAAGGCTCATGAAGAGTCAGCAGATGTTAAAATGGTGGTGACACAGGCTGTAAGAAAACCAGTGACCCACAGTGGCCATTCATAATCTGTCCATGATCATGCTACACCACTGGAGATCTTGGGAATGAAGTACAAAAACAACCAGGACATCTAAAATGCTGCCTGTAGGATGTGGAGCTCAGGCATGTCTCAACTACAAAGAGAGCTGAGAGAAACAAAATGAGGTAACAAATATCCCACAATGACTTGAAGGAGAAAGAAAAACTAGTCATTTCACAAAGGAAAAACAGAAGCAGATACATGATTTAACATAATATGGCTCTATGTTTTGCAATTTTTTGAGATTGATAAGAAGTTTATTTAGATTTGAAAGGCAAATATTAAGTAAGATTAACATAAGGAAGACCACTTTTACCTTTGACAGACCATGTCCTGATTTTGATGATTAAGTAACAGAGTATTAAACCCTATGATGCATCAGTCTGTTAAATAGGAATGTGTTTCTACCAGTAGAAAGAAGAAGGGATTTTCTGAGATACTGAAAATAATCTGTTCTAAGCTAAATATATGTATGTTCAAAGATAAGACAATATAATTTAATACTATAATGATATATATAAGAAGAATCTATTATTTAATACAGACCATGGTAGCAGGGAGTTAACTGTGTGATTATACACATAATTTATAGGTGGCTGATAAACATGCCAATTATTGGTTGGCTAAAGCAGAATTAACGAATGTGCACAGACTATGCTAATTTTAGTATAAGAGCCAGATGTCAACTAAAAATCTTATGACAGCAAATTTGTCAGCAAAACCACTGTTTAACACTCCTCTAACACTGTCTTTGCCATTATTTGCCTTAAAACAAACCAGCCTAGCGATCTTGTGTAAATAAGTGAGAAGAACAGTTAGAAAAGAAACTCTAGCTCTCCAAAATGTATTTCTTTAAAGTACCACATCCGTTTTTCCTCATTTCTCTAGATTTAATCTATTCTGATGAAAAGGCAACAGCTAACTGCCTTTCAGTATGAAAATGCAAATGAACCAAATCAGTTGAAACCTACATACCTGAAATATTTCGTTGATATCCACTGGGAGAGCAAGGCCAATGTAATCATCAGAGCTACCATAAGCAGCGTTAGAAACCATGGAGCGAACAGAGGAGGAACGCTGAAGTGTGTTTTGGTTAATAGGACTTAATAAATCTTCTTTATCTAACGAAGCATAACTTAAAGCTTTCATGAACCTGTAACATTGAAACAAATCACAACTGCAGTTACTCTCTCATTCTGGCATGTTAAAAGTAAAAAGGACTTTTAAGGTCCTTTTTACTTTTAACGCTGACACAAAGACCATCCTCATCCTCCCACTGCAGATCTCAGAGCTTGTTAGGACAAAATAACAGCTATAGGCTCATTGCTTTTTCTGCCTCATATTGTCTTGCATGGTTTGGCAGTTCCTGGCAAGTGCTTTATAATTCTTGATACAGGAACTCCTGCCCATCCTGCAAAATCATGTATTTTCTTCAACATCGTAGCTTTGAATATTTACAGCCAGACACAGCCAGTAAAGCTTTGGGTTTCTAAACTCCTAACTACCTGATTCTGAAATCTACCTATGCACTGAATGTGTATTTCCTGGATACTCACAAACTCTGAGCTGAGCAGGCGCATCCCTGCAAAGGCACACCTTGAGCCTACCAGGAACATTTTTTCTCCCATACTCCAAAGGAGCCACCCAGTAGGGTAACCCAAGCACAGAGGAAGTATTTGCTCAACATGAATGCACAAAGAACAAACTTAAACCTGTGAGCGGAGCTGACTGGACAAATAGCTTGAAGAGCAAAGAAATAGAATGGGAAAATCAGACAGGAGAGAAGCGGCTGGAGAACAAGACCTCAGTGGTGACCAGAGCCCTGATGATGGAAATTTCACATTTAGCCATCTGTCATTTTCTTTCTCATCAAAGAGAAAAATCTAAAAATGTTTCTGATAACCAATCTATGTAGATGGCCTATATGCCTCCTAATAAAGGCACACGTCAGGAACAGTGAATTTTTATTGCAAATTATGACATACTGGAGGGTAAAGTGAACACTGGATTTTTTGACTTTTTGCCTTGGAAGAAGTTTTCTATCTACTTTTTATTTGGGCAATAAAGTGTCCTCTTATCCCTACAGATGGGATTTATATTGAGATAAAATTATATTATCAAATTTGACCATGGAAGAAATGATTATGTAATGGAAATGCACAAAGTACAGCTGAAAGGATATCAACAATTTTCTTGTTGGTAGTTCTGACCAGTGCTAGTGACAGTAGCAGTGGACTCACAAAAGAAATCAAGCCAAACTTCATAAAAACAAGGAAAAGACCTTGGGTTGTGCCAGAGGAGGTTTAGATTGGATATTAAGAAAAACTTCCTCACTGAAAGGGTTGTCAAGCACTGGAAGAGTCTGCCCAGGGAAGTAGTTGAGTCACCATCCCTGAAGACATTTAGAAAACATGTAGATGTGGCACTTAAGGACATGGTTTAGTGGAGCATTTGAGCATGTTGTGTTAATAGCTGGACTCAATTTTAAGGGTCTTTTCCAACCTAAATAATGGTGTAATCGTGAAACTCAAAAAGTTATCAACTGCATTAAATGCTTAATAATAAAACATTCTACAATTACTCTCAACATGAATTGAAGATAGAAGTTTTAATTCCAAACGTTTGTCCCTGCTTTTCCTAGAAAAACGAACAGATACAGCATTAGTAGTGATAAACAGCACCAAGTTGTCATGAAAGAATGTCTGCAGGGGATAGCTGAGAGCCACTATCAGGATCCAAAATATGTGCGTTAGTATTTCTGGTAGGTCTTTAAATACAAAAGTGGGAAATTTATCCTCACAAAGAAAAAGGCTTTTTAACCTTCTGAAAAAGAGAACAACTAAAAACATTGCAAAAGTAAATCTATGACTGTTAGTTGCTACTAACGCATAAATCTGTCAATAAACCATAAATAAAACTTTTCAGAAGACTGGCACAAAAATTGATTTGGCAGTTAAAAAGGACAGAATTTTTCTTTCTAGTTTGTTTTTAAAAAGCAGCTAGGGACAGTTTTAGCTGGACCAGTAAACATACTCTGAATTTATTCGTAAATATAATCTGAAATTGTAAGGACCATAATTTTTCAGTGGGGACACACCATAACCACCAAGAAAAACACATGTACTAGTTTTACTGCAGTCTTTCAAATCAATTATATTAGCAACTAACACAATCTGAATCTCTCTTTGAATATGCATGTCTGCAATTATTTAACCTTCTCAGAGATACAAGCACTCCAGACATTTCAGATCAGTGTTAAGCAGGTCAGCTCAAATACTTGACTCTATCCACTGACACAAGAGAACATGAACAGCTAAGCACCAGGAATAGTCAGTATGACATTGCATGCAGGATCAAAGTCCACTGCAGCAAGGCTGCTCTGCATATCAAGGGCATGACTGCAAGGAATGGTAAAACATTACTTACAGACATTACAGAACCTGTACTACCACTGAAATGACACCCACTCGTTCCTGCACTAGCACAGGATGCCAGTGACATAGCTAGGAATGGCACTTCAATTTCCAGGATAGCGCAGTGTAACTACTAAATCATCCTTAATCTAACCAACATACTCATTCTAGCTTTAACTTATTTGAAAAAAGGCATCTTTCATGGCATCTTTCCAGAATGATCCAAAAATACCAACACAAATGGATGTTTCTTTCAATCAGGACATACACACTCAACTGGGTATGAGGAGGGCAGCTCAAGGACTGAGCATTTGCTTTTTCCACAGTAAGCAGATGACTCGTACTGGTAGCGTCTCAGCCTTCTCTCACTCGAGAAACGATAAGGCAAGAACAGAGATAAAAAGTGCCTTTTCCATCTCAACAGTAATGTGAAAATCCAATGCACTAGCTAAAAGATGATGTGAAGGAAAAATTTAGTACAAGAGCTTTTAAGGGAAGGCTATTACGCAGTGACTGTTGCAGCTGGGAACAGTGTCAATGTCAAGATCCAGACATCTTATGTAACTATCTAATTAGTCTTCAGAACATCTAATATTGCTCAAAAATAAAGAGGTGACACTGCCATCTAAAAATAAATGCTATGAGTAAAATCTTTGATCTACTGTAGCTAAGAAGCCAAACTGACATTCCTATCAGTGGTACCAGTAGCTCATCACTGGCCTCAGTGCTGCAGTGAACACAAATACAGCATATTGGCAGGAGGCCCTGTCCTAAAACCTCCCCAAGTGACATCGAGAAAATTCTCTTCTGAAATGTACCTCTGACTTCATGGGCAATTCAATGTGTTTGCAACTTTAATAATGTTAGCAACTTAATAATGTCAGCAACTTTAATAATGTTAGCACTGCAACTGCATTTTTTATATTATAGAAGTTAAAACAGGAAGAAAATGTGATAAAAGGAAACTTTTTTCTTTGTCACCAACAGCATTATAAAATGCTATGAAAGCTGGGCTTCTCTGACAGCCCTTACAAAGTGGACAATTATCCTTCTGTTATTCACTTAATACATCAGTACTGCTTTCAGTGAAGTTACCAATCACCTTGCAACAACTGTCCCTTTAAGGCGCAGATAAAAAAAAAATATTAGGAAGACAATGAAGTTGTTCTTACAGCACTGAAGTAAGAAATGAGCACAGAATAACTTCTTACCGGCTTGGGGTTAGTCGAGAATCCAGGCTGCCAGACTTCATGGTGATAGTGTCAGTAAACAGCACATCCTTTGCTGGAGATGCCAGGGCTTCTGAGTGAGACAGCGAGGGATGCATCCTCTGCTGCTGCAGGCGCTTTAGTGTAGCATAGCCAAACGCATCTCGAGAACTTGTGTAGCTGAAGTTATAGTCAGCAAGACTTTTTATTGTAGCAAGAGAAGGAGCTTTAAGAGACTGGGCTCTTCTGGGAAGGGTATGAGAAGATCCTGGTGGAACCAGGGATACAGAGTTGGATTTTGAGAGAGGCAGGTGGTTAGACTGTGGTGTTGAACAGTGACTTGGTTTAACTGTCTTTGTGCTTACGACAGTACTCAAACTTCCACAGTCAGTATCTACATTTGTAGTGTCCACACCTACAGTCTCCCTTGAAGGGCTAGAGCTCATTGAACTTATACCACTTGTTGTGGTATCTGTATTAAAACTTAAGCTACGGCTCTTGAAATGTGTCTGTGTAGTACCATCTCCAATTAGCCTTTCTTTGCTTGTGTTTTCCCGATGAATTTCATTTCCAAGACCTTTTGGCAGCTTCAGATCATTTTCTCCGATACTCTGAGTACAATCAGTATCTTCCACATGTTTACTTCCAACAAAAGAAGTTTCTAATCGTAAAGTCTGGATTTTTGGAACTCTGAAAACAGGGTTCAATTCTTCCCCAGCAGGAAAGTCTATGCTACCACTAGGTTCTGTTACTGTACGATTTCGCCTCAGGCCTGATTTACTGTCAGATGATGTCAGCTTTCCTCCTTTTGGATCACTGCTACTTCTGTGTTTTTTATTAGGTAGAGTAAGAGAGTTTAGAATGCGATTTTTCACAAGTCTACTGGAAGAAAAAAAAGGAAAGGGACTACGGTCTTTGTCCTTTGAAGGTCCAGGTCTGTCATAAAATATTTGTTCTGCATCTTCAGTAATATCTAGGAAGAAAGTACTGGTGGAAGTACTACCAAAACGGTCATCCTCCATGATGAACATACCTGAAATTATACAAGACTTTGTCACAAAAATAGGCATTTCTTCCAAGTCTACAAACTATGTTGCAAAATAGGAAGCCATTCTATAGAAGCCCAAGTGAGAGTCTCTGTAATTTACTGGAATTTTAATTCCTTTTTTTTTCTGCAGAACTTAATGCAAATTAGCTATTTTAAAGAGTAACTGACCTAAGATTTCCCTGCTTCAAAAGAAAAGCCACACTGTCTTATTTCAGTGCAAATATCCAGCTACTGGGATTACAGCCTAAGAACTCCTTTAATGATACCTAAATATGGCATATTTGTTAATTTAAATTCCAAGTATCCATAGAAAAAATAAAATGCATTAGGTACTTGAAATACATAATAATTTAAATACAGCAAAATTTTGTGTGTGTGTACACACCCAGAGAACATAAACACTTACTTCTTTGAGGACAATCAAGTGTATCTTTGTACCTAAGCATGGCGGTTTCTGCAGTATCTTACAGCAAACTGCCACGACTCAACATAAAAATAAATAACTTACCCTCGTGTGAAAATTTTTCTTCTACACCAAGTGTGAACCTAAGACACTTTTTTACTCCCTCTGACTAATCTGCATCTCTCTGAATGGACATAAATGTCCTACTGCTTGTACTGTTTTACTGCAAGACCACCTTTACATCATTGGTCTGTACCTCATCCTACCAAAAGGTTGATAAGAGCACCAAAATGCTGTTTGTGGTGGGCTCGGCTCTTTGCAGGTATTTTTTGTTTGCTTGTTCATTTTTCTCCTGTTTTCTTGTTCTGGTGTTCTGGTTACTTACTTGATGGAGCAGATTCACTTTCACTGTTGTGCCTTGAACTGGTAGACTCAGAGTTCAAGCTAAGAGTGCTTGGTATAGAAGAAAGTTCATTGCAGAGCTGCTCCATGTCATCAGGGACCACTGGCCAAGGCTGTCTACGACTGTGTCTCACTGCATCCCAGTTGTGATGCTTCAAAATGTCACATCCTTGTTTAGTTTTGGCTATTAGACCAAGCACGTAGACACAGGTTCTGTATTTAATGTATATACAGAAAAAAGAGCAACAATAATAGCACCTAATTTAACTAAACTTACTTGACATTTGAAAGGAAACAACTTCAAAGCAATTCAGGACAAACTTCACAAAACTGAGAAAGAGTATACTGTTAATTTTAATTTGGAAATCAATTTAAGCTCCGGAAATTCAATAATATATCTGAGAACAAGATACTATTACAAAATAAAAATTATCACAAGAGCCTGATTACATAAATCTGAAAACTACCTTTTGAAAAAAAGGCCAATCATTTATACAGTAGCAATGTTGGACAAAATGCCATCTATTTATGCTTTTAAATATTTTAAAAATATATTGAATAAAAAAGATGGAATAATACATTCTCACAGAGCTATAAACAGCAAGTATTTTGTTTTACAGAACAGGAGAAAAGTAGTATCTACCTTTATTCATAGATTTGTTTACTTCATGTTCTTTCAGACTTCCTACACAATTCTGCAGTTGCATACAACTGAGACTGATACTCAAACACTGGCGACTTTAACAGCTGGTTTCCAATAAAGTACAAATCTGTACTTACGTAAATCAGGTAAAGCTATCTGAAAACTGATCACAACTACCATCTGAAAATTTTACGTATATATCAGACACACATACCCTCTAACAGACAGAACCTCACAATGCTGAGCAAGTGCCATTATATCAGGAATTACATTCTCCTCTTGAAGCAAGTTAAGACCCCAATTTGATGATCCGATATTGCCCTGGAATGAAATTTTCCAAGTAAGTTTTGATCTTAAAATGACCAGCAGCACCATCAATGTAAAGCTTTGACAATTTTGTTTGTTGGTAGTAGAGTTTAAAGCCCATCTTCTCAAAGCAGTTGAAAGATCTGAGTACCCTTTTCTGGCATTTCCTAGCTGTGCTAATAAAAAAGCACTCAGCACAACTTGTATAATACCTAAAGCTGCTCAAAGTTAGAACTACTATGTATTCCTCACTTTATAAGTTCTACTATAGCCTGCAGCATGATCTTGGTTTATTCATTTTACATTCCGCTTACACAGGCGTCTGGTTACATATCTACAGTATCTTCCCCTAACAGTCCCCTTGAACAAGTGTTCCAAAATTAACTTTGTGGAAGACAAGAAGCACATTTAGGTGCTTGGATACACACCAACACTAGGTTTTTGGTGTGTAGCTTGGATACACACCAACACTAGGTTTTTGCCCGTCCCAAGTACCAGGGCTTCATGACCGCATGGATCAACACTGGCAGGGCAGCCAACTTCCTTGCGGAAACATGAGGGACTACCACAGCAAATACATTAAACTCAGACCATGGCAACTTTTAACTTGTAACTATCATTTACATATTAATACTCATATGGCAATGTGTTATTCTTATTTGTTAAAAAGAAAAAACAACAAAGGGATTATTAAAAAACCTCAGAATAACAGTTGCAGTGAACCATCTTCAACTGAAAGTATCATTATGGAACAAAATCCTAACTTGAAAAAATGACACATTTCTTGAAAAAAAAACCTTATTTTTTTAGTTTTATAGAATTTTGCTTAGTTATTTAGGAATCAACATTTATAATGGAACTAAACAACTGCAAAACTCAGCAAATATATTACTAACCAAGGCCCAAAGGGCTGCTTTCAGCTGCTTAATTCCTTCCCACTTATCCAGCATTGGAGAACGAACAGTGTAACTTAGATCTGTAACAATACTCTGAAGGAGAAAAACAGAAGAAGAAAAAACTAAGTTGAAAATTAATAGGAGACTTCAGCCAAACAGGCAAACAGGTTCTTTTGCATTTGTAGTAGAAGTCAAAGTAATAATTCAAATCATGCACTCCAGGAAGAACAGTGGTAATTCTGGAATAATAACCATAAATTAACAGCAGTGATAATGCAAAAGAAAATTTTAATGAAATCGCAGATTGTATGAAGTTATTTCAAATATTATAAGTATGACAGATTAGCCAAACTAACATACTGCAACATATATACACTTTCTCTTGAAATTTTCAAAGAGCATTGTCAATTCAATAAATCATTTTACCAACCCACATCAAAAGTGAATTTAAGCAATTATGGCTTAGGGCTTGTTTTCTTAGATTTTCAAAATATTAGAAAGATTTTATTCCCTCATCTCCCAATTTCTGTATGCTTAAAAGGACAGGCATAGTTTTACCACATGTATAACTGTCAATATACAATCCACAGAGACTAACAATTTTTTCTTTTTATGAATTGGCTCTCCATGCTAAGATTTTGCTAGTCATTTTAAGAAAAATGTTGCAAGATATTTTGGTGATACTTCAGTGTCAGGAAGGCATTTTACATGAGATTAGATGGTAAAGACTGTCTTTACAACTTAAGACTCATAATCAACTTCTTCTACAATGCCTATTTAAATGCCATCTCTTTTAAAACCTTTTTTCAAAAGGTTTATAATGATCTGTAAAATATTTCAAGTTATAAATTATTTTTATCCTCACCTGAGACTCCAATAAATGGCAGCCTGTTTTATGGTGCACCAGTTGGCCATAAAGGTGAACTGGCAGGTAGACATGTGGTCGTTGTAATCTGGCAGAAAGAGAAACATACATAAGTTTCCCAGCACTTCAAATATTTTATTCTAAAATAAATTACACTGCAATGTGAATACAATGGCTTACCCTTAATTTTTTTCAAACAGAGAATTCTTTTGAGGAATTTAGAAGGTAACGAATTTTTTCAATTGGAAGGGATGTACAATCATCTAATCCAACTGCCAAACCACTTCAGGGCTGACTAGAAGTTAAAGCCTTTTATTAAGAACACTGTCCAAATGCTTCTTGAACACTGATAGACTTGGGGCATGAACCACCTCTCCAGGACACCTGTTCTTCTATGTGACCACCCATAACCCTTGTAGTAAGGAAATGCTTCTTGGTATCCAGTCTGAACCTCTCCTGCTTCAGCTCTGAACCATTCCCATGCATCCTTCCCCTCCCCTGGATGTCGCAGACATCTCTTTGTGAAAAATCTTTCTTTAGGATTTTTCCTTCTGAGAAGCTATGGCCTCAGAAACAGATGTAAACAATAGGCTGTCTGCTGCTGTGGAATGCAACAGGTCCATCTGGATTAGCCCATCTTGGATGTTTATAGTTAGTGGCCAATCCAGGACTGAACTCTCTCGGACAGAGTTGGAGAGAGCTCCTTTGTTCTCATTCTTTACTTTTCCTATTCTTAGCTTAGCAGCTTCTGAAAAGCTCTCCCTTTTCTTTTTAGTATAGTTATAGTATGTGTATATATCTTAAAATAATAAATCAAGTCTTCTAATTATGGAGTCAGATCTACGTCTCTTCCCTCATCCTGAAAACCCTTGTGACCACCGTCACACCTGGATGCCAGGGAGAAGAGCTCAGCACCTCCCTGTGCCCTTCTCCTCCTCATGAAGCTGTAGAGAGCAGTGAGGGCACACCTCAGCCTCCTTTTCTCCAAAGTGGACAAGCCCAAAGACTTCAGCTGCTCCTCACAGGAGGTTCCAGCTCTGTTTCCCTCCTCAGGAAGCACTGAAGGACCTTCCCATCCTCCTCCACCTGCAGGGCCCAGCAGGCCCCAGGCAAGGCCCATCCTCTCCCTGGGCCGGCTGTGCCCTGCTTGGTGCTTTGGGATGGGCTTTGTCCTCAGGGCTGCCTGGGCACTGCTGACCCACCCTGAGCCCAGCACCAGCCAGCCCCATGGGCTTTCACTCTGCCTGCTCGGTGCTCTGGGCTGGGCTTTGGCTGTGCCCTGCTCGGTGCTCTGGGATGGGCTTTGGCTGTGCCCTGCTCGGTGCTCTGGGATGGGCTTTGTCCTCGGGGCTGCCCGGGCACTGCTGACCCACCCTGAGCCACCCCTTTCCCACTTCACCCCTGTGCCTGGTTTCACTCCTTCCCAGGTGCACAATCCACCATTTGGACTTGATGAATTTCACCCCATTTAAGATTGCTCATGCCTCCACAAGGCCTCTTGTCCCTCAAAAGAATCCACAGCACCTTGCAGTCTGGATCATCAACAAATTGCTACTGGTGCATTCACCTCCAGCACTGATAGAGAACTGGCCCAGGAATGGAGCCCTGAGGAACACCACTGGTGTGACCAGTCACCAACCAGATGTTGCCCCACTCACTACAACCCCTTGGGCTCAGTGCCTCAGCCAGTTCTTCACCCACTACACCATGAACCTGCTCATCCCACAGCTTGAGAACTTGTCCAGAAGGATGTTGTGGAGGACAGCATCAAAAATCTTGCCAAGATCCAGGAAAACAACATCCACCACCTTCCCTTCAACCTCCCGGGTGACCTTACCATAGAAGGCTAACAACTTGAAGAAAACTCTCCCTTTGTGAACCCATGCTAACTGTGCCTGATGACTGCATTGTTTTTCAAATGCCTTTCAACAATACCCAGTATAATCTCCTACATAATTTTCCCACAAACTGAAGTTAGACTAATAGGTCTGTACCTCTTTGAATCTTCCCTTATGTGCTTCTTGCAAACTGGAATAAACTGGATACATTCCAGTCAGCAGGGACTTCCCTAGACTCACAAGACTTTCGGCAGATGATATGAGATGGGTCCTGACACAACATCTGCTAGCTCCTTTAGTACTGGTTGGCTAGTACTGATAAGGCTAGTCCCTCAGCCTGGTGGGAACCAAGCCCCATGACCTGGTGAACATTCAGCTGATACAGATGGTCCCCTACAATGTTAGTGTCCACATATGGAAAGCCAGTTTCCACATTTGTGGACCTCTCGCTCAGAGAACCAGGCAGCCCAAGGTCTATCAATATTGCTGAAGACTGAGACAAAAAAAATCCCACAAAATTTTAATTCATCTCTGTTTTTCCTTCGTCCCTGTAAGTCAGGTGACCATCTTCAGCAAGAACTGATGTAGTGTTTTCTTCAGACCTCCTCTTTCCTGTTGTGTCACACAACACTAGTCAGCTTCAGTCCTGAATGAGCTTTGGCCTTTTGTGTCTTCTTTCTGCTTATGTGAATCACAGTTTTGTAGTCCTTCCTGCGAAGGGTGATCTTCTAGAGAGCATTTATTTCCCTTTCCTCTAGAGCTCCATGAAGAGTTCTCTGTTCAGCCAAGGTGGTCTTCTGCCCTGCTTGCTTGACTTACAACAAGGGATTGCCTACCCCTGTGCTTCTAAAAGATAGCTCCTAAAGATGGACCAGCATTTCTGGACTCCTGGGCCTCAAAGATGTACTCTACTAAAGCAGCTCCCCAAGTTAGCTCCCCTCAAGCCCTGAGTAGCAACTCTGCTGTGCTTTTTCTCATTACATTGAAAGTTTTAAACTTAACCATGCCATGATCACTGTGGTCTAGAGAACCTCCCCTCCATCACATCTCCCAAAACACTACATTCACAAACAGCAAGTTGAGGAGGGCATCTTTCCTAGTTGGCTCACTGAGTATCTCTCCTCCAGACTTCCTCCGACTGAGAATTTCCAAGGCTGCATGTTGTTGCATTACATTATCTGCAGTTGATGCCTAGAAGTTGAAATCTTCCACAGGAAGCCCATAAAGAACAAGAGCTACTGATCCAGAAGTTTCTCCTACTTGTCTATATAATGACTCATCAGTACTAACATCCTGGCTGAGCAATCAGTAGCAGACACCCACTACATCACTTCCTTTGTTTTCCATCCCCTTAATCCTCACCCAGAGGTTCTCAACCACATCACCACTAACTGTAAGGGCTGTATAATCCAACCTCTTCCTTATATATTTATTTGCCCATCCCTGCTGAAAAGCCTGTAGCCCTCCATTCCAGCACTCCAGTCATGGGACTCAACGCACCAAGTCTTAATAAAATGAATTGTAAAAGCTCTAAAACTAATTATATAAAAGCTCTGAAATAAATTAAAACTGTGGGAGCTAAGCAATGCATCCAGTTCATCCTGTGTGTTTCTTACACTGTGCTGATGTACTGCTCCAGGAGTATAATAAACTGAAATCCTGTTGGTAGCCCTTTCCCTCATACATTTCAGTTTAGAGCTCTCCTGATCAGTCCCCCCATCTTGTGCCCCAGAATGCATTTTCCCAAATTTACCTTTGGTTGCTCCGACGAACATAGTTATCCCCATCAACAGGTTTGCGGTATGTTGTAAGTGCTTCATTAAGTTGTTCTTCAATTAATTCAACATATTTTAAGTTATATTCCTGTAAGAAAACAGATGAGGGTTGACACAGTACATTTAGTGGTTTATGGTGTTATAGCATGAGACTTTATAAGGAAGAAATAATTGAGGAAGGTTTCTTGAGAAAGACTGAATTCTTTTATGATCTGAAGGTGGGGCTCAAGAAAATGAGTACACTTCACACATATGAGTGTGCAAGTCAACAATTAATTTCATAATTATTTTAGGGAATTTGTTAAAAAAAGGAAGAAAGAAATACTTCATATCTGACACACTCGATTTCAATAGATCATCGTGCATTTCAGTACTCCTTGAGAAGCGACACTTAAACCACTAAAAAGTTGCCAACAGGAATGAGACAATAATCAATTACAATTATAATCAATTACAAAACCAAAATAACATATGAAGAGTTTAATTCAAGTTATGACAACAATGAATTTTTCTTAATGGTCTTGTGTTCCTCTTTACTTCCTAACAGCATCAAACAATTCTGTCTTCATGACCTCTAGGTTTAACTTGAATTACCAGAGGCAACAGGTATCTTGAAAAACAGCATTACTTTGCACACTTCTCTAGATAATGACCTTCCGCAGCAACCTATTTTAGAAGGTCACTACACTCCTGAAAAATTTGCTGAAATACCAAAATTATATAAAGGTCTTGGTAAATCAAAATCACATATGTACAGAGAAGCTATGGAACTCTAAGTCTCTGTCAACCTTTACCAGCAAAAACGTTATATCACTGATGCAATAAATGTATTTGCACAAGCTTTACAGGTACTTTAAAATGTAATTATTTTTAAGAATCTCTGTTCTAAATCTGCATATATAAACCATTCGTCCTAATATCCAGCAAACATTTTCTTCTTAGCATTACCTTTTGCCACTTTTCCATCTGTTTTGTTACGTAACCTCTTTCATTTAGATATGAAAACCCCTTTGGGATGGACAGAAATCTATAAAAAATTAAATGAGACAGTTAACATTGTAATTTAAACTCCCAGAATCTGAATTTGTTTCCACAATGTGAAGTCAAACAGCATATTCAACATTTACCTTAAGAGTAGAAGCAAACCCTTGTCTCCAAGATGAGAAAGGGCTGGTTTCATCTGGATAAGGGCATGAAGATTGGCCTAAAACAATTAAGAACACAAAGAGTATTTGAGCACTACTGTAATTCTGAAAATGATCTGCAATGATTACAACACTCTGCCTGCAATGAAACAGCAAGTTTTTCACAAGTGTCAAATGCTAACTTAATCCTAGTATGACCAATTTTAGATATCTTCTGTCATTAAATATAAATTATTTCACAAGAAGTATAATGAATAAAATGAATTGCAATTTATGTTTAAATACAGGCATAATCCAGAAGTCTATGTTTTCTTGTAAGTAATATTGCAGTAGTTTCATCCAAGGGGTCTTATAAACTATTTTAAGTCCGTCAATGACAATTCAAAAAGGAAACCACCAGTACCTTCTTGCCTATTTGTACTTTGCTACTAAGGAAGGGGGTGGGGAAGAGCTTAAGAGCAGCATACCAAGAAGAGGTTAAAAAGAGAAGGGATGCTCACCTTGTCTTCACAAGCCTCATCTAGAATATCAAGTGCCTCAGAAGAAATAGTTTTATTTTTATCATGTAACTGGGTCACCAGTAACTCAATCCCCCAGTTGCTGAAGAACTCTACATTAGCTCTCAGCAACACTCTTAAGTGTTTTGTGGCGTACAACCTGCAGCTCTGTAAAGTAAGGAAAATGTTTTCTTGAGTGGAAGAAAAATAACTGACACAGTTAATGATTTATAACTTCTAAAAATACCTTTCAATTACTGCATTTTGCAGCAAGAAACTGTAATGCACACCTTATCTATTAAAATTACAGTTTATTAGAGAGCTATTTATATCTTAGCAAATGGGAAAACTGAATCTAAGATCACAAGTAAATTGGTCATCACAAGTGTCCAATCCTACATCTTTTATTACTGCATTATTACGTCTTTTGAAGAGAATTTAGAAGCAAGTAAAAAAATATAGTAGTAGGGAGCTTTGTCTTTCAATGAGTCATTTCATCAACCTCAAGTATCTTCATTACTTTCAGACTCCACTCTTTATCCATAAAATCATCATATCTTTGACAGTGTCAGAGAAATATTCTCAATGTATGTCCTCCTCTTCCAAAATACAGTGAGGCATTTAAAGCTAGTACCTACATTCTCCTCTCTTCTATCTATTCTGGAACATATTCTGTCTGTTCAGAGAACAGAAACAACTTCATTTGAAGTAATGAACATTCTTTCCTAGTTGCATTTCAAATTCGTGTCATCTATCTCCCTGACATCAGTGATTGCTTGTCTAACAACGTTACCTTAAAAGTCAAGAGTTTCCTCTCCCAAATCCATGTAATTATATTTTTTATCCCTATCCACCTTCTTCGATTCAGAAGAACAGATCCCAATGCCTATTTCTGAACCAACCTCTCATTCCAGCAGCTATAGCATCTACTTCGTTTCCGATACAGAGTAACCTCAATCATTATCAGAACAGTGTCTACTAGAAGGCTAACATGCTTAGTACTGCTAGAAATACAGATTTCTGTTTGTGATAGCAATGCCTTCACAATTTATTTAAGATGCCACTGACCAAAACAATCACACTGCACTTAGTTATACATATCAAGACTTTAAACCCCAGCTGATGCGAGAGAAAGTTCTATTTGAAGGACTTAATTTCTTGGGCAAAAATACAATAGAGGGTATGATGTTCACAACATATCTAAAAGCTACACTTGTAGGAGGTTCATTTCTCTGAATACAAAATTAACAACCCTTTTAATATATAACAGCTTAAAAATAAAGTCATACACCTTGAATAATAAAATAAATGTGTAGAGGGCAGTAACAAAGGAATGTAAGTTGAATTGAACTTACATCAGTAGCTGCTGTCAGGATTTTAGAAAGGATGACTCTTGCCAATCCATCTCTGCTATAATCCAGACTAGAAACAGTCAGTTTTAACAAGTGATCTTGGTTCTTCAAAGAACAAAGATTAAGAAGACTGGAGGCATGGAAGGGGAGGAGGAAGAAAATAAAATTAGTATTTGAACCCGCCTGAACCAGCAATAATTGAAACTTAATTACTTTGAATTATACTTTTATTACTATAAATGCGATATACAAAGTATGTTCTTGTATGAAACTGAGTAACTTTAAATTGTTATAACTATAAAGTCAAATAGGGATGAAATAATGCACTGAATTGCAAGGGGAAAACCTCAAACCAACATCTTTTATAATTGCCCTGTAAAAATTTTGTCAGCATAATTAGTGATTATCAGTATAAAAACAAATGCTCATGAAGCTCTATGAACAATTCTTCATTTTAAAACATTGTGTATAAAGCTTGCCATTAAGTTAGTCCTATTAACTGTCTAGATTTTATTATATATTACGTTTTCGAAAGCCAGTGAAAAGCTTGCTTTCTAAAAATCAACAAAATCAACAATAAAAGATAAAAAGGAGTACATTAAAACACTTGCATTTTTACTTCAAGTTTATTATAAGTTGATAAACTAGTACCAGTCATCAGCCAATTTATTCCCAAAGGAATTTAAGTTTGTCTATACCTCAAAAAAATGCTGAGCTGCAAAACTCCACTCAAATATACTGGAGTGAAGTTTTAAGTGCAACATACATCAACATTTCACAAACAGTATGGTACTTTCCATTTTTTCATGGTTTGTGTGTTTTTAGTTTTGTTAATTTTTCTATTTCCCCACACTGCATCTTTCAGTACCTTCAGTACAATCCTTCCTGATTCCAATCTCTGTCACAGAGGTGTGGATAGGAAAAAGTAAACTGTCTATCACCTCTGTCTGCTTAGTAATGACAGATTAGAAGACTTTAGAAAAAAAATGGGGACCTCTACTTGTAACTTCACCAAAATAACCTTAAAGTTTTCAGCTTTTCAGATGGTAGCCCTGACACAGTTTAGAATTTGCGTAACTACTACACTGCAAGTACAACTCAAACCAAATAAAAGCACTCACCACTGAAAAACATTACATTTTTCAAGCATTTTCACTCCATGAGGGTGACAAGATAAAGTACCAAAAAACAGGAAGTAGTGCTGGCTAAGAGTATTTAGTAACCCATTATTCTGAAGACTACGTTCAGGCTTTATGCCTGATGAAGAGTTGAGCCAAAGTACAATATCTTTAACCAATTCTTCCAGATAACCTTGTCCATCCTAGCAAAATAAAGAGGAATGTCATCTGTTAGTAACAGAAATGTGTTTCTTAACTGAAACTCACTATTTTAATTTCTCAAAATGTACAAACACAATACAGACACAAAACAGAAATGCAGGCTGGAAAACAATTCAGACTAAAGAATAAGTTTCAAGGCAAATAAAAGGAGCTAAGCATGGAGACATCTCAGGATCTATTCTCTCTTTCCAGGAAAAGGGCAAAGTATTATTCAATGACATTTTCCTCTGACCTGAGGCATAAAAGTCTTTAGCACAGAAGAAGGAATTTGAAAAGGAAGGTTATACACAGCATGAATAATTTAAAAAATTCCTTCAATCTCTAAGTTGCATTTAACAAAGCTGTATTTAATAAAACTTCTACATAAACATAGTCATCATGACCTCATTATTTCACATCGTATTTGTTAATTACACCGATAATTTTAGATTTAACACCCAAAATCTCAGAAATCTTCATCAAAAACTAAGGTTTTTCCAGGTGGCATTCAACAAGACTACTCATTCTACTTCCAGTCTTATAGCTGAAAATTTCTTACCTCCTCTGATTCAAGAAGAAATTCAGTAAACTGACAACCCACAACAGTGAGCTGCTTCGCCTTGGCATAGTCCAGATCCAGGTTAGCATAGAGTTTACTGCTAGGCTTGTAAAAATACAGCAATCTCCTTACAAACCTATAGAAAGTGAAATAGAATTGGCTATTTTTCAGCATGACAAGGACAGTCTCACAATACAAAATGATGCTAGAAAAAACAGGTTGTACTTGGTTCTGGGCAATAAGTCTCAAAAATGTATCAAAAGAGTAGCAGGTAACAGTAGCGACTCTAACCAGACACAATTTCAGAGATGTTGCTGTACTGTGCATTACAAGGAGTTTTCCATACCATGGCCTACTATAAGCAAAGGAACTTAAAATATATATGCTCTCAGAAGCAGCGTCTTCCTTCTCATTCTCATTTATTCTGCTGTAATTTATCCTGTGGCAAGTTTCAAAGACAGTATCATCTAGACTAACAAACAGATTAAAAAGGAAACTTGTGACCTAAGCTTTCTTCAGCTATTATAGTTACTGCTACTGAGAAAAACACATTTTCATGTTGTGACAGAAAAAATCTAATTTATTCAGCAACACTATTTCCAAACACCTGAGATAATAATTTCTGAAGCATAACACACTGCTAACACACTCTCAGACTTTTAAAAATCACAGTAAGCAATGTAGCTTGAGTTTTGCATCACAGGAATAAGTCTCCAGCAAAGATCCTCCTCTCACAAATTCTTCAAAATATAAATTTGTGCTTTAAAATAACACAAAATGTTCCATCAGAAGGCAGATATGTCAGGTATTAAAAACTTAATTACAGAACTGTACTCATATTTGAAAAAGCCAGAGTAATCCACTACGCCTAACTCCAAACACAGGACCAATTACAGAGGAAATCTGAGGGCTTAATTAAGTTTTGTGAAATAAAATGTATTTTATCCTGGGTTACTAGCAATAAATATACATTGACACAGAAATTTATACACATATGTACCTATGCATATATTTAAATGTGTGTGTGTGTTTATCAACATGCATGCATTCAGTTTTGCTGCCCCTGGGCCCCTCACTACAGCAAGGACATTGAGATGCTGGAACAAGTCCAGAGAAGGACAAAAGAACTGGGGCAGGGTTGGGAGCACAAGTCCTGTGAGGAGCAGCTGAGGGAGCTGGGGCTGTTTAGCCTGGAGAAAATGAGGCTCAGGGGAGACCTTAGTGCTCTTTACAACTCCATGACAGGAGGTTGTACCCAGGCAGAGGTGGTCTCTCCTCCCAGGTGACAAGTGACAGAATGAGCGAAAACGGCCTTTGGTTGCCACAAAGAAGTTTTGATTGGATATTAGGAAAAATTTCTGGACTAAATGAGAGGTCAGGCATTTGAACTGCCCAGGGAATTGTTGGAGTCACCATTTCCAGAGGGATTTAAAGGACACATAGACATGGCACTTAGAAACTTTAGCAGTGACTTTAGCAGTTGGACTTAATGATCTTTGAGGTCTTTTTCATGATTCTGTGATCCTGTATGTATATATCCACCGCATGAAATTTATCTCTCTGAATTGAAAGAATCTTTAAAAAAATTACTGGAATTTCATTTTTACAACTGTAATATCATCACAACAACACTAACATTAAAAAAAGATCAATTTATAGAAGGAGAAATAAATGTAATTTACACTTGAAAAACAAAGTGGCAGAAGTTTTTTTATCATCAGCAGTGAAATGGAAGAGATTTGGAGCTTAGTTACTTATAATTAAACAGGAGAAACAGCGTTTTAAAGCCATTAAGCTCCCAATTCTGCAGAAATGATCAATGAACTATAGAAGCTTTACACCCATTCAATTCTAGATTTTCCCAATTTATTCGGAGTTAAATCACTGAGGCATTGAACAACACTTGAGCAATTTTGCAGCACAAAACCGTGGGACAGGAACACTGTCCCACATAAGAGAGGTTGAGGAGTGTGTGTTGGTGTCATAGTCAGAACTGCAGACACTGCTTTAGAGAACCAATGTTATAAACTACCATATTTGGAAAATAATCCTTTACCCTGAAGTACAGACTGGCAATTAACATTTCAGGAAAACCCAGAAAAAATAAAAATGTAAAATTAAATCATGATTATGATAACAATGGGACTACTGTTTATGCTGTAAATATATAATGAAAGTACCCCGAGTACTTTTTGGTAAAAATTTAAAGCAGAGCCACAGGAGCCTTTCAGCATATATTCTATCTTTTGGGTTTTCCCCCAGGTCAGGAAGTAGCTTTTCATGCTCACAAGTACTGACCTATTCTTCAAAATAACGTAATCTATTTCTGAAACACATGCTGAAAGACACATCCAAGAACTAATTAGTAACACTATGACCACACAGGCACAGAAGTAATAAACATGTCTTACTGACAACAGACAGGAAAGGAACCAGAGCTGTACTGGAGGCTTTTTGTTTGGTTGGTTGTTTTTTTTTTCCCAAATCACATATGCTTCTCCTGCTATTAACAGCAACTAGAAATAATTTCCTCTTGGATATTGACGAAAGCTGTAGTTAAAAACCCATACAACTATGGACTTAACTCTGTAAAATTTTTCCAAGCTCTGACATAAAACACTTCTGACTGATATATCAAGCAGTAACATTTCTAAGGTTTAAAATTAAATATAGTATTTGCAAAAGTGGTATGATTCCTAAGGGACTAAATATATAAAGCACCTGTGCATAGAAAAGAAGCTTAAACACCTGTTTATTTAAAGCAAATATTGCAACTTAATTATCCAAATTTACACGTTAACTTCTTATCTGTAGATTAGATTTTAGAAACGTGATACATCTAGGGGATATTTTACAGCAGTACTAAAAGGTGGTTTCCCAAATTTCTTCCTTCAAAGGAAGTCTACATAATTTTTACATACCTATGCAACTGTTCATCTTTGTAGTTCCTTAGATTTATATTTGGCCACTAGAAAAAACAGCAAATATAGCATTATATGAAACTTGTACATCAGTCCTTGATTAGTCAGTAAAATTCACTTATTTCTATCAGTTGTATTTACTTAATAATCAGAAAGTTTTCTTGCGCCTAATGTTATATCTTAAAAAAAGACATGATTTTATTGAAAAGCCCACACTGCCTGCTTCAAGAATTGTTCAATTTTTCTCTCGAGAAGGACAGGGAATGTTGGCCACATACTATATGTACAAGATCACAGTTCTAATGAAAACAAAAAAACTATGAGAAGCTGATGAAAAATAAACAATTTTGCTTAGCTTCTTTTCTGTAAATAACAAAAAATTTTATACGCATAACAGGGAAACAATTTTTGGCTGCTGTTTTGAATATTCAGCAGATTAGCTTAAAAGTAATCATTATTCTGTTGCACATCACTTAAAAATGCTGCTTATTAAAATGGTCTTTAAACTCCCCTGTTGATACTTTCTAAGATACATTAAGAAGGACCACATGAGAAATAACATTCTCTTTAGGACGTATTCTTTCTTCCCACTATATTTTCCTCTGTTTCTACAACCATCTGCTGTCTCTATGGTTTCAGATTTCTTTCTGTTGCTACTAGCGAGTACCTTGTCAGGAATGGAAAAAAAGTGAATCAAGCATTCTTCTTTCCTATCTATGTGACACTGTTCTACATTTCCAGTTGGTATTCCAGTATTAAGACACACACAGCACTAGCTAATGATTAGTAAAATTGACTACACCAAGTAACAGTGCCAGATACAGATGAGGCTGACACTTCTGCTGCTCTTTTAGCAGCTTAGACAGCAAGCTGAGCAAGTGAAAAAGGCAGTAATGCACCACCTGAACTGCACACAATGAGGTGGTTAGAGAGCTGATGCTCCACAGATACAAGGCTGCAACAGACAAGGGGGAGGTGCGCAGCCAAATGAGGTAACAAATTTCAGACACTGGAATCTGGATCTTGCTCATTAGGGCACTAAAGACAACCACTCTGGTAACAGTATCTCAGTTTATGCTGGTGTTACACAGGAACAGAAATGGTTAGAAGTAAGCCAGAAAACACACACACTTCTCATTTAGAAAGGAGTCCCCAGTTTTCAGACATTAGGAACTTTTTGACATGACACTAGAAAATACATTGCTGGGGAGGTTTGAGATGGCAGAGAAACTGGCTGTTTGACATAAATTTCTGTTTAAAAAAACCCCAAAACACAGAGGTCAACTACACAAAGCTTCCACTGTTAAAATACTACACATACTAACAGTGAGATTCTGAAAAACAGTTTTCTGGTAATATCTTTAATAGGGAATCAAATTTAAAAGTATCTATGACTAATAATAGTTATATAGTAACCCAGTAAATCGTATAATGGCAGTAAAAAAGTCTTTAAACAGTGAAATCTGGTGGAGCAAAGCTACTGTCATATACATATTCAGGTCTTTATACCAGACAGATTCTTGCTCTTTCAACTTTATCGGTCCCTGAAAAAAAGGCACAGAAATATTTAGTTTCTTTTCTTTTTCTCAAAAAAAAACAACATAGTCTTGATTATGACTGTCACCATTAAGCCTTTTTTGTACTTTCACCATCTTTGTAACAACACAGTAAAGAAGACAGTAAGAGAATGCTATTCAGTTCAAGGATGGCTTTGACGCACAGAATGACATTTTGGAATAATTTTGGTTTGAAGCTTATATTAAGTATTTAGAAAGTTTTCTTAGTCAAGCAAAGTATATTTTCTACTTACAAAAAGAGGTAGTATCTTAAAATCTGTGCATTAAATATATTTAAAATATATTAATATATTTAAAACAATGCCCATCACCCCATTAGTTATTTCCTTTATACTGTAAAAAAAATTAATTCTGTGATGAAATCAATGCTATAGAAGCATTTGCATTAGTTCAAAACATTTAATGACGTTTTCATACATGGTTCAGTCTAAGCATCTGAAGCTTGATCTAGAACCCACCTCTTACTATAACCTTCAGCTCACATTATCTTAAAAAAATCTGCTACGAATCTAAACATAGCAGTACCCCTCTGCAGTCTGAAGTATTAGCAGCTTTAAAGACAATATACCTAATTCTATAAAGTTGATTTCTATACAACTAAAGACATAAAACATTTAATACATGCTTCTTAGGAAACTGTGAATTTAACTATCATGCGTTTTTTAATGTAGGAGTTTTTTAATTTTTAATTTAAGGGTTGTATATAAAGAGACTACAGCAGCACTGACTAAACCCAGGAGATACTAATTTCCTGAAATAAAACAAATTATTATATATACTATGGAATTAATATTAGAAAGCCAAAGCTCACATGTGAAACAGACTTTTTCTCCAACATATTATCATGGCCTTTGTAAGCTCACCTTCAGTATGGTCCCTATTAAATTCCAATTCCAGTCGAGGTTCTCTTTGTGATTGAGAACTTGGCTGTCTCGAAGATTCATGATGAGTGCTTCCTCTGTATCCTGGAATGCAGACATGAAACAACAGGTTACCCTGCATCATCTTTTTCAGTCTTGCCACATGAACTACTTACTGCTCATGTAAAAATTAAAGTGCTGTGTTTCACAGTAAATGGTATGGTTATAGCACTGCATTGTATGGTTATAGTACGACATTAAGAATCTAAAAGTAAGAGATCCCAACTGGTCACAAAAAGTATTAAAGGTTATTGGAATTTCATTCCTCAATTTACAGAAATGCAATTTAGTATCCACAAGTGCCCGCAAGACAAATGAGATAAAAAATACTGCACAGAATCACACAAATTATACTGAATTACACTGAGCGAAGCTTGAGGGGTAGGATCCAAGTCTCCACAACACAGGGTCAAATTCAGGTTTGAAAAATGAATTATCATAATACCTTTAAAATAAAGATGTCTTTCTGCACACGGTACTGATCCCTTTTCTGGTGTGTTGAGATTGCTTTCTGAATAATATGATCTAAATGGAGGCTGTAAGGTTTAGGGCCTCTTTTCTTCATCTCGTGAAAACGTTTTAAGCAGTTGAGTGCTGCACTTGCTCGCCTAACAGAAAAAAAATATTATAATTAGTATTTGGCAATTGTTATCAGAATAAAGAAGACCACGACCTCCTGAGTAAACAGTTAAAGAAAGAGCTGACCAACAATTCTGAAACAAAGAAAATAATTTTCTTGAGACACATTTTTATACATCCACATGACTCCGTCTCATATCAAAATTATACAGAAAATTATCTTTTGGAGTTCCTAGCACTGAAGTATTATCCTTACTGATAACTTTTCTTCTGCTCTGCAATTACTAGTGTCTGTCACAGTTCAGAGAGGATATTGTAAAGTTTAAAGTTGATTTCCACTGTGAGATATCACAGTAGATCAACATTCTGCAGTGAAGTTGGTAGTTGCAAGCGCTAGCTTCAACTTAGAGTAATAAAGTATCCCTCATCCATCCTCATCCCCATCCTGCCTCTCTGCAAGGGTGTCAGGACTATCAATAGTACACTCCCTGCTCTTATATCTAAACAGTTCAGCAACAGCATGTTTCTGCTTTCTGCGAAAAGATAGGGAGTAACTTGAATGACAGCTGACAAGGGTAAAACCAGTTAATTACAAAACAATAGTAGCAGAAAGAACCCCACCTACTGAGCAAATAAAAAGAAGAAAGTCTTAAAAAGAGGAGTCAAGTCAATCTTCCCCATAAACAAAAATTGTCATAGTGTAGGAGAGTGCTTTTATTTTCAAACAAATACCTTTGGATTTGGTCACTTATTTAAATTTAATCTGGAACACAAAGATTACAAATTTTCAGACTATAAAACAGTGTAGAGTGCTGACCAATGACAAAATCCTCAAACAAAAAATACTACTTCTAAAAAACCACTTCCTTTCAACAGAAATGGGAATTCTTACTACTCTATCAGGTATGTCCAGAAATGCCAACAAGGACAAAAATTCAGGTAATGTATAAGCATCGGTCTTCTGCCCTTTGTCCTTTTTTACCCACCACTTTGGCCATGTGAAATTTCAGATACGCCTTTTTTTGAAAAACTAATGCTGTCATTGCATAGCAAAGCTTTCCACTGACATATGAGAAACCTTCAAAACTAAAAAATAGAAGAGCACTACACTTTTAGGAAGTACTCTACAAGCAGCATTTATCATTTCACACTAGCAGTTTAGAAAAACCCTGTAATTTATCACTGACAACACAATGAAAGAACATTATATTATATATCAGAATACTGATCTGACAAGACAAATCAGAAATGGCAAGAGTCCTTAACAAATACATTTTTACAAGTGAAAGAAACCTCAACACACTCATTTGGTCTTCTACAAGGAAAACCAACTAAGAACACAAAGTTGAAGAAATACATATTAAAGACGCAAATTTATACAATTATTTGACTTCTTCCATTAGGAAGTTTCAAATGTGTTAAGTACAGAGAAGACAGCATTTTGTGACAGAACTTTATGCTTTCAAATGTAACATATTATTCTTACTGTCTTTTCTCTTTCATGATGTCAAAGGATGCTGCCATATTCATCAGTGTTGGTAAGCAGTGCAAGTGATGGCTATGAGAATGAGGAAGAATTGTGTTCGCCTATAAAAATCCAACAAAAGACCAGTTAGAATAACTTATTACAACGATTTCATCTATCTTTTTAGGATCAACATTTCAAGAATCTACCACTTTTCACAAAGATTGTATTCAAATCTGTATTCACAAGATTTTCACAAATTTATGACAACAAAATTACATTTTGCTTCATGTCAGAGCATAACTATCCATACCATTTTGAATTTGTGATCTAACAAACCAACCTGAATTATACTATCAAGTAACTTAAAACAATTTCAGAGTTTTATAATACCTATTGTTTCCACTGGAGTTTAAGTTGCAATATGAAAAAACTTGCAAAGTATGAGCTTATGCCATGTACATAAAAGTACTAAAAAAACCCTAAAGTCAGAAATCCAATTAAAGCTGATGATTTCTACTAAAGCATTACCGCACAAAACCCCCTGATTTATTAACACAACATTCTAAGTTACTAGAAATTTACATGCTTTTAATAAACATATGTAGTTCTCCAAATATTTTTAGAAACTAAAGAACATGAAGATAAAGAGATTACTTACATTTCCAAACACTAAATAAACAGGTAAGTATTTTTTTCAGTTTTTGAGAAACAGTAGCCAAATCTGATTAACAGATCATCCTTCAGAAAATCAAAAAATACCTGTGCTTTACAGCACACTCCAGCGTGAGTTAACAATCACGGCCATTGAAAGGTATTCAGGAAACCAGACAAATAGGATATAATATAGTAAATTGTTGCACTGGAGTATTTATGAAAACAGCATCATCATCTCAGTACAAGATTAGTTTAAGAGAGAGAAGATACTGTAAGAGCTGTCTTAGGTCCACGGAAGTGGAATGAAGCTGAAGTTTCCCTGCAGCAGGAGCACTCCGCCAAGATGGAGCTGCCCAAGTGAGTAACACAGAGTACTAAAAGCACATCAAGCTGAGTATGAATAAATTTTCATCTGTCTCCCCTGTGAGGCAGAAAGCTAAACACACTTGGTCAGAGGCCTACTAACCTTCATTCTAAGAAAAGCAAAAATTAGCAATGGTCCTTTTCCCAAACACAGTTACTGATGGGAGTGTTTGGAAGGTTCCAGCTTAAAAATATAACTGCTGCTATGGCAAGAAAGTGAGAGTTAGACCTACAGACAGCCTTGGAGCAGAACCCCTAGCACTTTAAATACTATTCAGATGAAAACTACATGTTTCAACCTTGGAATACAAATTAATGCTATAATAGCAAGTGTCTATTTACAAGTAGTTACATAGAGTGGTATTTACCATGTGCAGAAGTTCTCCCAAAAGGATAGTTGCTCTGACAGATACATGGTCATCACTACTTGTGATCACTTCAACCAGACCCTTCAGAAAGCAAAAAAATATTACAACATTCAATGTATAACATCTTTCTTGAACTCTTGCAGGAAAAATGTAGCAAGCATCTATTAAAACTGAAAGTCATTAGTTACCTCTAGAAGTCCATTGGTAATAAAAGCAGAAAGCACTAAAGCCAAGTAATTATCCATGAGATCAGGCCTAAAGAGAAAAGAGATATGAGAACAGTTTAGAAAATACATTTCTGATTGGTCCTGCAAGAAAACAAGAAATGTTTTGTCCACACTGCCACAAAACAAAACCAGAAGATTGGTTTAGATAGACCAAGTTAAGTTCATTAAACCCTCACCTTGACCTGGCTCGATGGGGCAAAACAGTTTTAGCCTCAGCAGCTACAAAGCCATCAGAAAGTCTCCAGCAATCTTGAAACCTGCCTGGATCTAGAACAGGAAAATATGGACAATGGTAATTATAAACTTGGATTTTACAGTATTATTATAATAGCAATCAGTATGTAAATAATAACCCTTGCCCACAAATATTATTTCAGGTGGTTTCAAATTACAGAAAATTTTGTCAGAGGGGATCCCTAAGAAGTCATCTAATTCACAGTCCTGAACAAAGCACGGGTACCTTGAAAGCTAGGACAAAGATTGTATCTAAGTGTCAACAAAAACAGTGATATTTCCTATTCATAAACATATTAAACATGTTTAAGAGAAAATACCATTAGCACCTAAAATGTTACAAGGTATATCCATATATAGAAGTAGTAAGTTTGCAACAAATAATGATTTATTTACTTATAAATTTAAAAAAGCAGAGACTTCTCTTGGGTTTACAAAAGAGTAATTCTAAAGGTAAAATACTAACTTGGTTAAATTTAAAGACATGAAAAAGCATGCACTTGCCCTCAAACAAGCAGCCATCTAATGACA
The DNA here is from genome assembly GCF_000277835.1 of Geospiza fortis. Taxonomy (NCBI): domain Eukaryota; kingdom Metazoa; phylum Chordata; class Aves; order Passeriformes; family Thraupidae; genus Geospiza; species Geospiza fortis. Next base: position 1,721,666 of record NW_005054401.1, read on the forward strand.
ATGGGGACAGCTAACAGACAGACAATATATAGAAAAGACTGACTAATAACTTGTCCGTAGTATTCACTAACACATCCACAATTCTGAATATTCCTAACAGTTCAAGGAAGTCTAATCTGCAGTGCTGACCTTACAGTCTTTGCATTAATGCCTAACTATGCTGATCTTTCATCAAACTTTTAACACTTAAGAGGTGATAAAGAATTTCAGACAGGACTTCCGAGCACCCAATAAATTCAGCGATAAAACAAAGGCAATTTACAGTACATAGGAGACAGCAAAGGTTTTAAATTGGTATAGGAGTTTAATGATAGAATTCTTATGTGAATTGTTTTAAATACTTACCTACACTGAGAAGTGCCTCGATAAATTCTTCTGCAATAACAGGGAGGGGAAGGCGAAATATATCGTACAGAACTTCAAGCAGACCTTGCTACCAAAGAAAACATAACACAACAGGAATTTTACAGATTTACAGAATGGCCCCTTAAGATTTCTAGAGTGCTAACACCGATGCATTTGTTGCAGTGTTTTTTTCACAAATGGAAATAAACTGGAGAAGAGAGTATGGGGCTTTTTTACTTTTGAATTGTCCCTTATTGTCACTGTGAATGCTATAGTAGTTCAGGCTACTTGGACTGCAGATTTTTACAACAGTTACATCTGGAAATCAACTTTTCTCTATTAAGTCTAATTTGTGAAGAAACATTTTTTTACCTGGAATTCAATACCTCTGATTATTATGCTTTAAACTTGTGACTGCAGCCACTGTAAACTGCTTTGATTTGTGACCAGAGTAAAAACTTATTTAGGAACTTTTCTCTCCTCCATTTTGTCACATATACATGGTGAGCTTCCCAATTTCATAGGAATTCTATAACAGAATTACAGACTTGAACTTTGGGGGTTAAATAAACTCAAGGACAGCTGTTTCATAACTGGAGTCTGTATTTATTTAAACAATTTAATTGTTTAAAAGTTAAGAACAACTTAAGTAAAATATTAAGTCTTATTCCAGTAATATATTCCAGTAAGTATATCATCAGTACTAAACATTCACCACCTACCCGGATTTCCATATTTGGTATACAGAGTACCCCAATGAGAGACTGAATCCCAGAATTTCCAGGTTTGCACAGGCTGATAATACCTAGAAAACATTAAATGTATAACAATATTCACTCATCAACAAAAGAAAGGACAACAGACACATTGTTAAATTAGATTTCCAATTTGAAAATAAGTACACATGAAAAAAAAATTACTAATCACAAAACTTGATTTCCTCATTAAAAAATTGTGCTACTTTTGTCCTTCCTACTGTGAACAGTACTCAAGTTACCTGTGAAAACAACACAAGCATGGAAGAAATGAGAAACAGACAAAAGCGTCTCTAATGAGTAACACTGAAGCCTGAAGGTTTTCATCATCTGAGCAGAACTGTAAGGTATTTCAATCAAAAGCTGTATCTTAACCTAACAAATTAGTTCACTTCCCTTTACTCTCGGGAGAATTCTAACTGCTGTTAGATCTAAGTGCCTGAGTCCAGGAAGATGCAGTAACACACCTATCAGAAGCTGTTTTCTGAAAGTTTCAAAGTCATCACATGCTTCCTCTTCAAGCATGTGAGAGAACACACAAGAAACTTGAAAGATATCTGGATATTAAAACTAAGCTTAGCAATCATCGTCAGAACTTAAAAAATAACACAAACAGTGTCACAAAACAGCTTATGTATAGCCTGGAAAAATTCCACTCAAAATTTTGGTAAATGTTTATATTAACTGATTTAAATCTGCAACACAGTGTCTTGGAAAAAAAAAAGGCAACCCCTGAGGCAGTACCTTCATCTCACATATTGTAATATCACAGAGAAAAGATTTAGTAAAATGAAAAAAAAACACCTTTTTTTGATTTAGAAATATCTTCTACATGAAAAATTGCTGTGTCTTTTTCCAATTGCTCTCCAGCTATGGCAAAAGCAAGTAAAGTACTTGGCAATATCTCTTAACACAGACAAAAAGACTTCATTTACAGCAGCAGAACCATCTCAAATGCAAGTTCTTACAATATGAATGTTATTTTAAACATCATTTAACGCATTAGATTTCAAGAATGACCATCAAGATGTAATTTTTAAGGCATTTTACACAGGAGGGGAGAAGCTGTGCCTTCTCAGGAGTCTAAGAAAACTATGCATTGCATCCTCCAATTTTACAGTATCAAAACACATATTAAGTACCATTGTAGGAAGGTATTGATAGAAATTAGACATATCAAATGAGACAGATCCTGTGTCATTTATAATAGAAATAAAATCACACTTCCAATCATCCAATTTCAAACAAATAAACAAATCTAACCTGCCCATGATCGAAATGCGGCCACTATTCCCATTTTACTAGCCAGGAATCGTGCTTCTCTGTCCTCTCTGCCAGTGAAACAACAAATGTCACAATGCAGGTAATAATCACAAAACAAACAATACTACAGTATTATTATTAAAAGGTGGTTAACCAAGATGGGGGACAAAATCCAGACTAAAAGAAATATTTTATGTATGCATATATGTGTACATATGTATTTACACAATGTATATACACACAGAAAAGGTTTAGAATTTTTGGTTATTGTAACTTTTCCTCTTCCAGGGGAGTTTCCACAGGAGGATAACATAAGAAACACCCCGAGAGATCATATGAATCACTCTGCAGCTCCACTGACACTAAGTCTACAGCAGAGATGTAAAGATTTGGACCTTATTCAGTTACCCAGACCTAAGCATCTAATCCTGTTTCATAATTAAGAAATCCTGAATAATTCAAGTTGCAAGCCCCTCGGGAGATCTCTCTTCAGTCCAAATCTCTGCACAAAAAGTCACCTGTTATCAGACTATGCCACATTATAGAAACATAGAATGGTTTGGGTTGGAAGGCACTTTTAAAGGTCATCATAGTTCAACCCCTCTGCAAGAACTCAGTAAATGCCTTTACAGTGTCCAGAGTTTCAGGAGGTATATAAGCTTCTGTAACTCAGCTTGGAACACCAAACTCAAGGCTTTATCCTGCTGGTGCTAGAAACTCAAGGTAGCAGGACCTCTCTGGACAACATATTCTAACTCTTGACCAGCCTTATGTATAAAATTATCCCAACTGCCCCCAATACCAAGTTGAAATCTTTCTTGCTTCAACTGGTCTGTGTTGCTTTCTGTTCTCCCACCTTACACCACCATGAAGGGCCCCAGCCATATAATCTTGAAAGCACTTTCATAGGTAGTAAAGAGGCTGCTATTCAGCAGAAGGTGTGCTTCAACCTTCTCTCTAGGCTAAACAAGCCCTTTTAAATCTTAAATTCTTAACAGTATTTTAGAAAACTGCACTCTGGCCTACAAAATTCAACTTCTAGAAATTTAGTATTTGGAAGGAAGTACAGCTCAATCCCAATGCTGTGAACATAACTGAGGGCACAAGTAGAAGCACTAACACTTACTTGAGTTGTCCTTCTGCTGTGTCTGGATTATGCCTGTAGTGAAAATCTGTGTAAGGGGCTAAAATTCGCTAAACAAAAGAAAGACACACATTATTTCCACAGGAAAATACACTAGTGCCCTTTCCTCAGTCCCACTCCAAACTGTTGTATTATTTCTGCTTCAGAAGTCTCAGGCTTTTAGCCTAAAACATTTTATCTTTTAGACACTGTGCACTAACAAACAGGAAATCTGAGACAAAACTAAAACATTTTAATGAGTAATAAAGTGTTTCATTTCTGTCACTAAACAAATAAAACTGCACTCACCTCTAATTCTACATCTGCTCGTACATACTGTCGGGTCTTTGGATGATTAATGAGGTGCAAAACTGTAGTTATCAGAGCCTCATTTATTCGGCTTAGCTGACAGTCAATCACATTTTTCAAGATGGTACTTAAACCACCCCGAAGAGCCACCACCTCAGGATTCTGAAGAGCTAGATAAAGGAAAACAAGTAATTTTGGCCAGTGACCTAAGATAAAACATTTCATGGTATATGATAAACTCATCATCTCTAGTATGGGTGTCTTACTTATCCTGAATAATGCTGAGGCACATGTAGAGCTTTTTATGGAACTAGCTGACACTGGTAATGAATGGTGATTTTGGATTCATTTATCATACACAAAAATACTGGTCACTCATTCTCCAATTGGGCCATTTCCCAGCTTAACTCCCAACCAAGTTTCCATATAGCAGTTTCTGGATTTTCCCATGAAGAATTTTCATGCTTTACTGAACCAACATATATAAAATATTTATACTGAAATAACAGTAACATTTTGTTTATTTCTTTAAAACAGAAACTTTAATCCTGAAAACAAATTACCGAATTATTTCCTACTGAGTGATTTTGAAAACCTTTAAAAATTCGCAGCCAAATGAAAGTTTAGGGAGTTAGTATAAATCACTGTCCTGATAATTACAGTACCCACCCTAAAATTTTTTAAAAATGAGTATATTTTGTAGTTCTCGGAACTGTTCTAAATTTGTAAGCATCTTGTGTATGGAAATCTCCCTTTTTCAAATACTTTACTTTAAGAAACTCCAACCGCAGTAGAGAAATGTTTTTAAGGCAAACCAAAAACTGTCAAGTCTTGAAGGAAAAGATGAAAACCTGAAACCTTTGCCAATGATACATAAATAGCTTTTAAGTCATTTTGGTTTATATCATACAAATAACTAAAATCCATGAAACTGTTGATAGGAACATTTAACATCTAATTCCTTATTAAACAAGTACTGTGAATGACAACCATGTCAAAACTGAACACTAATTAAGAAAAATTATCTTACCTAGTTCACAGATAATGGCTATACATGCTCGAACCATTCTGTCTCTTTCTTGAAGACCATCATTTCCAACTGCTATCAAAGAATTAGTAATAGAACTGGGGAATAATGAAGCATTCACAGTGATCATCTGCCAAAAAGGAAAGAAAAAGCCTTCTGGTTTCTCTACATTTCTCTAAATATACTTACATATTCACCAGTATTCTGTTATCTTCATACAGCTAGACAGACCAGTCTGGCTATTACTTTGTTGTATCTGGTGAATCTTCACAACTCTTTATTTTGCTCTTGAAATTTTTTCAATTTCAATTTCTTTGTCAATTTACTTTACCATTCTCTCTGTGTTTCAGTTTTTTATTTTTATATTTTATCTTAATACGAAAGAATTTAAAAGATGTTTTTTGCAGTGAGAATTAGGACTACCTTCATCATAGGATTTTTTTTCCCAAAAATATCTTGACAACATTATCGAATATGTCCAATATGCCAAAATATTGACAATATTATCCAATGACACAGAGTCGACTACAAACTCATCTACTATTAAGGACATTTTGCACTACAGAAAGCCTCAGCTGTTAGTTTGAGATACGCAGAATTCACACCAGATTAAGGAGCAAGACGCATTAAAGCTAAAGAAAACCATTCCTGAACAACCAATACACCAACTCTTCACTGTCCCCCCAAGCGAGCCTTTGATTACAAAGGCTGAGCAACTGCTTGTTCACATTTTTTCAATTCGTGAAAATTAAATACACATATCCTGCTGGAACAAGAAGATCACTAAACAGATGTATTACTAAAGAGGAAGCACGTTTTTGTCTAACTGCCTAAAAAGGGAACAGTGCAATGTTTTATAGCCCACTCAGCCATGTCACCTTTTTTCTCTACTAACAAATAAAAATGAGACATAAAAAAATATTCAATATTCATCAAACACCTAAAAAATTAAGACTAGTTTCCCATGCTTTTGCTTATCATCTTTTTTGTTTTCAACAAAACCAGGCTTATCTTTGTAATTCTTCCAAAAATATTTTGTCCTATATCCACTTTACATCTCCCTTTGATGTGTTATAGATATCTGTGCAAAGACAATTAGTTTTTTACCTTTTTTTGCAGAGATGTTAAAATGAGAGGGAATCAACAATTATGACCAAAATATTGGAAGAGTTTTAACAAATCTATGTTTAAATAAATGTTTTTGAGAAGCTTCTTGCTATACATGATGTTAATGCCAACGAAACAGGAAGTTTTAAGATAGGACTTTAAAGAGAAAACAAATTCTCTCCCACCCACACAGTCTTTCACTTTTACCCTGGGAAGAAGAAAAAAGAGTAAGCAATAGAATAGGTGCACCAATCCACTCTAGAAACTGCAACTTGTTTGCTACTGATATTGACATGAGCCTTCCTGTGAGGACTCAAGCTGCTCTGCTCCACTGTCTTTGCTTTGCAGACAAGAGAAGGAAAGGTTTCTTGTAACACTCAATTCTAAACACATCAGCAGAATAAACAATTTTTTCCATTTACTTTGTATCTGTTCTAGGTATTAAAATGCAGTTCTAAAGACCAAGGACAGGTAAAGGAAAGCTACTTGTAAGTACCTACAATGAGATAAGTAATAGAGACTATGCATTTGGTCTTTTAAGACTCCTTTAGGAAAGAGGAAGAAAGAACATGGCTCATATTGCATCTAACCCTGACTTCTGCTTTAAAAAGAAAACACCCGGACCATAAAATTTAAAAGAAATGTGTTACTGACTTCTATCAGATAGAAAAATGCTTCCGGAAGCAACTTCATGACATCCTTTTCATGGTTGAAGATATTACAAAATTGTAAGACTTTTACCCGTAAATGTAGAGGTGATTAAGTCAAAACTGGCAGTGAGCATTCAGCCTTCAAAAACTATTTGACATCAAGTTTAAAAACTTAGATTTTTTTAAATCTACCTACACCATTTAAACCTAATATTTTTAAAACAAAGTTTACAATTGCCTTTTCTAAATTCATCAAGATGTATTACTATTTTATATTTTGTTGTTCTTCTCTATGAAAAGAAAGAAAAGAGAAGGTTTTAATTTTAATGTGTGCAATTCTCACAGACATTTTTACTACCTAAGATGAGGTTGAAGAACCACATCTTGAACCTCAAAACAATAGTTCTGTGATACTGGAAAAACCCAATTCAGTTTCACAATTAATTATCTTCTGAACAAGTTTGTTAGCTTTTTTTCATTTTATGTGCCATTTATTCTTTCCTTTTAGTCCTTTATATAACCTTTTAGGAATCCTGGCATCAAATCACTAAATCTGAGATATTGAGGGAGATGAAGACAGAGGTAGAAAAAGGGCAAGAGCAGGGTAACAAAAAGACAGTGTGAAAATACAGAATATGCTATTCAGAAAGCACAGTATTCCTTGTGAGAGAATTTCTTGAGTACTGACTGCTCAATGCCAATGCATGCTTAACTGCTGTGGCCTAGACAGCACATGAGAAAGCTCTTAACTTTAGTGGTAGCAGGCTGGGTGGCTTTTTATTGGTCTGACACTGTCTTTTAAGAAAACAATGCTATAGGTAAGTGGCAAGAGATGCTAGAAAAGGCTTTCCATCAACACAGTTCTCAGCATCAAGGAACCACATGCGTGGCTGCACAGCCTGTGCATTTGATGCACACACCTGGTGCACACCAATATCCTTGCACCACGACAGAGAAAAAAAACCCACCAAGGGTCAGCTGTATTTCTTTGATGCTTCTCTTTGAGCATCATTTTTTTCAGATCAAGCTAATGAATTTGTTTCTCTTGCTGTCTCTTCTTTCATGTAAGACAGAAGTTTTTGCTCAAGTAGAAAATGCTCAAAAAAGCCCAGAAATAATGAGGACAAATTTCTGACCCAAATAAAACCGATTATGGATGTGCTTCCATCTTCTGATGAGTCTACACTGAAGCTCTTCTTTCAAAGTAGATTCACAAAAAACTTTTATAATAAAAGCGCAACTTCCTTAAGGACCTGTTCCTTCACACTGGGGCTGTTTTGTTTGTTTTTGTCTTGTTTGGGTTTGGAGGCAGCTGTCTCTAATATTTAAAATTCTCTTTTTTGGCACAATTGTTAATCAAGTACATTGTATCTCCTGTGAGACAGAAAATATATTTAGATAGATTTAAATCACAAAAAGAGATTTAACACAGACAGTAGTCCTGGGGAACCATTCTTCAACTACTTCAAACTTTACTCCAGTCTTCAGTAGTTTCTATAAGAATATGAGAACAATAAAGAACAGCGAAGTCCGGCACAAAGGCAGGATATTATGTTTCATGAATACATTTGGTACCTCTATATGCCAATTTCTCTAGGATGAACTTGAAAATGCAGCTACCTTACTTTAAATCTCACATCCATGGGTGCACAGTACAGTAACCATCATAGACTAAATATATTTCACTGAGTATGTGAGACAAAATCCTGTGGACAGCATCAACTTTCTGCAAACAGAGCAGTAAGGCCATAAGCATTCCTTGAATGATCACTTCAGTGACAATTTGTCTCAGTTCTTGCATGGCAGAAAATCTCCCAATCTCTGACTCACAGACGCTTAAACAAACTACACAACGAAGTAGTCATAATTTCAATATTGAAACTTAATGTTGTTTTTATGCCCTTGCATTCACTCTTTGATAAGTGCTTCCCAAACCTTGTCCAGTAAGCATGATTTTTCTAGCACACTTGAGATTCTAAATGGTGAAACTGTAAAACCAAAACAACTCTCTTCACTACATTTTTCTGTCTTTTAAATTATCAGCTATATTACATGATAAAGGTAAAGCAAGGTATTAGACTGTGAAAAAGCACTGTTGATGGAGACAGCCAGGAGTCAGCACAACTGAGTGGCACAGCAGATACAACCATACATAGGAGATTTTACCTTTCTGACTAATCGAAGTGCCTGTGTTCTTTCTACTTCATTACTCTGCTGTATGTCAATGCACCTAAAGTAAGTTAAAAAAACACATTTTGTAACTTTCACCTTAACTGTTAACAACTCATGTTAATATTTATGCATATGAGTACAAAAGAAAAATAATTGACTTATGGTTTAAAAACTACACTTTTCAGCAAATATACTCATTATGATACATCAGTTAGGTTTGGTTTATATTCTCTCCGCTATTTTCATTACAATTAAGTCATTAAAATATTCGCAAAATATAAAATGGCAAAGCATAATGCTTCAACAACTATTTTCCAAGCTAGCTGCATTTGTCATTTGCAAATGAGACCTTACCAAATATTTCTAATGTTTCACATCAACACACCTTGAATGTTTCAGTCTGAAATCAGAAAAGTCCTTTTGCTCCAAAAAAGTTGAACAGAACACTAAAATTACATGTGTATATTTATAAATAGAAACTCACATACATCTGTACCAGCATATTAAATAAAAAAATTCATTACAGGAAGCACTAGAAATGCAATAATTTATATCTATTCATCATGCTGATTGTATTATCTCACTGTTGGTTCGCCCTTTGGTATTTTTCTGTTGCATCATTCATTATATTTAGACTACAAATTCTTGGACATCAACTATTACAGCAATGTGATAATACAAATAATCAAACAATGCCCATACAAAAACTTAAGACATGAAAATTATTAATATTTCAACCATATTAATTATAGTTAATGGCATTTATGACTAAATAGAAATTATTTGAATACTTGTAATGTATCATATATCAGGACAGCGTTTTATTTGGATTAGTTAGTCTGATTAAATACTCTGTTGAAGCAAAAAAGATTTTTTAAAACTACTCACTAAAACCATAAGAGACCATGGAAACACTTCTCTCCTGTATCAACCATGAAAAGGCAAGTGATTTAGAACTTTACAACTTGCAACAGGAAGAAAGATAAAAATTACCTGGCTATCAAATAATCCACTTTCAACTTTAGCACCTTCTGGAGAATACTGGAGTCTCGAATGAGATAGCGGAGGGCTCGCAATCCTGCTGCTCGCACCTCTTTTGCTTCATTTAGTAAAGCTAACCTCAGACTACAATGAAGAAAACAAGAGAGACAAACAACTATTAGGCAGCAGCTGAGACATCACCATCTGACATGCAGCTACTACTCACTCATTTAAGACAAAAAGTAGAATTTTTAAAAATAAATGTTCTGAACTAATTTTCTGACTTTCAGGTCTTCTCACATGCAACCCAGAAGGCAAGCCCTCATCCTGGTCAGCAGATGTAGACAATATATTAATCTTGAAAAGCCACAAAATAATTTTTCCCCCAAATAACAGCTTGTACATCCTTGAAATGACACAGAATGAAAACCTGTACACAAGTTATTTGACAAAACAGTTGAGCATAATACTAGTCCAAGAAAATTAAGAGGTAGAATAAGGTAGGCAAGAAGAAATGAGATATGGAAGAACTCTAGAAATTTAATTAGAAAGCATGAGGTAGCACACTGTCCTTTTGAAGGCCCGCAAGATATTCGTCCCTCTTCCTCAACAGCATGCAGGGTGGGGTGGGAATCCTCAACCTCCCAATGACATTTTCTAAGAGGATTTTTCACCGGACATTTAAGAACATAAATATTTCATCCACTGAGACTGAATTTCTACTTCTAAAAAGGTTTGCTTTTTTTTTTTTTCCTTATTCTAGGGTTGTCCTACATGGTAATCAGCTACTCCAGGGCAGAATATCTTCAGAGTCCTTTGGTGAATACCTAGCCAGGTAAGTCACTGTAACAGGAGCCTACTCCCAGGCAATACCTAGACCAAGTAGGCTGCCATACCATTTGCAAAAAAAGATGAACTGATTATTACTTTCAGCACCAAATAAGGAATTGTTTCAAGACCATCTTTCCTATAATATGAATATGCTACCCACACTGCTTTGGATGCAGGACACAGCTGGATTTCTGGACTTGCAAGACTGGATACAGGACTGTTGACTCATGTCCAGCCTCTCATCCAGCAGGCCCCCCAAGTCCTTCTCAGCAGGGCTGTTCTCAATCAGTCCAAGCCCAGCCTGCATTGATACTGAGTGTATTCCTGATACCACAGACCTTTGAGTACAACTCCTGGCCCTGCACAGGACAATCCCAAGGATCACACCATGAGCCTGAGAGCATTGCCCAAACACTTCTTGAACTCTGCCAGGCTCCCTGGGGAGCCTGTTCTGCTACCCAATGACCCTCTGCGTAAAGAACCTTTTCCTGATATCTGGCCTAAACCTTCCCTAACACAACTTCAGACCATTCCCTTGGGTCCTCTCACTGGTCAATGGAAAGACCAGATCAGAGGCTCCTCCTTCTCTTCCCCTGCGAGGAAGCTGCAGACCAGTTAATGAACTGGCACAGTGAAACCACTACAAAGGAAAATACTACCATGAGATTCAACACTCAAAAGCAAAAGCTGCCAAAAAGAGATGTATCACTATCTTTAGGTATGCAATGAAAACATACAGCTAATCAAAAAGATAAAGACAACAGTTTTAGCTGAGAAAACAATTACACAAAGTTTCCCAACATCTTGGTCAAAGAGCAATTAGCTTTCCTAACCTTTTCTGCTTAAGTGAGATCTAAATTGAAAGAACACAGAAATGCATTAAATATTAGATCTTTGCTTTTGTCAACAGTGCTGGTCTTCAAGACAAATTTAAAAATTTCTGTGTGCAAATAAGCATGTAGTTACATCTGACAGTCAAAATTGCCAAAAAAATAGACAGAAATTTCACTTAAAAGAATATACACAAGACATGTCAGTAGCAAGGCAAGTAGAGCTTCATGGACATATACACACCAGTACAACATAAAATACTGATCTTTAAATCTTGACTCTTTATCAAGAGTATGCTCTGTATTTTGTAGATGTATACTTTTATTACAAGGGCTTTCTACAACTACTGAAATACTTAGAGGTACTTTTACATCTCTGAGGAATATAATGAAGAAATCTACACATCTAACTTGCAGGGTTTGTCTCGGTTTGCTTAATAGTGAGTAATATATTTCTGATTTTACTCATTGAAATATTTGCAGGTTATATACTCGCATTATGAAGCTTCAAACATATTATAATTACAAAATACTAGTTCAGAAGTACAAATGAAGTTTATTTAATTGGACCAAAACAACTGAAGTTCCCTATGATTGCTTAGTGCTCTTTACTACTTACCATATAATGATGCTGTCATAGGTAAAACCCAACTTTTCTTCAGCATGGCCAGTATTACAAAGAAGCTGAAAATAAGATAAAATACCTATTATTATAGACCTCCAAAAATTATATTTATAGACCACGAAGAATTATAGATTTTGGGAAATGCTTTCAAAATAATCTGAGAAATTTAATTTGTAGCAAGGGAGAGAATACCAGCTTCAGACTTCCCTGAGAATTTCTGCGGTATGTATTGCGCTCCTATACACACCAGATACAGACAGAGACTCACCTGTGGATTTTCATACCAAAAGAAGGTTGCACCACGTGTAAGCTGTGTACTGGTCGGTCCATTTTACTGGTTAAATTACAAATTTACTGGCTAAATTACAACTGTTAATTTGAGCAGAGAGCAAAAATTACTGAAGTCAAAGCAAATCTGCAGGGGCTCAGGTAAGAGTTTTGAAACAAAGATTGACACTGATGTTCCACTGTCATGTTTTGTCACAATAGCACAGAAGTACAAAAAAATCAGAAGGCATTACAAGTGTCCTGTAACTGACATTTGGTCTTGGCCTGCCACCCATCCTATAGAATTTGTACCTCTGAAAAATCAGAGCAAAGTTTGAATTAATGCACACAAAAAGGCAGCTGTAAACTGTCACAAACTGGACATTTCAGCCATATGTAGTCACTGTGAACAGAGAAGATTTACAAGCACAGTTTTAAAGTCCAAAACCATGCCTAAAAGGAGCAACCTAGGCTGCCAATGTTTTAGCCTCTTGAGCAAAGAAAAACAATCTCTTCTGTAAGAAGAGCTGATGCTGTTCTTTTCAAGAACAGCAAAGAAATTCCTAGTAATCTCACTGTCCCTGGCTAAAATTATAAAATATTATCATGTCCAAATCCCAAAGCACTTTTCTAAGCACTTCCAAAAACTCAAGTGACTAATACTGATTGCAATAGCTTTGCACTTTGTCCTCTGTTTTCAAAACAGGCATGTGTTCATTTCTAAGTCAGCACAGTATTAAATTTCTCCTAGTGAGGAATTCAGGAAGTATTTGTGCTAACTAGTCATTACCTCTGCTCTGAAAATACTGTGATATATCAAACCCCGTGACACATTCTTTATGTGTATTTACTGCTAACAATAAGAAATTTATGATAAACAACACAAACAGCCAAATCAAGGCACTGTAAGTTAAAGTATTTAGTATGTTCCATGCTTCAGTTCTACTGTTCACCCCATCTGAAAATATGACATATTGACAGAAACTCCTCTTGTAAGTAAACCAACAAGTAGAAATTAATTCAGTGATCACATTATGTCTTACAAAATTGTCTTTCAAGAAAAATATTTAGTGATAATGCTGAAATTTAAGGCAGTTAATGAGAGATTATTAAGTTGGCCTGGATCAGCTCCACGTCTGGGCTCAAATAATTTAAGTTAATTGAAGTATTTTGGATTTTGCATTTTTCTTAACCAAAGACAACTGTCAAACATAACGAAAGTTTTTACATAACCTTTTTTCACCACCTTTCAGGTTTAAGTGATAATAAAATTAGACAATTGATGCACTAAGTGGTTATGACAGCATGTCACTTCCTAACATCAATCTATTTTTATGCCATGTTGTTGGACTGCCTAAGGCCACTACTGTTGCTTTAGCATTTCTATTGACATCTTATGAACTGTAAAAATTGGCTGGCAGAGTGTAAGCAAAACAGTGCGAGAAGATAGTGAGTAAAAACAGTTCATTGTTCAGTTGCAGACAATTACATCAATAGCTGTTTAGGCTAATCATTTATACATCTAAACCTTTCCCCAGCATTCCACCCCAGACACAAATGAGAAATTCTAACTTAACACAACAGTTTGTCCTCAAGAGCCTGTTTTTCCTACTTTAAAAAAACCCACAGAATTCTGATGTAGGAAAAACCCATTTTTTAGAAAGCTGCTATAGTGTGCACTAGTGCATTAGTGAAGCCAGTCTCCTATCACACATTTACAATTGGTTTGCATATTGAGCAGTCCTGAGATTAAACTGAAGCATTTCTTCCAGGAACCCATTTAACTTGCTGCACTGCTAAAAAACATTCAGTTCACGGAACCAGTTCTAGTCCGGTTGTCACTCTCACCAAATATATACAGTGGTTATTAGCTTCTCAATACCAACTGTTTTCAACTATGTATGTGCTCCCACTGCACACATATTCACTGATGCTGAAAAGAACTTGACCTTATCTTGAAATTCAAATAGACATATAACCTGACAAGCTAAAACTTTCATCAAGTTTTTAACTGCTGTTTGGATATAAATTCCTGAATTTGACAGCAATAATTACAGAAATGTTTGATGGTGTCTGTGCATGCACCCGAAATACTTCTCCCACAAAAAAAGAGAAGAGCTACTAGTTTATTCTCCCTTTAATGGGACACCAGTACTTATGTATTAGCCTTCCTTGTAATTTATATATGTTCCATATAGAAAGGCGCCTAACATGCTGGACAGCAAGATCAGAATTCAAATATGTTTCAGTGACTTGAAAGGTGTGCCCCAACCCAGTAAAAAGATTTAACTAAATAGCAGGAAAAGCATATCATATCCTTCAGGGTACCACAAATTAACAGACACAAGAAATGAAAGTAGGCCAACAGAGAAACAGAGTATGTCCAGAAATTCACATTCAGAATGTTAATATAAAAGAAAAAATAAAACAAATTTTATCTCTGGAAATACTAATAGGACTGCTTTATGTTTCAGATTAAAAGACTTTTTCCATTTTACTGGTTGCTCTCAAAACCGCAAGAACAAAATTTTGTGTGCCATGTTTTGAGAGCCAAGTGGAAAACATGTAGCTGAAAAATGGACAAGGCAGGTAGAAAATCCACCCATGAAGGCTGAGCCATTTGGTTTATTTAACCTAGGGAAAAGAAAAAACAAACTGGCTGGTAAGGCTGGATTTCTATAAGTTTGAAAGGGGGAAAAATAGTCAGGGAAGCTGCTATAAAGAATAGACTCTGTTCAGCTGGTTCCAATTCCTTGGGTATTTGCTATGTTATAAATGTCTGTCCTTAAATATACTAAAAAACATTATCGCTTTCCTCTCATTTCACCTTCAAACAACATTAAGTAGATCAATGATTCTGGCCCAAACGCACTGGTATTTGTAGATGGCTGAACTCCTGACAAAGTCAAGTAATTCTCATATGTTTGACTGTAAGATTTAACAATTAACATACATAACATGATAGCATAACTCAGTAGACAAGCAGTACCAGAATACTGAAATCTATCTTTGGCTATACATTGACATAGTTCATTAAAATGGCAATGGAATATAATACCTGGAATTTTGAAACTATTTATATGTTTATACTATTTATATTTTCCATATATAGAACTTACTTATAACAAGTATACATTTTTACATACACACAATAAACTTTACATATTTTTATATCAGTACAAACAAAACCAAACAGAGTATACTTTGTGAATTAAACCTGCAAATGAGTTCACTTCAAAATTAGTATTTTGTGATCAAATACATAGTGACTCGGCATAGCAAAGACTCTCTGAAGATAAGATTAAATATTAGGACAAAATGGTAAGTACCCTAGGCCAGACAGTGACTAACTTACAGTGTAGGTTTTTTTCATGTTTACTGTCAGCTACGAGTTCTTCATACTACTCAGATGAGTCATAGCAATATGAGTAACATATCAACATGTCTTGGAAACAGTAGCTCTGAACAACAAAACCATAGGAGGTCAACAACATGCACAAATGGAGTGCACATTTGAGACCATTCCAATTTATATTTAGCAGAACAGCCACAGCAATTACTAGATAAAAATATTATATTATTCTGTGCATTCAGGATGTAACTATTGCATTATAACTTTGGAAATACAGTTTGAGCCACCACTGGTAATATTTAAGCAAAGACTACTATGTAGATCCTAGTCTTAAGAGAAGTCCCTACTGAAACTGTGGACTCTGGAGTTAGACATATTTGTTTCACAGTTGAATGTCTCTAAGTACGTGTGCTGTTCCTATCTGCTACATCACTGTGAGATTTCAGGTTTTGTCAGTGGTTTATCTACTTGGATGAATGTTACAGTCAGGCAATACATTCAGTCTAAGATAACCTGGGTTTTGCAAAGGACAAAGAGACTCTAAAATGACAGACTGTGAATCAGAGACATAATCGTGAAAGTCTCTCTCATATCCAAGCCACTCAATTCATATCATCCTAGTGAAAGTCAGCAGCATGGCCGAAAGCTAACAGATACATAGAGCAGAATAGCAGAGCTTCACTAAATAATGACAATTAGTTTCAACAGATTGAAAACATAATTTTCCATATCACTATGTTACTGATACTGTTCCATTCCTAAATTTGTATCTAAAATGAATTGCTTGATTTTGTCCTTTAAGAAGTTCCTTTCTTTTTGAAAGAAAACACAAATTCATACAATATCTGTGGATTTCTTTTTCAGTGTGTTATTAAAATACCATTTTAGGGTATTTTAATAATACACTGAAAAGGTGTGAAAGGTATGAAAGATCTCTCAGAAGCTCCCAGTGGGATAAACCTTCTATAACAGAGGATTATAAATAAATACTTCAAATCACAAAGATATTTTCCACTAGGTAAATGCAATTGTACAGTTTCTTCAGGTTTTCAATGATTTATCTTACTGTTTCGCATAGGGGTGGGGAAAACTCAAAAGATGTAAACATAATGTTTGGGTACTAATCAGCAGAAGTTGGGGAACTTCAAGGCGCTTGCCTTATGTAGGCGGCCATATAAATTAGAGATGGGTAATCCTACTCAGCTTACTGGAGCTAAATGCATATACCAAACTTGTGAACTGCTGTGACATGTGAAAGTGTCACTGACCATTTACTGGAGGTCAAATTCTCAAACAGTTTTCAGGTCAGAACATAAGTTAGCTTAAATAGAATGGCTTGAGAGGAATATCGATTGAGGCAGTACATCATAAAAGCTTTTGTCCACAAAACTGCAGCTTCATTTACTAGGTGACAAGAAGCACAGGAGGAGTGTGCTCTCATTAAAAGCAGATACAATTTCTAAGTCTGCTGCTGCTGCAATTCAGAACTAAATATACCTTTCCAAAGCCTGCGCATCACCAGACTGGGAATGCTAATTTCCTGGAACAGAAAACTTAAGACCACCCGTCATGCAAGAACAACTCATGTTCTGCAGACAAAGGGTGAAGAACTTGAACACTAATGACTTGGCTACTAAGGAGTACTAGCAAAAACTTGATAAATGAAATGCAAGTTTTTGTAAAATATCATGTTGTCGTGGGTTTACAGGAAGCAGGTTTTCTGGGAATGGAGTGGCCAGAGGCCAATAGGTGTTCAGATTCTAAATTGACACCAGGCTTGGCCACTGAGGGTGGATGCGCCTCTGAGAACACAGGGGTTAGAAGCAGAGCACTCCCTTGGGCTCTCTCTTTGATTTCCGGCCAGCAAAGAGGCAAGGCCTCCCCTGCCCGGCTTCGAGCTGGGTGGGGGAGGGAAAACTTGGAGAGCCTGGCAGAGGTAGGCCTGACCCCTCAGGATGGAAGGGTGGTGGGGACACCAGGAGGCGTTGGGCAGCCCCCCACCCAAGAAAGACAGAGGGAGAGAGAGGCCCCGAGAAGAATTGGGCAGAC
>NW_005054401.1:1739377-1744403 GCF_000277835.1 Geospiza fortis
AGAGGGTTCAGTTTTGGAGACCCCCCGGCCCCAGGGGGTAGACAAGTGTGGGGGGGACAAGAGGTCCCGAGAGTGAGAGAAAACTGTGCTTTTTTGGAACTGGTCAAAGCACCCTTAAAAGGACAACCCTCGAAGCAGCTCTGATCCATGCACAGTGGTGAGAGCACTGGGCATGAAAGGAAGAGGTCACCATGGCCCCAAGAAGGACTCCTCTCCTCTTGATGGACTGAAATTGAGTATTTACAGGGTGATGGATGGAGAGTTGAAATTTGGAAGATGTATTGGAAATGTGGTGGGGGGAGGAGGAAATGTTTTTGTGGAGTTTTCATTTTCCAGGTGTGTGTGTGTGTGTGTGTGGTTTTTTTTTCTTTTGTAGTTTAGTTAATAAACCTTTTTTTTTTCCTAAGCTAGAGGCCTGCTTTGCTTATTTCCTGGTCACATCTCACAGCAAACACCAGGGAAGTATATTTTCATGGGGCACTGGCATTGTGCCAGTGTCAAACCATGACACATGTATAAAGAATACTTTGCACAGTAATAATGGGTGCTGTGGAAACCTGAACACAACTAGTTAACATTTCTCTTAAAGGGAAGTGGCAATGAAACAGGTGTTACAGCATCTAAGCACACAAGCTTCATATAAAGCACACAAGCTTCACTGTCTCATTCTTGCAGATGAATTAGCAGACTAGAAGTCAATTCCTGTTGACTTCTGATCACCATTATCTTAAAAAAAATTTAAAGTACTTAACTTCTACATGAAACCCTGAAGTCTAGTTCAATACTAGTTCAGTAATTTTAAAAGAATGATTATGTTCCTGCTCCTTAAAAAAAGGGAGGTGAGGGGAACAGATCTCACCTTAAAAATCCAGTCCAGTTTCAAGTAAAGAAATCTAAACATAACATACCTCAGATATCCTGAAAATAATACAAAACTTGGTGTCTACCATGATCCTTGTCAAGAAACTCCACATTTGGAGTAAATGACATTACTTGTTTCCCTCACTGAAGAACTAAAACAGTAAGATTCACACTCTTTGAAGGAAAAATGTGGGGTAATTGGGAACAACTGCTTAGACTAGTTCAGATGTTTTCTTTCAAGTATAATAATATTTCTAGCAGGAGAATAACAGATGCCATATTTTTTTATCTGAAATACACTATTAAAAATGTTCAAAGGTCCTTTCCCTGTCCATAGTACAAATATTGCAGATAACAAGTAGCTCTTTAAAAATGGACCACAAAATGCAACAATTTATAAACAAATCAATTTCATATTCACTATAATTCCAAGACAGGATGCAAACATCCTCAGCCCTCAGCATATCAATCTTACTCAGACTCCTGTCCCACAAAGAAGGAACTGAGACTATACCAACTCATCGTAGAAGAACAGAGTGCAAAAAGGAAATAAAATCATCTCGCCAAGCTCCAGGCTTTCACTTTTAACCACTGGAATGAAAACCACAGAATTGTTCCAACCACAAGGCAGACAATACAGTACAACTTGCAACTTTTATTCTATTCTCATGGTTGCATTTACAGGCCAAACAAAAATAGGAAGAGTTTTTAAAACCAAATACAGTAAGTAATACAAAGTATATATTCCAGGGAGATGAATATAAGAACAAGTGTTCAATATTAAATTGAGTAGTATGATTCTGTCATGCACGTTGATTCTGATTTAGAATCAAAATCGGGTTATGAACTACAGTCTCTGTCTTCAAACAAGGTATTTAATTTTATTACATTGCTTTACACTCGTAATTTCCTGCCACTCTTAAGAGCAATTTATGAAAACCATCCTTACATTTCTGTAAGGATTTTCCATTTTGAACACTGGGTTTAACATAGCCCCCAAATAATCTTCAAATATTCAATTATGGAATTATGCAATCTCTCAAAACTACCTTTTAAAAAGAATATTTGGTTCATCTTTTATTACAATATGCATATTTATTAATTTAACACACTTATGGATGATTTTAACCTGACTTTATATCTCATTTTCAATAGCAAAATTGACCCTGTTTTAAGATCCCTAGTTCAAATATTGACTTTGCAGTACAAACTGCACATCTACAAACCAGCTCTTTAATTTTAAAGCAACTAGAGAATTTGGAAGCATTCACATTTCAAAGTTTCCAGATTATCACAAAAAAAGAAACCAAGCTATGCATCAGACTTTTCTAGCAGAATAAAGGGCATTCTTGCAACACATTTTGGAGTCCCAGTGAAAACAGCAGCCTTCTGTCAATGGCTGATGTCTGACAGACCCAAGCAAAAGCCCAAAGAAGAGATCTCAGTGTGAAGTTCAGTTCCTTAGTGAATGAACCTCTCAGTGAACGTTCCTACACACGTTCTGAACCAATCCAGAAAATTTAGAACTTACAGATTTGCTATTAATGCAGTAGAAGATAAATTAATTTGTTACTGTGATTTTGTTCTCAGTACTCACCCTCCTGTTAAGCGAATCTCACACATTACCACTGTAGTGGTCAATCTCCCAAGGAGTGCCTTTAACAGCCAAGATGCCTATTTCAAAGGTTATCATGCATGTTTGTCCTTCTCCTATCATCTGGTTCCCCACACTTTCCCTTGAGTATTCACTCTTTCACTTAAGATTGGCTCAAAAATGTCAAATAGACTCCTGGCAATCTTACTCAATTCTTTGCAACAAACTTATCTGCAAGCATAATTTAAACTTACTTTATTCCTTACATTCTCCTCTACTATGTTATTTCTTGGTAGCTGCTGGTTGCAGGGTCCATCCTCAGTCACAGGAAATCAGTTTTCATTTTCAGGCGTGTTGCCCGCTATCAGAAAGGTGTACAACACACTCCATCCCTCTATCAGTCCATCAATCTGGGGAAGGCCCACACTGAAGCTTCAGCGTCTCCTGCCTCACTGACTGCAATGCACGTTTCCCTTGCACCAACAAACAGAACACTGGTCCAACCACAACCACCACATGCCCTACAACGAACACCTTCTCCCTAACTCCCTGACCACCTCCCATGAGTCGTCTCAGCTTCTCTCCACAGGTTTCTCTTTTACCCAAAAAATGCTACTTGCTGTCCTTCTGAAAATCTTTCACAGTTTCTTTTGGCAGCTTACACCCTCATGCTGCAGTAAGTTTTTAATTCCTGCCTCATCAGCTCACAGTGACAGCTTCCAATACATCTGTTGTATTTTCAGTGCATACCTGTCACAGGTCCGCAATTTGGAAAAGCACATCAAAAATCACCAACACAGATATATTCCAGAAATGGACCCTTTAAATCTTTTTCACTATGGAAACTGCAAGTTGCAGTTCCTATTCCAGTAGTGTTCAAAACATTGCATATAATGTACATTGATACAATCCTCCCACCTCACCATTCTCAATCAGTTTACATTCAGATAGTATGGCATTTTACATTTTTTATTTCAATTCTACACAGCAGGAACCAAATCTTTAGCTTGAGTTATGCAACTTAACCCATTAACTTGGGATGGAGATACTTCCATCGTCTAAGCACTAAAATATTACAAAAATTCATCCAGCAGGACAGATATGCAAACTTCAGCATAACTCTGCATTCACATATTTGCTTGGCCTTATTTGTTACCTTCCTTTCCCACAGTATGCAGGCTTCAAGTACTGTTCTGTAATATGAACCAATTTCATTAACATCCCAGCCAATGTCTGACTAAGTAAATACGAAACATTTTACCTGTACAATTACTTGTTCTATGACATTATTTGAGCTCTTACCTTAGTAAAATTATTCAGGTGACCTAGTTTTCTCATATTTGACACGCCCTGTAATTTGGCCACATTTTGGAGAATTTCTCTCATATTATCACAAGGATCTGCAAAAGAAAAGAGGGTATCAGCAGATACAGCAAAAGAAAAATAAAAAAGAAGAAAAATCTAAACAGCATTCAGCATACATTTATACTTATATATAAAATAGGTACTCTCCTGGTCTCAGTTAGGGATGCAGAGCACTGTTGCTCCAAGAAGCATCTGTCTGATTTATGTCAGGGACCAAAACCATGCATACCTGAGTTCTGTAGAATAAATGCTAAAGGCCTTGGAAGAGAGACACTCTTACTTTAAAGCAGATTTTAATCAACATCTTAGATTTGCAGTTGACAAAGAAAGCCATTTAGTGTCTGAAATGCCAATCCTTACATCTTGTAAGTGAACAACTTTACTGTTAATCCCCTTGTAATTTAAAGATGAAGTAAACTCAAAAACAGGACTTAAACTGTAGAATGTTACTGGCACCCCACAGTACTCCTTTTTTCTCCTCCAGACAAAGGGTTGGTGGGATTTTGGAAAGATGAGACCTCTTTTCTGCTCTCTACACTAATTGCTCTCCACAATGATGCTTTAAATAGAGGTCTAGGCCCTTTCAGTGACATGGTAAGTGAACTACAAGGCAAACAAAAGCCTTGAGAATGTAATCTTTCTTCTTAAGAAGAATCTCAACAAAAACAGATGAACAAAAAAATGCCACCCAGAAAACACTATTCACACACCAACTGATGATCCTGCATTCTGCTAGAAAACAGAGAACAGGTACTATGATGAGAAGAGACACTCTTGTCTCACTTTTAGAATCAAGGTCAGAATTGAGGCAGAGCGGAACAAGCTACACTGAGGCTGGGCCCAGGGAGCTGCCCAGGGAGCTGCTGTAACAGACACAGCAGTAAGTTCTGTACATGGTGGCAACTGCAGCAGGGCAGTTTTTAAAGGGACCAATTTGATGCAGGATTCTCATGGAGTTTTAGATTAGACATTGATTTAGGATAGATATCAGCAGTTCGAGAAAAATTAAAAACCAAGGCTATCCTGAAGATGTAAAAACTACAGAAAGAAATATATTACCAAAAAGAAGAAATAACTGCATTACATAAAATGAAGTCTTTAGAACAAGCCTGACATCTAATAAGCAGCAAGTAGAGAGCTTTTATGCACACTAACTTCAGTAAGAAAAACTTGCCTCCTACTACAGAATTGAACAGCAGCAGCTGA
>NW_005054401.1:1744583-1750333 GCF_000277835.1 Geospiza fortis
TCCTGCTACTTCTAAAAGTGTGTTTGTACATATTTCATAATGGAAAGGAAATCAAGCACTGGAGATGTAAAGAAAGCATCACCTTCACTACCTCTCTACAAACCATGCTTTTACATCACTTCCTGTACTTTAAAAATTTAAACAAATTTAGAAAAGCAAAACATAAGTAGCAATCTTACTAGGATATATCCAGAATGTGCTTGGACAGACACTACCTGCATTTGCACTGTTACCAGGAATCAAGACATTATTTAAAATTATGACACTTACAGGTAGGCACCCCAATTAAAGTGTACAAACCTGTTAACCCACTGCAGTCCATGAAGATTTTGTCTATTAGCCAACGAAATCAACTGCCATCATCTTGATTAGCTGCTAGATGCATACTCAAGGGTAAGGTAAGCAATTGTATTGACTATGGTGTTTATAATGAAACTTTAGCACATGTAGAGACATGCTACTGTCACATCCTATAATTCTGGTAGCTTTCAAACAAAGGATCAGTGAGATTTTGGAAAGATAAGGTAAGTCTTAAACGTGGGCATCAATTTCTATTAGCACCAGCTTGATGTGTAAGATCCTTTACCACAAATCTACTCAGAGCATATGCGAAGTCAACTACCAGATACGCAAGCTACCTTGCACCGCTGTGCAGGATGCACAGTAAAACCAGGTATCTATCTAATAACTTTCAATGTAAATTGGAATATGTGCACGGACGTCTTCGCATCCCTTGGAAAAAAGAAAAAAAAACCTTTTCTACGATTACAGAAATTAGAGACAGTGAGAATCTTACTGGATCTATACCAGGTTTAGGATTCCTCTGCACAATTGGCTTTTCCAGGGCTTAACTCAGTTGAAATGGTTTGCAATGGCATAAGACATAAAATAATGGAATGGTTTTTGGAAAGGACCTTAAGATCACCTAGTTCCAACCCCCTCGCCATAGGCAGGGAATCTTTCACTAAACCAGGTTGCTCAGAGCCCCATCTAACCTGGTCTTGAACACTTTCAGAAATGGTGCTCACTGAAAACAAGTAGACTGGATTAGTTAATGGCACTAGAAATAGTTTATATCATAAACTTACTTTCAAGAGAACGTAACAGGTGAGGAAGATAGCTTCCTCACAATCTGATTTCTTTGAAAATACAGTCTGGCTCACATCTATGCTTTGGCTTGCCTTGGGTAACGTGTGGGAATTTCCCAGTCTCACAACACTTTTGGACCTGTAGAATTCCCCACTACGGCACAAGAAAGATCCCAGATAAGCAGTTTTAGAGCAACATAACTTTCAAAAATGACTGAAAGTATGTTTTGATTTTGAAAGTGCAAATGGCTACATATGCACAATAAACCCCTACAAAAACTAAGCTCACTGTGGAGACAGGAAAGACCGTAAGACTAGCCCAGAAAACTTCTTGTGCATTAGCAATGGACATTCTTATTCGGCTATCTGATAAAGCTGGCATTAACTCAAAGCGCCTAAGTTGTCCTGTGGAAAAAGGCAGTCAGTTTAGATGTGAAGAAATAAGGACACAATGATACTACAATTTCCCATATTAACAGTTCTGTAGCAATGACAGATCTGTATAATAAGGCCGCCTCAGAAAATGTATACTAAAACCATTTTCCTCTATTTTTGCACAAAAAACTGCAGTTACACCAACTTTTTCCTCACTGTGTCTTCTTTCAGTTGAGGAAAAACTCATTTTTAGAGACTGAAAAGTTTGAGGAAAAGACAGGTTTGTGGTGCTTAGCACTGCAGTCAGGTATTTCCCAGAACCTTTATTAGCAGATAAGTAATTTGAAGCAAACTAGGGACTCCAGAGCAAAAGCTACAAAACTGTGAGAAAACTGAGAACATGACAGACATTTCCACTACAGAACTGATAAAATAAGTAGAGCAAATTAGCTGTCTCACTGTTGAATCCTACCAAAACCAATACTGCTGCAGAAAAACAAGACAGTAAAGAAATAAAGACCCTCTCAGAGTATATTACGTCAGAAGGAACTAAAATAACAGAAACCTTTTTGGTCAAATACTGTCAGGTATGTTTTGAACTTCAGAAGAACCTTCTCACAAAAAGTATCCTATAAAATATTTAACAAAATAATTGTGACATACTAACTTCAAGGAAAGACCAGCCATCTTCTTTTTCCTTCTTCTCAAAATGCATCATACATTACAAAGAAGTAGAAAATTCATATTACTTACTCAAGTATTACTCATTTTAGTAAAAGTAAAGCCAGTAAGGAAGGTAGGCAGGCCTAAGAAAATTTCACGTCACAGATGTTAGAGAATTTGAACAAACCAATGTGACTTCATAAGCGGCGATTCAGTCTTTTGCTAGTCTGTCCCTCACATTGAAATGGACTTGGAAATAGAATGAATACATCCTGGATTCTAAAAGCCAAGCCATGTAGTTTTACTTTAATCATAGATCAGATCCAACACTGTCTACCTTCCTGTCACAAAATCTTACAAAGGCATTATTAAATACCGAGTAATGCAGAAGTAGCAAAAAGCATAGCACAAGATCACACACCAATTTTCCAACAAAATATCGCAGCCTTAAGATTTCATTGTCAAGGTTAACAGCTCATCTTGGTGTTGACAAAGACTTTTTTTTGTTGTTGTTTGGTTTTCTGCTTTTTTCAGTTTGTCAGGGGTGGGGTTTTTTGTTGTTTTTTTTGTTTGTTTTGTTTTGGTGGGAGGGTTGTGGAGGGAGAGGAAGGGAGTCTTGTTGCTGTTTCAGAGATTCACAGAATATTCTAAATTGGAAGGGACCCACAAGAATCACTGACTAACTCTTCGGTAAATGGCTCATACACGGATTGAACTCAAAACCCTGGCATTATTAGCACCATGCTCTAGCCCACTGCACTCATCAGCATTGTATTTGTTGTTTTAAGGACCCCAATTCATATCACTGCTGTAGAGATTTATTAGCTCTTACTCTCTAGCTCCTCCTGTTTTATATCTAAAACAAAAAAAAACCCGAAGAAGATAAGCTACTTATTATTTTAAGATCCCCTCAAAAGTATTTTCTTTCCTGATTCACTGCATTTATTACTGATACGCTGACTTTCACTGGGAGAAACTTCTTCATCCAAAGGGTTGTCAAGCACTGGAACAAGCTGTCTGGGGAAGTAGTCGAGTCACCACCCCTGGAGGTAATTAAAAAATGCACAGATGTGACACTTAGGAACACAGTTTAGTGATGAATACGGCAATGTCTGGTTTATGGTTGAACTCAATGATCAATCAAAATGATTCTACCATCTCCAGCTGGCCTAATATCAGCAGCCACCTAATATCTTCACATTCTTTCCCATGGCGCTTCTGAAGGTTCAGCTGTGCAAAATATCTAAACTGATCTTCCAGATTTCCTCTGCCAAAAGATGTGCGACTCCTTCCCTTACTTTCCTTCCCTCTCCTGTCCCACTGTACAACACACCGTTCTCCTTTACACTACTTCAGCACCCATCTTCAAAATCACAATAAAATTACCCTGCCAAGTATCTCAGTAAAATCATTTTCTTGTTCTTCTAACTATGTTCATTCTCTACTGAGCTACTGACTCAAACTGAATACTAAATTCTTACAAAACCCACTCAGAAGTAGCAATGCCACTGAGCCATTCAGAGGTAGAGTGGTGGAAGCAAGACATACCTGTTCCACATGGCACTCAGTAGAAAGAAGTCCCCCTTTTTTCTTTTTGCATAGACTTTACAATGTGCAAGTTGTCCCAATTATTGTACACAAAGCAACTTTGCTCAAATGTCATCTAAAAACTTGTTGATACATATAAAAGTTGCAAGTCAGCCCACTTGTGTCCTGCAGCAAGAGCTTAGCTTGCTCATCAATATTCTCTTTTTCTCTCTGTCTGCTTTTTGTTGGACAGCAAAAACTTTGAAGTAGCAGTAGTTGTTCTGTTTACTTCTGTTATACTAAACAAGTTTCTCACCCACAATTCTTCGCACTAACACCCTGTACTTACAATTATAATCTTCAGCACAGAGCAAAGATGGTGTTTTTTTAAAACTCTAGCCTCAAGAACTCCATGATTCTCTATGCCTAAATGCTGTATCAAAAATCTCCAATGTTGTGTTGCTGTTTGTTTTTAAACTCCCATGACCTTTTAAGGCTTGACTCATTTTTTCACCCCTTCAGGACTGTGACATTGTTTTTCCCCAGCGAGAACCATGATGCATTCTGACAGATCCCATTCTCCAGAGAGAAAGAACACGACAGAAGTCCAGCTACACAAAACAGCTAGCGCTCCATCTAATGCAGGGATGAAATAGGACCAGCAATAGCTATATTAGCACAAGCGACGACTCCTTTTGCCTGACAGATTTAGCAGCATTGTTTGACCACATTCAGTATGCTAAAAGCACAATTCGCTGCTCTGTTATGCACATGTGAATGAAAAAGGAAAAAAAAAAAGAATGGCAGGCTTTAGCACACAAATAATTCAGTAACTCTGAAGTCAGGCATGAGTTGAACCGAGGAGTGTGTATTATATGCATCACTTGGTAGGCGCTAAAACAGTACACAGTACTGTACACAGTAGCCAATGTGTATATATATTCAGTAACTCTCAAGTGAGAGACTGATGTTACAAGAGCAGCTGATGTCACACCTACTAGAATCACAAGGCCAAAAAGTGAAATAAAAGATTAAATACTTCTAAATACTTCCTTTAAAGAAGGAAGTTGTACTTCACTACAGTCAATCATCTCACCATTAACATACATGAGAGCTTATCTTCCTCTTACTGAAAGAATCACAGTAATGACTGGATAATGGATCATTCTGATGATCTGGTGATCATCAACAGTAAGCATATTCTACCATTATCAACTTGTTGCTAAAAAATAAAAATCGGGACACTTATGTAATCTTCTTGATATTAAAGTTCTTAATTTACATTTAATTCATAAAGGTGGAAACTTCACGGAAAACCTGAGAATATGAAAGATGAGAAAGCTACATAAAAAAGCAAACTCTGCGACACAGATCACTCCTGTATTATTTGTATTAACACATCAACTCTACTTTGCCAGATTCTAAAAAATTAGTGCACGAACATTTTACACTCAATGTGTGATTTTCAAAAACACAATAATACATATTTAGACTGAAGGTATGTCTCAATTTATAGTGTAAAACCAAAAAAACCTGTTTCTAGTATCATGTTAATGTAGTTACATTGAAAAATGTACTGAATACTGAGCCAGACAGATATCCTCTGATATCCTCTATGATCACAGTTAAAGCCATAAATACTTCGTATTTAACACTTCAAGCCATAAATACTTCGTACTGTAAGTTTTTCAAGTAAGATTTGAAAATTTTAGATTAAAAAAATTCACACGCATATCAAGTTTTAACAATTGAGAGTAACCCCTTAAAAAGTACCTATGACTAAGTGTGATTTCAGCAGAATGCACCTAGAGATTTATTTAGTTTGATTCCCATAGCTTTCATGGGGAAACCATACAAAGAGCACTTTATTTTGAATATAGGTAAGTTCCAGTAACTCATGTATGTGAAAACAGAAAGCAAACAAAAACTAAGAACTGAGACTGTTCTCCCCCTTGTTGCTTAAGAAAGCTATGAATATATGAAACTGGCTCACTAATATGGAAAAAACTACACATCCTCTCTTTCATGGTAGTCAGCAACGAAAGTCTTAAAACTATTCCTTTCCTACATCACTCAGGTAAAAAACTCATATACAAA
>NW_005054401.1:1750487-1760676 GCF_000277835.1 Geospiza fortis
AAAAACTCATATACAAAAATAGCTACAAACTAGAAATCAGTGGAAAAAAGAGCGTATTCAGGGTAGGATCTAGAAATCACTAGAACTTCAGATAAACAGGAAATCAAGTATCAGTATTACTTTGGCACACACACGCTTCTGAAAAAAATTAGGTAAAATTTAAATGCCTACTGTGATTGTACAGATTTCTCTTCTGCAGATGTGCATAGATGTTGTAAATTAAAGGACTTTTTTTTTTTTAATTTTAGTATTGCTAAGTACATATAAAGGTGGCAGGAAATAAGCAGTTTGGTGTTCCAGTCAGCTTGAAGAGCAGCCCCAAAATGAACCACTTTCCAAAATGAGGTCTTGTAATATTACTTCTAACCAAGACACTGAGATTATACCTTAAGCCATTCTTATATCCTCACCTAGGAATTATGTCAATTATTCCCAATGTGTGATCTTGTATGGAAGCTTTGTAAACAGCATTCTTTACTGCTAAAACTTCTAAAAAATGGGTTTCATAGATGAAATGTTAAAAGCCTTCCCAGGACAGAAAGAGAAAACTGAAGGACCATTCCAAAGGATAACTACAAGGCTGACTTGAAAATTAATTACACAGAGTTTTTGATAAACAAACTATAAATGCTTTATAGCAATACAAAATCTAGTGTACTGCAGAAACTTCCTCAAAGACCAATTACGAAAATGGTATTAAATAGTATTAGTTAAGACTAGGTAAGGTATAAAGGCATATTAAAAAAACAACTCTTAAAAAAATCCTTGTCTATTCATAGAGAGAAAGTATTTAATTTAGTCCTCCATTTAAACGTAGAGTTATATCCTCAGCTCCCAGGAAGACCTGATGTTGATGACAAGAATCACAGCAATAAGTCTTCATACATACCTTTGTGAATTACAAACTTACTCGCAGTTCCCCCACCTCTTGCCCCTCAAAAAAATCCCACCAGAATGTCACCTCTGTGCAAGATACACAACTGTAACTATTGCTTATTATCCTGACCAAAACCAAACTTGAATTATAGTCTCTTGAAATTTTTATCATGATCACTTAATATACAAATATAAATTATTCTGGAATACAGTTAAATTCAGGAAGAATTTCTTTTAAACTTTCAAAAGCTCAGATGTTTAAAAGAAAAAGAAAAAATAAAGGAGACAAAATACACAGAGGGTCAAAATGCTGGAGGCTGGGGAACATTCCATAACTGTGTGACTACGCATTTGTTTGCCCCGTTGTTCTGCTCTCTTCTCTGCAACAATTATAAACTACTGCCAAGGTTGGAGTGACCCAGTACAACTGTTCTTATGGTCAAGAGCCAGTAAAAGCCTTTCCCAGATTTACAAAATTGCTTATGTCGGTACACAAATCAAATTAATACTTCCCAGAACATCAACAACAAATTTGAAGGATGAATATAAATTTATCGTGATGGTTTAGAAAATTATCTTCAGTTCCTCCAATCCATTTTCTTATTTTCTGCCACCACTCCTAGAAGCAGAAATATCAGGATGGCCATAATTTCAGTTGTTTTAACAAAACGCTGCGTCTTTCTGACATCTTACAACCAGTATTTGGAGAGTGGACCAGGCTAATCTGCTTTCAAAACCACCTACGAGAATTTTGATCACATATTTCTCTGAATATTATCAAACTGACATATTTTATTCTGAGACTACTTTCTCAATTAGCATTCTGATTCTTCTCTGCATCATTTCAATATGTTCAAGAACCTGGAAGCATAAATGCTACATGGCTCTTACCAATAAACTCAAAGCAGTCAGAAGCAGCCATTGTCCCCAGAAATATCCTGTTACAAGGGGCATCATGTAAGAAGTCCATCAACATTAGCAGATGTAGGATTGCTCAGTTTGCCAGCCAAGAAATGAAGGGCAATTTGCATGACATGGAAACACCAAGTAGTAACACACTCAAATTCAAACACTAATACAGGGACACAACTAGAAACTACAAGTAATTCACAAATAGCACTGACTGAAGCAGGAAACATTTTAATTGCAGCAAATGTCATGTGCTAGTTTCCTCATCCTAAAATGCTATATAACCAGAAGATTTCAAAACAGTGCTGACTGATGATATTTGCAGGCTTCATTCCCTCATATTAAGAACAGGACGTGTCCTTGTGTCACACAGGTAATACAGTCACGTTGCTGTGACCATTCAAGACTTCTACGCTTTTTCCTGAAAAAGCACAGGAAGTGTCAGTCATATTTATAGAATTCTCTGAAGACAGAAGACATTTAATCTATTGGTCAATCTCGACTTAGAAAAACCTATCCAGCTGAAGTAACAGGCTAAGCTAAAAACTGAGCTGCAAATGCCACATTTATAGAAACAGCAAGATTTTTTTCTATTTCATTTTCTGTACTTCATGAAAAAAACCCAGAAGTCTACCCATGACACACACATATGGTTTGCATAAAGAAGGAGATGAACACATTCTAAATTCTCTAGATATGAGGTTGCTCAAACTGAATTCTGACTTCACTGATGCTCAGGAGGTAACAAAGGAATAAGATTACTTACAGATTTAATAATTTGTTTTCAAATAAGCAATTTCTAGGCAACAGCTGTTCTTGATAGTCCTCCATTTTTATGAAGTAATTATTTTTAAATATATGTATTTATTTATAGTCTATGTACACTTCAAGCAGGAAACCAATCTTCTATGCAGCTAAAAACAAAATCCCTGTGTTGTTCACCACATACCTTTATGTGAAGAGATTAATTTAATTATTCCTTGTTACTCTTACAATTACTGTGCATTTTTCCATAAGTCAAGGCCATATTGTTTTCCTTGAAACACCTTAATCATTCTGTAGTCTCAAATCAACAGAAGTAGTTAATTTCATAATGAACACTTATGCAAATAGGGGACAGAGATGTACTTCATGTCAGACAAACAACTGCTAACTCACAGCAGCCCTTTCAAAGACAGCAAGTAACAGTCATCTTTACCATTTAGCAACCCTTTTTCTCTCTTGGACTTAAATTGTTACTGAAAGTATAATTTATAAACAGCATGAAATTATGTTCTCCAACCATTTTTCCAACTGAAACAGAATTAAAAACTTTCATTTTGCATCTCAGACAATTAAACACAATTCTACTAAACAAGCAAATAAATAAATAAATAAACTTAAAACTGTATTTCTGAAATGTTGCAGGAGCAACCAGCTGAGTCAATTTTCAGATGCACCCAAACCCATAGCAGTAGACAGGATTTGAACTAAAATGAGCTTAGAAAAGTCTAGGGAAAAACAAAACTAGTACATTTAGGGGAAAAAAATCTCCCGTTCTAAGAAAACGCTCATAAAGGCTATCACTCAGGTTAATTTTTTAATGAACAACATTGATTCAAAGGCTATTGCTCAGGTAGAATTCAGGTGAAGAGATTTCCCCATTATATTTATTTACACAAACTTACGCAGGCCACTAGTGACAGCTAGAAAGCTTTCAAGTATGTCCTAGTAAAATTCAGTAACATAACTAAAAAATGTAACTGTAAGTATTTTTTGTTTCCTTTTTGGGATTGGATTTTGTGTTTGGTTTGGGGTTTTTTTACTACATTGTCTCATTTATGCATCTTTACCAGTGTTCCTCCTTTACATCAGATGCAAAGATTTGATGAATGCACTTTTCACTAATCATGTTCTGATGTTCTGCTTCCAAAATCTTCCATCACCACATAAGATGATAGGCAAATGAAAAAAAAATTTCTGCAACATATACAAATATACCAACATTACAGACTCTTAAACTAGAATAGATACATTTTATTGTCACAGTTACAAGTGCTCCAGTTAAAATATTGACAAATACCAGCCAGCACTTCTGCAGTACTGTTATGTCACCTACCCTTCTGTAACAGAACTATGCACAGGAGCACTGCTCAGTGTGTGAATCCACCTGCACTATTGTGCAAGCATCTGCCTGCCTGCATGCAGGTAAAACACTTCCAAAGAAAAGCAAACTTCTTACTTTACTTGATCTTTTGTGTAGTTATCTAAGCCTCAAGACACATGTTCTTGTCTTAGTTGCAAGAAGGTAGTTAGCACTAAAAGTAGATGACTTGTGCCATTTACTGTTTTAAAAAGAAATCTCAGAATGAGTTTCTGTTAGTATAAAAATTAAGAAAAACTTACATGATTTTTCAGTACATCCCCCCAAGTCAGTTGTCATTTCAACATCACTTCTTAAGCGGTCCTGTAAATCTCCTGAGCAATGCTCCTTTCTGCAGTATCAGAGTTTGTATGGATATTAAGAGTAGAAAAACTGCAATTTTAACTATGGCTATTTCACTTCTTCTCACTTTAAAGAAAAGTAACTGTACCTGATGTTAGCATCTCTTCTATGTTATTAGGGTAAAACTTCTGAGATTGCCAGGTAACTGGTCAAGTAGCGATGAAGGTCATCAGCTTGGGCAAGTGATGCATTTCTTTATCGAAAGGAGATGGCTGACACAGCTTCCTTGCTGACTGTATTTATGATGAGGGGTGAGTTCCTTTAGACAGCATCTACACTGGATAGGCTCTAACAGAATAGAAATGCTGAAACTAAGCAGTGCTCTAACCTCTAACTTGGAGATGCTGGAAAGCAACAAAACAACCATGAAAAACATTTATGACAAAGATTCAAATATATCAAGAAGGCCACAAGAGAGTTTGATACTTCAACACTCAGGGAGGAAGGAAGTATGTTGAAGAAAGTCGCGAAAACACAGCATTGCTTAAACATCTACAAAGGTGTTTGGATTGGTACAGTGATCCCAATCACAGAATAATCTCTTGTAATAGAAAGTACAAGATCTTAGAACAGTCGTTTTATTCTCTGACCACAACAGCTGGAACAAAGAACCCACACATAAAAACAAATTTAGAGGTGCTGCACTCAAAAACTTTAAAGACAGACATGAGTGCAGATCTTCAAAGACATGGTAGTACCCAATTCCTACAGAAATCTTAACAACAGACAAGCAAGCCATAAGATTTTAAAGTGGTCTTTTGCTGAAATTTTTCTTTCATTAAAAATGTGGTTCTTGTTTTGAAGAAATGGAAAGTGGAAATATTTTAAGCACACACCATCTTAGTAATTCTGAGAAGACTTTAAGATTATAAAAGCAGTGCTTAGGAAGCAAAGCCAAAGGTACAAAAGTGTTACTAATCTAACTGGGACAATGCACTATACAATTCCAAAACAACAGTCAACTAAAGGACAAGTGCAGACAGGACAGTTAAGTGTATGACTTAATTCTGAAGTGCATGTATTCAGCACTTTAACTCTCTTACTTTTAAAACCTATTGAAAGCTTACACATTGCCAGAAAAGTTAGCAGGTCACCATCACCAATCACTTTCCCTTTGCTGCTCCTATATAACAAAAAACTACAACATACAAAAATAATGCAGCATTAACATTTCTCAGTCAGCAAAGAGGTCTCTCCAACGGTTTTTGCCCCATTGCTGCAGACTTCGTGCCTCAGGAGACTGAATAAAAAATGTTACTAATTATCTTCTTATGACTGTTACAGTTTCTCTTACAGATTCACGAACTAGGGAGCAAAAAACCACCTATTGCTTCGTGTGACCTGCTCAGGCACAACATCCTGCTATACCTACCCATGAAAATGATGGCATACTGCAAAGTGAGCGTGAAAGGTGCCCACACATTTTGATTATCTGGCTATTTTAAAAACACTGTTTCTACGGTGTGGTGGAGTCCCATTTCTCCAGGATTTCAAGCCAGGCTACCTTTCCCACAAGTGCAGGAAGAAGCACCTAAAGGCCTTCTGCAACAGACTTGCCATTAGCGTGGAAGAACTGCCTCTGAGCCATCAAAAAGTATGCACCGGCTGCCATCTCTGCAGTGGTTTCCCTACTGCCACACTGCAAGCAATACAAAAGGGTTATTTTCTGCTTCCCCCACTACTAGAGATTTCAGTATCAGATGTGTGCTCTGTTCCTCCCTGCTTCTTCCACACTGACGAAGAAAGCTGGAAACAGTATGGTCATCAAATCTCAAGCTGATTTTGGAAACAAAATTCATCCAGCCTTCTTTAACTATCCCACAAATAACCCTTAAAAATGCCTGACATTTCTGTGGGCTGTAAACTGCACATAGAATCCTGAGATGTTTGCCCTGCATGCAATGCATTATGATATACCATGTGGGAACACGGACTCAAATACTACATGGTTTAAAATTATGGAAGCACAGTAAAAAAAGTAACACCACTTAGACCTCATGAAGTTAAATGGAACTCCTTTATATTTTATTATTACCTACATGAGAGGAAAAAATGAAGGCAAAAAAGGAAAGAGTATTTTCTCAGATAACAGTAGTCAATTTAGTGATACCAATCTCCGGAAGAAAAAAAAACAACTAGTTTTCTCAGCTGCTGCTTTGTTCATGTATGTCCTGTGTTAGTTAGAAGACTCAACATCTACAAAATCTCTACAAAACAGAATGGATTGTACAAGAAAAGTTGATAAACCAAAGTAGAATCTTGTCATGCATGTTTTTAAATAATAAATGAAAGCACTAATGCTTGAGATAGGTACATTTCACTTGTTTAAAGAGTACACTATCATCAAGTGAAGACTGCTACCCTCAGAAAGGAGGAAATTAACACATACACACACAAACAGCACTCTACTCAACTTCAGTAAGCAGCTGGCACCCCTGCACTGGCAAGCAAACAAGCTCTGAAAAGTTCCTAATAGCCAGTGCAATCTCTGAGCTATAGGATTCCAAGAAAATAGAGATCCCTTGAAGGAAGATGAGCCTGAGGACAGATAATGAACCATGAGACTGTTCTCAACTAGCCAAGTTCCAAACTACTTAGGCCTTCAAGATCCAAGGACAACAGCCAGAACTCCAACAAAGGAAGATGTGTTGGTCACCCAGCATCATCAGGTGATTCAGTTACAGTGGTGAGCAAAGAATCACAGAATGGTTTGGGTTGAGAAGGACCTTTCAAGGTCACATAGTCCAACCTCCCTGCAAAAACTTAGGAACACATTACGTGTGGATTACACACGCCTATAACAGTGCCCAGAGCTCCAGGAGGTGTATGTGCTTCTGTAATTCAACTTCAAACGCCTGTAAAACAGTCAGAAACAAAGAAGAGGTGCACAATGTTTGTATTATGTTATATACACAACCATGGCCAAAGTCAGTGGAAAAACTCCTACCAAATGCACTAATCTGGTTGATACCTCCAGCTGTCATTTCTGGCCTTCGGAAGTTACAAGCTTGATTTCAGGAGTCTAATTTAACCAATATCTCTCATCCCACTGCTAATTCCTTCCAGATGACTACAGTGGGAGTTGTACTGGTGGTGAGTCTGTCCTCTTTTTCCTTTTCTGTTCTATTCTGAGCAGGTAATATAAAACAAGGCCTAAACATGAGTGTTCTAAATCCCAATTATTAATTGCAATTTTGTAATCAACAGAATACATGACACACAATTTAACTAGACAAAAGCAATGAGTCTACCCCATATCTGCACCATTTTTTCTTACTTTATACACACAAATGTTTATCCTGGGGACAATTTTTCCAGAGTTGATCAACCCTTTAGCAAAGTGGTTTTCTTAAAAAAGATCTATCTGAATTCCCTTAGAAGATGGGCAGGGCTTAGTGGCTCAGAAACAAAATAAAAAACCCAAAACCAACCAACCAACCGACAAAAACCCAAACAAAAACAAAAAAAAACGACCCCAACCAAACAAAAGAACACACAAAGAACCCCCAAAGAACCAGCCCTGGCCCCCAAAAAAGCAAAAACAAAAACACAGAAAAAGCAAACCACATAGTTATTTACATTATCATCTTCAACCAGGCTAATAAATGTAAACAGAAAGCTCACACATACCTACACAAACACACAAAATGCAGCACCCACCACCATGCAAAATGGCTTTCATAAATATAATGTATCATTTTTAAAAAGGCAAAGCAACAAGAAGCTCCAAAAAGTAAACCTAATATAGCAGCCATGGCAAAAATTTGTAAAAAGCTTGGTGTCTTCCACAAAAACATGAGCAACTTTAACTGCAGGACCAGAAAAAAGGGCAAACCAAACACATACAGAGAAATGCAGATCACTCTGCAAGCAGCAAGGCAGTCCTCATGCCTTACTGCTCAAAAAGCCAGGACGAAGCAGAACACAGAGCAGCACAAACTGGAGCGCTCTTCCCACATCTATTATTTGTTTTGAAATTCTTTGTAACAGCACTGGCCTCTTGCATGGAAAATGTAGTCACAGGTATGGACGAGTAAAGGTCTAACCTGTAGGCTAAGTCATGCCATTACTAACCTCAAACTATTCAAAATAAGACAGTGCCAATATAATTTCTTGTGTATGTAACAGAGGCCCCTGTAACTAGAAGCATATGGCTGAGGCTCTGTTTATGGTGATTCTCTAATTTGCCCAAATCAGATATTTCACATTAATCAACACAAAGTTCAGTTGTACCAGGAAACAAAAAACATTAGAACATTCTTTTAAGCTAATGCAAATGTGAGCCCGGTGGAAAACTATGTGATCTGCACAACACAGTGAATCAAAACATTGTGCTATTAGTACCAAATTAGGGTAACAAAATATTTAAAATAATTGCTTACATAACTATTGTAACAGCTGGAAAAACAAATACTCATTGTGCTCACCATGGAAATCAAGTTATCATCTAGCTCAGTTAATGTCTTGCTGAGACTTTTAAGCTTCTTACTTTTGTTTCCTCTTTAAAATGCAGCTAATATCTACACTGATATATGGTGCTATATAGTTACTGATCAGTCAGCTGTAGTCTTTCTAACAAAAAAACCAAAACTGTTGGGTTTTTAACATCTAAATTTAAAGTAGCTTCTTATTCGATTTCCCCAATGATTTCTAATTTTGGTAATAGAAGATATATTGACACAGTGCAAAATACCTTTTCTAATTAAAAAAAAAAAAGAAAACATATTAAAAATGTGGTTTGGAATCAGCAGGCAGCTGAAAACACCTCATGGCAAGAATCAATATCACAATGATAGTCACCTATCGAATTCTGATTAGAAGATTTCAAACACAACACATCTCAAAATTACCACTCCAGCATTTAAATTTTGTGTATTGTACTTTCACCTCAAAATACTTCAGTATGCTATAGAACATTCAAAAAACATATTAGACCCATTCATTAAAATCCCAATTCTGCAGATTTCATAAATAGGCAACATTGCTTACAGTAATAACTTTGTCATGTGCTTAAACTATTAAGGCCTTCATTGCACATTTTGCTGATGAAAGCTTCACATGTTTTAATTTTTAAAGACAGCATTTCTCTAAAGCAATCATGTCCATTGGGAGATAGAATGAGAAGAGTCTGTTTCTCTAAACTGAGGAAACCCCAGCAGTTTTCCCAGTTATTAAAACACACTTGTAAAAATGATAAGTATACACATAGATAACTTTCAGCCCACAATAAAATTGCTTAATAAAATAATTTCACACAGCTTACTTTGTGGGAAAAGAGAATTAGAGAAAGTATAATGCAGTATCAACAATTCCAAGATGAAAACAGTACTTCTATTGCTGGAATTTTTACTTCCTTTCCATTTCACAGGCCACTTTTATCTCATTGATTCTGTAATTTCCCGGCCTACTTCCCCATAAAATGTATCTATTCAGCATAATAGTCATCCTGGATCTCCTGAAGCAGAACAGTTACACACCAACATCAACTTCATTCCCTCCCCAGACCAGGATCCTCTGTCCCACGAAATATCACCACTTCCACAGCAGTAACATTCCAATTTGCTTTTTGAATTTTACTAGTCTCTTCGGGAGGGTCTAACCCTTACCTCAGTACTCAGCTAGACAAGACCATATTTTGTACCCCATATATGTGGGTAGGGAACGAGTACCTGTTCGTCTCAGACAAAACTTCTTAGTGTGTAGCAGATATCAGCGTTGCTTCCTTCCTCTTAACCACCACCCCCCACCCCAGACACAGATCTGAGAGCACTGGAGGATGTTTGGAGCAATTTAACAAGCAAAGGGGACATGAGCGGCCGCTGGTCTGGGAGCAAAAGGCTCAGGGCAAACGGAGTGGCCAGCCGGCCTAGGGCACGCAGGGACACACGAAGAAGGGATGGAGGCAGGAGCAGCCGCCCC
>NW_005054401.1:1761243-1826967 GCF_000277835.1 Geospiza fortis
CGGGCGCCGCAGCGGCCTGGCCGAGGCAATCGCCCCTTTTCCCCTTTTTTCTGTTTTTGTTTGTTTGGTTGGTTTTGGTTTTGCTGTATTTTTGTTTGATTCTTTATTTCTTTGTTTGTTTCTTTCTTTCGGGGTTTGCCCGCCCGGATTCTCGGCCTTGTGATGAGGTGGTAATTCACGTGGGTGCGGCGTGACCGTGGGCTTTGTACGCCGGATGTTTTCTGCTTTTTTAAAGCGTGAAGTAATTAAAAACAGGCAAAAAAGGAACAGCTTTTCGTCGCTTGTTCGGTTTGTGCGCAGCGGGTCTCTCTTTGGGCTCAAGTGCTGATCTGCTTACTGCTTTTACATTTTTGAAATTTAGTTAATAAAATAATTGCAATTAAAAAATTATAATGAAAAACAAACAAAAACCCCCGATGTGGTAAAGAAGCCCCACTGCCAGAAATCGTTCACTGACATAATGGCTTCTCTTTAGGGAGAAGTTTAAATTATCTGATAGCACTCCACATCATGCCCCAATGTTATGGACAGCCATGGACAAGGCAAATCCTTGCAGTCTGATACCCCAAATTCTCTAAAAATCCAGCAAATGATAATAAAGCTGAACTGTGGAAGTAGCCAGCTGTATAAAAATACCTTCAGAAGCTTAGGTACTTTTTTCCTGTTTTCTAATAAATTATTTTCCACTCTGAATTTTCCCTCCTCTCTTGAGGTCTTTCAATTCAGATCAAGCATTACGTATAAAAATCTGGGGGTTTTGAGTATACATGAATGTTAAGTTTCATCTCAAAATTTTTACACTTACTGGTGCACTTCTAAAACATTAATACTGATTTAGGAGAGTAAAATAATTGTTTGGTAAGACAGAGTGGAAAAACTTTTTGGCATATCAGTTAATGCCAGACATAGAAGAATCTTGTTATAATGTATCAAGTATACTTAATTTAAAATATGATTTTCAAAAACTTCTGCATCATGATTTTAAAATATGTTAAATATGAAACTAATGTTTTGGAGGAACCAAAGATGCTGAAAATTAAAAGCTCTAAACAATAAAATCTTATCTGTTCATAACACAGGAACAGGTCGAACCTCTTTGAGCAGGTTCATCAATGTGCCTCAGGGCTGTCCTTTAGGGTTTCATGTTCAGGGAACCCTTGAACTCCTGAAAATGCCAAATTAACTGCTGCTGGTGGTAGTAATGCTGCATCCTATTTACTACAAATTCTGCTCTTTTGTAATTATTTTCACATAACTTTGACTCACCACTAAATATTGTCCAGTCCGGATTGGATTTGAACTTGTAATCGCTATTCTCTAAATGATTTGGACACTCGTGCTAAGTGCTACTGCCATTCACCACTTGCTTCTTCCCTAAGAGAAACAATCTGGAAGACATGAGGTACTTCAAGAGAACCCAAACATTATATTTCAGCAAGGGAGAATAAGAAAGGAGTAGTTTTTAATTCCCAGAGTACTCTTTTGTGGACCTTTTCCTGCAGACAGCCTTTAATAATCAAAATATTACATTTATTTTGGGGGGCTTGAGTTTCCTGTGTCTTTTTCCTACTAATTATATTTGGATTCTGCAGGCAAGATTGAGGTTGTCTCTGATAATGACACATAAGAGAATGTCATAATGTTAGTTATAAGTGCTAATCCACAAGGCTGTGTTGAAAGGAGTTTGAGGTAAAATTAATATTTGCCACAACTGTTAAAAAAAAAAAGGAAAAAGAACATTAGGTTTTTAATTTTTCATTATGGAGAAATGGAAAAGAGTTAGAATGCATTAACCTTAACTACCACTTAGATCCCCACCAAACAAACAAACAAATAAACAAAAAACCTGAAAAACCCAACAGCCCCATACATAAGGCTGCAAGGAAAGTCAGGGCCTTAAAATGTTGTGGTCATCACTGGCATGAGGAGTTCTCACCCTACAAGAGCAGAGGACATTTTTGGATCTGTTTATGGAGCTTTTCCTATGTTCACTCAAATGTGGGGAAAGAATCACAACAGTTTATTAAAAAAATTATAAAGTTTCCTTACCTGTCAAATTTTCTACACACTTTTATCAGCGCTATTGCTCGTGAGTGTGCAGAAAGGGAGAAATATGGAGGGGAAAAAAATCTCTTTGTCCCTTTTGGAGGAGGAAAATTAATACCAAGGAGAAAATTAACTTCTTCACTTGGCTTGTGTGTCACAAATTACAGCTGATCCAGTGTATGGCAGCCTCTTATATTTATTTTTTTCTTGTTCAGTGTCTAAAACACAATACATCAAATCACTATAAATCCAATCAAAGAAAAGATATATTAGTGGCCAAATGGGGAATCAGAATGCTTCCATTTAATTCTTCCTTTATAATTTTATATGGAAGTATGCAGTTAAGTTCTCTATGTAGTTTAGTAACTCTGCAAAAGGAGACACAGGGACACACTGTGACAGCAGAATTTCCTGTGAGCTGCTGGTGTGTTTCCTTTCCCAACTGCAAAGCGTGACATATGAGACCATAACAATCCTCTAGTGTCACCTGGAGGTGCGCAGAGGCAGGTTGGTGTTGAAACCAGGGCAAAACGTTTCTACATGTTCAAGGACTGGAAAGGGGCTTCTAACACTTGAGTCACATTTCTGTGCTTGCATGCTAAGGACTCAAAAAGAAACTGCTTTGTTCTTTCCTTTCCCAGTAAAAAAATTTTTGCTTTTGCCCCCTCACGTGTGGGGCAGCCTTTTTACACACTGAACAGGGATATGCCATATAATGTAGAAGATATTACTATGTGAGCTATAGATCTTCAAGAATTAAAATCTAAAATAAAGATAAAAAAGGAAAGCTTTTTACTTGTTTGGGCTCAATTAAAGAAAGCTAGTGCCAGAGCCTTAACTGTCTTGAATAATTTAAACTCCATGGAAATGAATATGGATGTGCCATGTACACCAGCTCCAGCCTGTCCATTGTATAAATGTAGAATAAAAACCATAAACTTGAATCAAACTATGCAGACAAGAAGTTAACTTATTGAATTCAATTGAGCTTCTGTGATTTGTAGCAGAAGAGCATTTTATCTTATGCAAATGTACTTGCAATACTCTTCCTTAATTTGCAAGATCATAAAATTGGCTGTAAATAAATGATAAATACTGAATGACAATTGGACAAGCAGAAAGAGAAGAAAATCTAGTGAAAGGGGTCAAAAGGTTAAAACAATCATCCCTTCTTTGCCGTTTCTATACTGTTAGCAAGAGTTTTTGTAATCACTCTATTTGTTTAGTCTTATTCTTGACATGAAGCCCATCAAACTGCATAGAACTTGATAAAACATGAGCTCTCTTCTCTGCAGCTAAGAGTATGGAAGTATAAAAAAGAAAAGTATAAAGAAACCATCACGGAATGAAGTATCTCAGAAGCTTATCTGATATTGATTTGTCCATATAATATTACAAAAATAATTTGACCTGATTTTTCTTATGTAAAATAAAAAAAAAAACCCTCAGGCTGTAAAAATGTCTGTCTGAGCAGCAGCTCAGAATCAGGTCAAGAAAGACACTGAGGTACTTGAGTGAGTCCAGAGAAGGGCAATGGAGCTAGGGAAGGGTCTGGAGTCCTGTGAGGAGCAGCTGAGAGAGCTGGGGATGTTAGCCTGGAGAAAAGGAGGGTTGGGAGAGACCTTATCACCCTCTACAGGTGCCTGACAGGGGTTTTATCTAGCAAGGTGGGGGTCAGTCTCTTCTCCCAAGCAATAGGATAAGAGGAAATAGCCTCAAGTTTCAGCAGGGGAGGTTTAGACTGAATAATAGGAAAGATTTCTTCAAAGTTGGTCAAGCATTGGAACAGGCTGCCCAGGGAATCACCATTCCTGGAGGTGTTTAAGAGCTGTATAGACATGGTGTTTAGGGGCTGCTGTAGTGGTGGACTTGGCAGTGCTGGGTTAACAGTTGGACTCAATGACCTTAGGTGTCTTTTCCAACCTCAACAGTTCTGTCTAAGAATGGGTCCTGGTAGATTTTTGGTTTAGAAGTTCCACTGTTTCAGTCAAATCCAGCTCATCAGCACTTTTTTAGCAGCTGGACAAATGTATAGTATCAAATTTAATTATTGGCAGCTCTCAACAGCCAGTGGTCGTTCTGAAGCAAAACACAGGTACTAGTGCAGACCTGCACAATGCCTGACCCCTGGGCAGCCATGCACTGAAATTCTCAGACCTCCCTGTGCTTCACAGGTGGCATAAAGTGGTGCAAGCGTGACAATGAATGTCACATCTCCAACCAGATACAGAGCAGTGTGTGGGAGGATGCAGCTGCAGCTCTGGGCTTGTGTGCCTGTTGTGCAACAGAAGGACCTGCTTAGGAGAGGACTGTGCTGCAAGATTGAAAAGGCATCCTCTTCGGAGGATGTGAGGAAGGAAACAAGGGGGAAAAGGTGACCCCATTAGCTGCAGCTTAATCTGCATAAATCAAAGTCCTTTAATGTGCTATTCTTGAGAATTAGTTCTGTGTCCCCATAATACAGCAACAAGCAGAAATAGGGAGGGTACTTCCTCCTGTGTGTAAATTCACCTGACTCCTGGGAACAGAGTCTTTTACTGTGAGTTCTCAGATCTGAGAGGATCTGAGAAAAATTCAGTGTGGCCAGAGCTGGGTTGAAACCCTATCAGAATCTGGGATATTGGGAAGGTCAGAGGTCATTAAACAGAATTGCTATGTGAAAGCAGGGATGTTGCATTTTACAAGCATCTGCTCCTTTGGGAATCCATCTGGTTCATGGGGTCACCTGGGGAGGGAAGTAGTGACATGGTTATCCTGAAAAGATGAGCTGGGAGTTCTTTGGACAACCTTGCACAGGTCTTGAGCCAAAACTGTCTGATTCAGGCAATGTGACAGCAAAGGCCATCAAGGTCCAGTGCCCAGGGATATTCCCTGACAGGGTTTTGAATGATGTATGGGTGTAGTATGGATGCAGCTATGGGCTGCATCTGGTTACAGGCAAGGTGTGGGTTGCCAAACTGCCCAGACTGGCATAGTGCAGAGAGTAAGTCAAGCCAGGAAGACCTTAGTGGTAAGTACTGCATTTAAGTGGATGCGAGTAACTTTTTTTTTTTGAACTTTTGATCCATATGTTAGATGTTTTTGATTTGACCATTTTGGTCTCATGTTCGCCAAACAGCTTGGAGAAAAATAGGCAATTTGCAGTTGCTACTACTGGGCTTGCTTTTTGGGATGTGAGTGCTCTTCTGGCTTACATGCTATATTCTTAATATATTCCTATGCTAACCTTTTCAAATACAATTAACTAGGTGTTGTTCTACTTATATTGCTATGGAAAATGAGTTCTGTAGGCACTATTTTTAGTACCAGTAATATAGTTGGCAAAAGTAATGTGATTTGCTATAAACAACCCTCCAATACCTAGCAAATTTTTTAGCTCAGGAAATTTCTTTTTTTTTTCTGAAATTGCTCTGATTTTGGAAACCATCATAATCGAAGTTAATTCACAAAGATAGTACCCTTGAATAAAGAAAGAAATAAAAGGTATTAATAAAAATCAGAATTGATTGCCGTTGTTTGTAGTGTTAATATTTCTTCAGTACCCTATAATGGAAGAAATTTAAAAAATGAACATACAGTGCATAGCAGAAAATTAAGCAAGAGCAGCAGTAAGTATTGTACTAAAGCCATAACAATCAGTGGCAAAATAACAGAAGGTCAAGTGCTGCAACAAGTCTTCCTGATTAAAGGGGCAGGTTGCTAACTAGATTGTTAATTAGTACAGCCTTATACTTAGGCACCCGTTCATGTGAGATTTCTCCCAGCATTCCACGCTGTATAATCCTATTGAAGCTGTGAAAAGCAGCAGGTGTTTAGTTTGTGTATGGTTGGCATAATAATTACACCTGAGGAAAAAACTTTAACAAAACACAGCTGCTGTTTCT
Organism: Geospiza fortis; assembly: GCF_000277835.1. Lineage (NCBI taxonomy): Eukaryota > Metazoa > Chordata > Aves > Passeriformes > Thraupidae > Geospiza > Geospiza fortis. The sequence goes on from NW_005054401.1 coordinate 1,767,174, forward strand.
GTCCAAATAAACTCCAGTAACAGTGCTGAAACTCAGTGTAAGGATAATTTATCATCTACTGATACAAAATTTATGTGGCAGCAGAAACTATTTTTGTAACTCATAGTCTTTTCTTAAAAACTGAAGAAGCCCATTGATATTTTCTTTGGGCACTGACAAACCCTGGCTAACATTTCAACAGCAATGCTGACGTACATCTTGGTATGAATACTGAAATATTTGGATATTGGAGATTCTCAGCAGGCCGTGACTGCCATTAGAGCATGCTTCGGTCTCTTACATGTCCAGTATCAAATAGCTTAGTATGAATACAGAAGCAGAAAAAAGGGATGGGATAGAAAAGAATTTTTTTTAAAGCTTAAACTGGCAGCTGTAAGATTTAGTTATATATAGCGTCCCAACTTGAGTACTAAAGAAAACTCCCACAAATATTGAGGGCAGAGGAAGTTATGTTTGATCTGATTTTAAATGCTGGGATGAACAGCCTAGAACTCAAAATACAAGAATTATAAGTCTCCTCAGTGCCTGTTGAGTCATTAAACCTCTGCTGGTGTCACCCACAGAGTTAGGAATCTTGCACAAAAAAAAAAAAGGCATTTAAACAGAGCAGCTTTTAAAAATGGAATAAAAATGAAAGTGCCAGGGGCAGGAATGGAGAAGTAGGGGAACAGTTTATGAGGATGAAAAGAGAAAGGAACAAGAAAGCAGAAAAGCAAAGAACAGAATGCCATGGTCAGACGTTCAAGGAAAAGAGGAATAATTATGGGGAACAGGAAGTAATTGAGTAAAAAAATGTACAGAGAACATGTCAGGCATTGAAAGGAGGTAATGAAAATCAAATACAGATTTTCTTTGGATCAATACAAAAGAAGAAACTGGGCTTACCTGTGTGAGCTGGAAGGTGTGTGACAACATTGTCCAAGGCAGGAGAGCATGGAAGAAGCTGAGATGCAGGAGAAGGGAAGGGAGCTTGGCAGTGTGTCCCTTCTGTCAGCAGCAAAAATGGATGAGAGCCTCGTATTGTGTGTCTGTGTTTTGTGTACATTTTCCACCTGAAGCACACCCACACGTAAATGAAGGATCAGGCAGCTTTTTCTGTTAAGAACTTGAAAATCAGGAATCAGGCCAAAGGAAAAAAAGTTTTTAAAAGCAGGGAATAAAGCCAGTGCTAAATTTTTCTTTCTTTGCCTGTCTCATGATTCCTGAGCAGTAGGATTTTGTGCTATTACAGAAGTAATGCAAATCGTATAATATTTCTTATAACCCTCAGTATCCATCTAATTAGTATTTCATTCATGTTTGTGTTGACATTTTGCGTACTTACTTTCTGCCTAGTAGTGAGTATTTTAAATTCAAGCAATATTTACGTCTCTGTGTGTTAAGGGAAAAGATACACAGTGTCCCATATTCTTTGTAACAAGGCCCACAATATAAAAAGCCTCCAGCAATAAACTTTATACATTTATTAACATCTTAATCTTCTCTCTCAAAGTGCTTTCAAAGGAGGCAAATAAAAATGACTTACTAAAATTCTGTGTATCTTCAGGACTCATCTATCTAGAATGAAAAACAGAGGAAGAAAACTGTGAGATCATTGTACTTTGCTGTACCCAAGGGACTAGGGACTACCACACTGCTCAGCTCAAGGTTAGAACATGAGTTAGGGGATGTTCTGCAGTACCATGCTCAGCTCAAGGTTAGAACATGAGTTAGAGGATGTTCTGCAGTACCATGGCTAATCAGAGTGGCACTGAAATTGTTCCCAAGTGGCTGGGGTTCTGGAAATTCCTTAAGATGACCCTTCATCTGCCTTATTTCTTAGCCAGGCTAAGCAGTCAAGGTGGAGGGTTTGTAGGGTTATGCTGCTATCCTGAGTGAATTGCTTCTTATAGACAAGTTGGCTCTTTCAGAACTGGTTTAGATGTCTGAGCCTTGGGACCAGGCTATACCAGACCATATACACATAAAGGTTTAATTCTGGCGAGAGCCATAGACATCACTCAAAACCATACCAACAAACTGCCTGTCAACATGGGAACTGCAAGATAGCAACTGATATAAAGTGTAATAATGTGCCCCCCTAAATTCTACTATTCATCCTCACTTTTTATTAAGTTTCTCAATATAGCCTAACCTATTATTTACATTAAATTTTAATTACTATTCCCGATTTACTCACCTTTTTATTACTGTAAACATAGTTCAAATCTGATTTTCTTTTATGACAAGGTAACCCACCTTGTTGATCAAGAGAAGCCAGTTGATATAATCTTTTTCAATTTCAGCAATGCTTTTGATCACAGGAGCTTCTGGACAAAATTTACAGCCCACAGCTGGATAAACACATCCTGTGATGGGTGAGCAGCTGGCTCATGGGCGGGGCACAAAGGGTTACAGTGACTGGGGTGACATCAGGTTACAGTGGCAGGTGAGATCAGATGCGTCACTAGTGACATGGTGATCTGTCACTAGTGGGGTTCCACAGGGCTCCATCCTCAGCCCTGTGCTCTTCAACATCTTCAGAAATTACTTGGACACAGGACTGGATGGATAGTAAGCAAGTCTGCAGATGATACAAAACTGGGAGGAGCTGTTGACTCACTCTAAAGCAGAGAGGATTCTGTACCTGGGGTGGGGCAACCCTCAATGTATGGACAAGCTGGGAATGAGGTGCTGGAAAGCAGCACTGCAGAAAGGTGTCCTGGTCAATGGCAAGACGAACACAAGCCAGCAGTGCTCTGGTAGCCAGGTGGGCCAACCTGTCCTGGGGGCATCGGGCACAGCATCACCAGCCGGGGAAGGGAGGGGATTGTCCTGCTCTGCTCTGCTCTGGGGTGGCCTCACCTCAAGTGCTGGGGGCACTTCTGGGTGCCACAGTGTAAGAAAGACATGAAACTATTAGTGTCCAAAGGAGGGCAACGAGGGTGGTCAAGTGTCTGGAGGGGAAGCCGTATAAGAAGTTGCTGAGGTCACTTGTTCTGTTCAGACAGGACAAGAGGAGACTGAGGGAGATCTCACTGCAGTTACAGCTTCCTCGTGAATGGAAGCAAAGGGGCAGACATAGATCTCTTCTCTGTGGTGACTAGTGACAACCTGAGGAAATGGCCTAAAGATGAGTCAGGGGAGATTTAAATGTTAGGAAAAGGTTCTTCACACAGAGGTTGGTTGAGCACTGGAACAGGCTCCCCAGGGAAGCAGCACAGCAAGCATGCCAGAATTCAAGAAGCTTTTGGAAAGTCTGTAATTCTGCAGTCTATTTACAGTATGAATTTTGCATGCTAATGCTTTTTAAACAAAAGATGATGTCTCTCTTATCTTTCTATTTAACCATAAGCAGAGGCAAAGAACAGGAAGATAAAATAGTGGGAGTCCTCGTCTAGAAAAGCACAAAAAATTTAATTTAGCTTCAGTGGTTTGGTTTTATATCCAGGATTAATGGATATGTGCCACAAATTATTCTCTGGTTGTGCCTTCCTTTAATACATAAAAATGGGGATAAAATGTTTTCCTCTCTCACAAGATAAATCCATTCCTATTCAAGGGAATGTGAGATATCATTGTAATGAATGCCATGAGAAACTAATAATTCTGGGTGCAGCATAAGCTTGGGAAGATTTGCACTAAATGAAGGAGTGGCCAGAAATGAGCAGGGCTGAACAACTGCCCTTTTTATTAGTTCTCATCCAGCCCATGCAGTAAATGAGGCGGGGATCCTGTAGAAAAAAATACTGAGCCATCATGTAATTACCGACTGGGCACACAGTTAACGAGGCATCCACACGGAGAGTCAGAACAGAGGCTGTGCATATACAGCACATCTATTGACTCTCCAACACTTCAGTTCTTTTCACTACATGCAAAAGCTTTTCTGTGCAGGGTGGTCTGGGGCTGCTGTACAGAAATCATAAAGGTGCCCTTTTATGGGTCCATTAGTTTTCTCAGAATTTGCCTCAATAGATGCATGAAGTATACTCACAGAGAACAGATGCCCGTGTTTCTATGCACACATGTCCTTACAGCAGTGTCTGCTGTGGTCAGGGGTGTTCAGACAGAGACTCTACATTCCACCCCTGAATTTCCATGCTCTTACTAAAGTGCTGATCTTTCCAGTTGAGAATGGATTATGCAAAAGGATCACACATAGAAGAAATTTTGTTATGACTGTTGGAAGAGTAGCCAGGGGATCTGCAGTTATGTGGATTGAGAGTATAAACCTCTTACACAGGAATGTGCAGGAGATCAGCTGCATTCCTTCAGTCCAGAGCCTGCAGTAACAGCAGAGAAATGTTATAAAGCTACTGAATTAGAGAAGTCTTTTCTGCCCTCACAGTTTTGGTTTTGCTTAGCCTGTTTACTGGGACAGCACAGAGGTACAACACAGATGGAAACCAGCTCTGTTTACCCTAACTAGGATGTTCATGCTGAAACTTAATTTTTATGTCAATATTTTGATGTTTTCACTGCTGACTGTTTTAGCAGGCACAGTCAAATACTTGCAGGATTATAGACTGAATTCGGAGGTGGAAAAATATCAAGTGAAGAGTTTTCCTTTTCTTTATTTATATATTTTAAAAGATACTAGAATAAATTACAGGTGAGAATCCCTTAGAATATAGACTGCCTAAGTATAGATTTTCCTGTCTGGAATATTTTCTGCTTACATTTCACTTTCTGGGTAGCAATTACTAACAAATGCCACGTTGCATTTGTGCAGCCTTTGCAGCAATAATAAAGTTGATTTTCACTCTGTTAGCTGCTCAGTGATAATTTTCAGAAGTTACTGTTCAGCTACTGTTGCTCTATTTTGACAGAAGACAGTGTACCCATATTTCTAGTTAAGCAAATGTTTATTCAGACAAAATACTTTTGTTCAGGAGAAATACTTTTTTTCAAGAGGAAATACAAAAAAGCATTGCTAAAAGATACAATGCCAGTAATTTTTCAATGAGTAATAATTTAAATGTTCATTTTAACACCCTGCAGCAATCACATTATATTTGATTTGAGCAAGCAATGAACAGAGTTTTAGCCATAAATATATTTATTTCTTTTCATTATTTAATGTATCATATGACCAATTTAGTCTGTCCTATTGATACAGAATTGCAGTGCCTATACAAATTAACACTAAGAACATGGAAGAACTATGTAGTTCTGTAGGTATCTGCATGCCCACTCAGTTCTCTGGCAAATCACTAATTTAATGCAAACAGCCTCTTGAATGCCGCTGAAAAATAAATAATCCATTAGCAGAGACAGTCAAATATTCACACATAGTCATTGCAATTAATATGCATGGGCATGTTTTATATTTGGGTGCTGCAGCTCATGTTTTCACATAAAATTATTTGATGCCTGGATGCTGGTTGAATAGCAAATAGATAAGAGAAATAGCAAATAGAAAGAGAAAGCCAAGTTGCATATAGCTGTTCAGTATACTACCAGTGATTTTTATATACAGTACAAAATAGCTTATAGCCACTAGTTCTTAATTTTATGTTTAATATCCCCATTGCATTATGCCTCCTTTGAGATTTACTGTATTTTGAAGCAGCAATAAAAGACACTTTTAGAAGATAGAATCTCAGCTTCACTGAAGGTGAAAGACCAAAAGTCACTGACTTAACAGAGCCAACATTTTTATGTTTATAAACTAAACTGGCTGTGTTGTGCAATGTACCGGACTTCCCTTCAGCATTGTACAAGACTCGTTCATCAAAAGGAGCTGCTTCCACTGATCCAGACACATTGGTTGTTACAGGTTTTTGATTAATTTGCACTACAGCAAAAGCAATGGATGTTCTATTTTTTGCACATGCTCACCCTCTTTATTGGGAGCTTACTGCAAATGTCTTTTGATTTCCAGTGACTTCTGATACATAAGGGTAAAGTGATATTTATCATTATGAGTTACCTGTTGACTTTGCTTTTATCTGCAGCTTGGTCATTCAGACAACAGCATCAAAAAAAACAGGCTTTTGAAATAATGGAACATGGCTGCATATGTCAGTGTAGCTAACACTACTGCAGTTGGAATGGCAGGCCAGTGATGTATTGTCTTCTCTGATGCCCACTTTTCACAACAGAATGTTGTCATCTTTTTTTTTTTTCAGAATACTGTTCTGCCCAGAGTGGCTGTCTTCGGTGCTTAATAGGTAAAAGCCAGAGTAAAACCTGTTGCCCTCTAGACCCTTCACAGATGTGAACTGGCCTCTTTGGGAATAGATAATTAAAGATGTATTTCTACATGGACTGTAAGAAATGTGGAAAGGAAGTGAAAAATTATAACCCTAACTTTTACTTATATTCCCTCAATTTTCAATGTTGAGATAAATGAGAACAAAAAGCATTCAAGGACAAAAGGCTGAAATCCCAAAAAATGTTAATTGTACATTTAAAAGAGACACTAATTAGCTTGCAATCAGCATTTGTGATTCTTCTTGCTTTCACAAGTGGGATTCCAAACTGGAGTTTGATCTTCAATGAAGTTGTTATTTCAAGAGCATGCAGCATCAGAGTCATTATCATAGATGCAATCTGAAATGGAAATAAAATGCAAAACTATTAATATTGTGTAGTACTTCAACAAAAAGATAAAGTTATTTATTGTAATTGAATATAAATAAAGTATTGTTCCAAATGTTCAACATACCATCACCAATGTCGTCATAAATCTCTCCATCACTGTAAGTTAAAAAAGACAAATAGTATATTTAAAAGTTGAGACATCAGAAATTAATGTATTAAAATTAATGTATTAAAAAATACAGTATGGTGCAGGCAATCTATTAAATAATTAACTTCCTAATACAACCTTTGTGGTAACAGAACAATGTTGAGCAAGATGGTCAGGTCAAAATATTTTCAGGGAAGAGTAGACTTTTATACCTTTCTTTCTAACATGAAAGGTTGCTTTATTAAGAGTTGGTTTTATTTATTGCATTTTTACATAGATATTCTCATAGAGTTATTTCCATAAAGAAATTAAATACTTAATTCTTTAAAAAAAATGGTTACCAGAAAAATTGAACTAAAAAAACCAATCACTATGCCCTTTAAAATATTTTTGTTTCTTTACTCAGAAATTTCATAATAGTTTTGGAGGTGCTACTTTTTAGGTAATGAATTTAGATAATGTGTATTAAAAATACATGCTCCATGAATGGGAATTTTCAAATATGTGGCTTAGATACATGGACGGGCCCATGGAAGACAGTAAAACTCTTTATACATATAATTCAAATATGTGTGTGAGCTTTAAATGCCTCTAAATTCTAAATGTGGCAATTCTAAAAATGACATCTGATTTGATATTTAGGGGTTTAATATGAAAAGCCTCTTGAAGGAAATGGAGAGGCTTTGTCTGACAAGAGTTTTGGATTAGAACCAAAAAGCTGAGTTCCATGCAATTACTTGAAGCAATACTGAGCCAAATCTCTATCCCACTAAGACTGAAGTACAAACAAACCTGAAGAAGATTTGGTCCATTTTAATTAAACATTTGAAAAAGGCATCAATATACCTAACCACATTAACTTGAGGTTCAGTAATAGAGTCTAGGACCAATATTGCTTAATTTATGTGATTTTTTCATGGTTTAACTAGAGTTTATAGTTAAGCAATGGGGAATGAAGCTCTGGCAAATTTCCTGCATGTATGTATGTGATTAATTTTTGACAAACCCTAACTCCTTAAAAATAATTCAACTTTCAAGTTTAGAATGACAGACTAAAATAATTATATTTCACTTTTTTCACTAGACCATTTAGAACAAAATTAATTGCTACAACAAATTTTTCAAAATCATCACTTTATACTTACTTCTGAACCAAATTGCTTCTCAGAACATAGCCATCTGTAAAAATGAAATATAAATGTATTTAAGTTAAATTGAAATATTCATTATTACCTCTGTTGCTAGCAACAATGAAATGCAGTTTTTCTCTTTTATATACTTCAGACAGAAAGACATAATAGATGGAAAACAATGTACAGTGGGCACCTAGTTGATGAAGATTTTGCTAGGTGCAATATTTTGCTTATTCTTATTTGCCTACTTAAATAGTAATAGAGGTTATGCAAGATTAGGTTTTCATCTTCTATTTCAGTTTCTTGGTTGCATGAGAGAGATGTGAAACAACAGTTATTAACAAAAAATATAGCACAAAAATCAGTATAGTAATAAAAACATAATAATATTTGCAGTAATGTTAAGTAACAGAAATATTTAGAGTGTCGTACAAGAAAAAAAATGTATTTCAAGATGTGTACTCCAATTAAATATCATTACATGTAACTGTTTAAAATTTAAATTGTAACATTAATAAGACCAATAATGGATACAATAATGGAAATACCTTAGAAAAGCTACTGACTATTATTCTATTAGTCTGGTGCATTACTAATGAAATCAGATAAAATTATACATACTCTTTTTTAATGTATATAATTTAAAAAAAACCACTTCCTGTCTTTGGTGAAAGATATCTATTGAAATAATTTTCAATTGGTATAATGAATACAAAAAAAGAGAGAGCTATAACAGTAATTACATGTTTGTAGGTAAACACTAGTAAGCTGGTATGAAATTAGGAGAGTTCTAAAGAATAAATGTGACCTTGTCTTGTATTCAAATTACTAATTTTAAAATTAGTAAGCAAATTACTTAGCAATTACTAAGCAAATTTCCTTCTTTTAATCATTAGCAGTGTCTATTCAGGACATCTTACCTCAGTTGTCTTTCCCCAGTTTTTAGTTTCTGGAATAAAGACATAGGAATTGATTTTTTGAATATTTTTAAATCATTGTCTTTTCAAAATTCTTTATAGGACAGTCCAATATTTTCCATGACTCTTGAAGTCTCCAGGAAATAATTCAAAATCATTTGGCTAATCTAAGCTTCTCTGCTCGTTCATATAATTTTCTCATGTGAAATACATGAAAGCAAAGTTTCTTTGCTCATAGTCATGGCACACAAACACAGTGTTCTTGGAAGTCATGTGCATGTGACAGTGCTTCTACCATTGCAAAGCATTATCTTGGTTCTTCTGATGATTACTAGCCCTCAAATATGTGTGAGTATTTTTTATGGTGCTTCCAAATAAGGAAGAAGCCAGCAGGCCGGCACACTCCTTGTTGATTGCATAGCAAGCACCGAAAGCTGTAACACATTGTGCCAGCTGCTCGCTGACAATGTAAAGAAAGCTCAGAGAGGTCAAAAATTAACCTTTGGGCCACTGAAATCCATTTATGTCCTAATAATTAGGCAAAATCTACACAGCTGAATTTAAAGCTTTTGTGTATTTCAAAATGTGTGAGTTCAGACCAAGAAGGAATTTGAGATGTAGATGAAAATCAGTTCCTTGTTTCACTTCTGACATTTCAAATAATTTCATAACATTTAAAATAAGCTATAGCAGAGTATGTTCGTAAGATCATGAGCCCTTACTTAAAGAGGTGAGAACACATTGAAATATAAATTGTGGTTTTGTTTAATTCTTGGCTTGAAACTATGGAAGTGCTTCATAAGTTAATGATTAAATCAAAGGATTCATGTGCAAGAAAATAACAAAACCATCTTTAGTTGTGGATTTTCAGTCTACCTGGCCTTCAGAAGGTAAAATCATAGTTTTGAGATCTGAGGAACTAGAACAACTAGAGCAAATAAACAAAACTGTCACGGACTTAACTAAAGTAGGATTCAGACTTTGCTAACTAATGTGTAAATTGACTGGGATCTTTTCAGAGGTTTTCAGGGAGGATATTTTTATTTGTTTTGCTCTTTTATGCATAGCAAAGCAGTAGCTCCTGTCATTATTTGAAAGGCTTTGAAGACTATGAGAGGAAAACAGCCAACATGAACTACTTTCTACTTTGTTATTAACTTGATTCAAAAAATGCGGCTTTGAAAGCTGTTTTTTTTGGGAAGTGCCTCTACCAGTGCAATCCATATTTTGAAAAACATATGTGTTGTTATGCAAGAAATTCTTCCTTTCCCTGCAGGCCTGCCAGGAAGAAGGCTGTACTCCAGATTGTAACAGTTGAGTAAAGGAGGAAAAAAATAAAAGGAAGGAGGCTGAATCCTCTTCAGAGGTTTATAGCATTGGACTGTCTTCTACATAGGTCAGAGGTAAAAAGGAAAGGTGAGCAGGAGGATACTGCTACTTTGAAAGCAGGCTCTTCCAGAACAAAGTGAATTTTCACTAGGAGATTTGGAAAGTGTTGTAACAGAAGCTCATTAAGAAATTGAAACCATCAGGAGATGGTTTTGGACTTCTCCAAAAATTCAAAATTTTCTGCCAGTGCAAACCCTGGCCAAGCATTTCAAAGAAACACTGAAAGGCCTCATGCAGCTCCCAGAACAAGCAGACCTGCCAGCAAGGACATATGCCTTGGATTAGCTGGGAGCTGGGGGGAAGACTCCAAAGCAATGTTCCCCCCAGCCTGTTGAAAAGATTAAACTGCATCTCTTCCAAAGTAAGAATATTGTTATTGATTTTCTCTTGACTGCAGTCAAAGGGTGAGTGCTATCCAGAGGTGCAGCAAGGACTTTACTAGATTCAGTGGGCTATCATAGCTACTCTCCTTTTGGCATAGGAGGAGAGACAGAAGCAAGAAAAACATCTGCTGATCCTAGCTGCAAAGGAAAACTTTACCACAAAAAATGGTCCTTTTTTCCTAATACTTAGTATGTCTTAGTATATCTTGTCCATTGGAAGTGGTTTGGATTTTTTTAAGGCAAGCCAGTGTTAAAACACAGTAATAAGATAACAACAATCTGCCTCTTGTCAACCACCAGGCAAGGTAAACCTCAGTAAACCAGGGAAGAGAGGTTTTACACATCCTACTCAACCACTCTCTGACAATTGAAATGTACAACGATTTTAAACAAAACTTACATTTTCCTTCTTCATTCCTGCAGAGGACCTTGGTATCATCTACACTTTCAATAATGTCAAGAGATTCCCCTGGTTTAATTGGCAAGTCTTTATATCCCCATCTTTTCTGTGATAAATCCTGGACAGCAGTTGTAGAGTAAAGAACTTTTATATCACCATCAAACTGAAAAGGAGAAAAAACATCCCAAAATATGGTTAAAACCCATTAGTGCTTTTCCATTAATATTCCCGTTAATATTTATTTAGTAATAAATAAAATTTATTACCAAAGTTTTGGAAATTAACAAATATTTGTATATGCTACAATATGTGTACATGCCCATACTTGCCATTTAGACTTAGAGATGCTCAGATCACTATTTATACATGTAGTAATACTTTCCCTTTCAAAAGCAAGTTATGGGGAACAAAATAGAAGACACTATACAGATACTTTGTTTTTATATTTTATACAAAGAAAACACTTTGAACAAAACTTACTTTGAACTTTTTTCGGAACTCTTTTTCTTCTTTTTCCATCTTGAGCTTTTGTGCATCATTTTCATCTAACTTATGTTTTCCAAAGCTTCCTGATTTTGATGAACTAAAGCAAGAGGTTACAGATGAAACAAAATTAGAAACACGTCAGAGGCATTGGCATGCTTTCTGATAATTTTGATGAAAATGCATTTGCCTTCATGTGTCTTTATCGCGTTTTTGTTGCTCTGAAAAACTAATAGTGAGAATACAATACAGACTTGACTTCAAGTAAGTTAAAAAGTTGGGGCTGTCTTTCCTACTTCTCTCTGTTATTTGTACAGCTATCACATAAGTAAATATCAAAAATGAATTTTAACTATCCATCTCCTTAGACACTTTACAATCTCTCAGTAAGGCGCAGTTTTTGTGAAGACTGTGCACCTTTGGGCAATAAGCTGAATGACATGTCACACTCCAGCTGTGGAGGCAGCTGGAACATCTTAGCCATGTGTGTGCTAGCCCTATGTGCCTGCAGACTTTGCTACACCAGGGAATCTGCTTTACATGGTCTGTTTCAAGTTCTGTTGTTTTTTGCACATCCCTGATAGCACTGACTTTTGCCAAAGACTGTGGAAGGGTTTCATGCCCTAACTGCCCTTTCTGATGATGCACCTGGGAATGTAAAGTCTGACTCTACTTTTTGATCCTTGCTGATCTCGGCAGGATGACAGTTTCATTGATGATGTATGTGTGTGTCTGACCTACCCTGGATTTAGCTTAGAAGGACCACATATTTTCCTTTGGATACACAGTCCAAAGAGATCTCTCTCTTTTTGTATCCCCAGACTACATTATTGTAGTGCACTGTCACTCCACCTGAGTGGAGTAAGAGACAACAGGATTGTGACATGTCCCAGTCATCCTCAGAGATGCAACTGTGCCCATAACACTGTGCTCCAGAGATGACCAAAATTTTCTGGTTCAGGATAAAAGTTTTTCAAGCTGAACTTACACCTCCAAATATGTTTCATACTTTAAACAGGAGCACTGGGTCCTTTTCTCTTGAAATACTGCAGCAGCTGAGGTAAAGTATCTATCCCAACAGTCCCCAGATTCTGATAGAAAAAGAACTACAACCTATAATTAAATTCCTTTAGCCCATGCATCATTTTCTACCTCTTTTCCATCAGGGACTGACTATGTTGACATGCAAAACATGCTTACTTATTCTATAGTCTAATTATTATTTCAATCTCTAATGGAAGAAAGAGCATTTAACTGCCATTATCAGCAGTAGGTTTATGAGAACTAGAAAACCTGACAACACCAAATAAAGCAGATATTAGTAGCAATCTGCCTGTGGTATCTACTTTAAAAATATCTCTCTGTATATTAGATTTCTAATCAGAGAAGTAATATTTTCACTTGCCTGGAATCAGGTGGCGGAGCAGGGAAGTCTGAAGAATCTACATCATCATAAACACTGTCTCCATAATCTGAAACAATAGTGTTCAAAAGAATGGAACATTATTATGTGAAAAATGAGAAGTGAATACATTGTGTTACAATGTAGTGAAATTGATAAGAAATTATGGCAAGTACTGTAGCCATTTACAGTCTATGGTAACTCTGGATTCTGTTTTGCACAACCTGTGCAACACTACCCAACCCTTTCAGATTAAGATTCTTTATTCATAACAGATATTCACTGAAATTTGAATCTTCTGAAACTAAAGCAAGTTTTGGCACATGATATAGCCTTTAATTTTCATTTTAATTAATCAAATTCCCACTGTATTGCACTAAAATATATTTTCTGAGTTTGATTTTAATGCACATTCAATAACTTCTATAGCACCCTGCTCAATGCAACATTGCTTAGAAGTGGGTATGAATCATGGGTATGTTAGTTTTTAGGCCATCTTGCAATGCCAAAGCAGTAAAGAGAATTCTTAGCCCAAAAATACTTTTTCAATCATGTTCAGCATGTCTGTAGAGGGAAAGCAATTGTTTGACTCATCAAACCAATGGCTAGAGAAATCATCAGGATATAGAAGGTTTAGAACTCAGTTCTGGAAGCAGACTCAAAAATTTGAAGAACTTCCTTTTTATTCCATAACTGAGCTGATGCTTATATGTTCTTTTACAGAGGCACTGCAAGTGATAAAAATAGAACAAATAAATTCTCTTAAATTTTGAGGTCTTTCACTGAGTGCTTATTTCCAGGTGTATCTGTTCCTATTTAATGCCAAATAAAATGGACTAGTGCAAATCTCAGGTAGAAAAATCACATTAAATACATTAAATTGTTTACCAGGGAGTTTGCCATGTATATGTATCTCCTTGCCTGCAGTCGGATCAGACACAATATTTGAAATTTGTTTACTGGAACTGGGTAAGCAATAGGAAGTCCTGTTTCCTTCCTTGGATGTATTTTTGTGACTAGCATGATACAGAGCAATGTATACAGAAAAAGTATCAGGAATCAATATGGAGACTGAACAATAGGCTATTAATTACCTTTTCCAGACTGCTTTGTTGAAGAAGGCATACTGGGGGGGGAAAAAAAGCTCATTAAGTATCTATATCACATTAATAGCCTTTTTTGTAACCTAAATAATTCAAAAAACTTGCAACAGAAGGGTTTAAAGTAATATCCAGACATTTTGAAGTGCCACTAACACCAGCAATACTTAGGGACTAAATATATTTTTATACTGATTTAAAGTAAACTGGTTCAGAACCAAATGACTGAAGAATGTGGCATAAACACCACCTGCTGATCTATTCTCTAGGTAAGATGGATAGAAGACAATCTTTGCATTTTTCTGTTTGATGTATTATTCCTAAAATTTTGATAATTGGGCCTAGATTTACCAGTTCATCTCAGCTACATTGTACTGGTGAGAAAAGTAAATTTTAACTGAGTATGCAGCAAATTTACATGATCAGTGGCACAAAGATGATAGATTATTCTGGTGCTTTTCACCAAAAAAAAGAATTCAGCATATTTTGATTACCAGACTTTTGCAACAAATACAGCTTGTTAAGAGAATAATTATGCAGGTGAAAAGAAAGCTCAGTGTTTTTGCAGAAAAGTGTCATCCTGAGCTGCAATTTGATGCATGATTGATTAGGCTGCTGTGAGGACATGTTAGTAGCGTGTGATCAATGCTTTATTAGAATTAGTTAATGTGCATTTTGATTTCCTGGCAGACTCTTACAACAAATTTTCATTTTCTTCTGCCTCATTGACTTTGGCTGTTTTTTCTCGTACACTTTTCTTTTTGCCATCTTTGACCTTTAGTCTCTTCAAGAGTCCCCAGGGCCAGATACCATTCTTATCTTCATCCTGCGATACAGACCTTTGGAGTATGCATGTGATTATCACAATGGAAAATGTAATGTTCTTCTCAAAAGGTCCAATAAAATTCTCCATTGATGCACATAATTATCATTAATTCCTGAAGTGAAGTTACTTACCCAAATGCTAACATGCTAAACTAGAAATATTTATGTTAGGCCACTTGTAACTACTGAGATGTATTCGTAGGATAGATATTAATCTAGTGGCTTGCTGTTTTCATGTTGTTACTCAGCAACCTAGAATTTTAGTCTGTTATTCTGATTTCAGACCTATTCTGTCTAGCTGGAAATTGGGAGATTTTCATGATTGCAAACTGCTTTTGCTGACATATCAAAATTACAGAACAAAATTTCTTCAAAAGACTGAAGAACCATTTTCTCTAGCTTCACATAGCCATTTTGATATATACCAACTTGCTGATCATCCTAATATCTGCTAATTGTTATACTTGATTCAAAACCACTAAAAACTGAAAACATTCTGTCAAAGAAGCAAATTATTTAAAATATATAAAAACATACCTAGCTGTAGCATCTTCATCATCAATTCCATCATAAATGTCTTGATCAGAAGGAGGAGATGGGAACATGTCTTTAACAGATCAAATAGTGAGTTAATGCAATTATTTTTCATGTTGCTGAATAAGGTATTCATTATAGGCTTCTTTACTGAATCAGATGTGTGTGCAGTTTATACAATATCCTTGCAAATTTAATCTTTCTGTAAACTGGCCCAGACCCTTTATTGATACAGAAATTTAGACTTATTCCAATTTATAATGCCATCTGCAGCATTTAAATGTGGCACTGCCAATCACAAGAGCATGGATACTGAAAACAAATGCTTCTACACTGTAGCCAATGAAATTCTAAACGGCTGATTTTGGCCCAGACCTTATAATGAGTTTTAAGTTTTCATGTGTGACTCAAGTGATGACTGAACATGTCGGACTAACACTCTGAGCAGCTGACATCTTGTTTTCATCCAAAGAAGTCAGAGACAAGAGCAATGTGAACTCCCCATTTTGGTCTCAGTTTTGACCTTTGTGCCCCACCTCCTTCAGTGGAGGGTTACCTTGGTTTGCATGTCCAATTCTAGGCACTGGTCAGAGTAGGCACTGAAATCTGTACTTGGCTGGCAGATGCTTCATTCAGTAGTACTTGCCAGGGGATGCTTCTGCCATGACCAGTATCTAAACTTGAAGCTGAGATGATGAGCTGTGCTCTTGTGATTAACAGAGAACGCTACATAAATATACATGCTAACAAAGGGAAAACTGGGTTTGAATGTGTCAGCTTGACAGCGTGAAGCTGCTGCAGTGGGGCCTCCAGTGGGTTGCTGCAATTGAAGTTCCCCTTAACTCTGTCAGCAAAATGAAGCTATAATTAATAATAGTGCTGGCTATTTCAGAACTGGATTTCTCCTGTACAAAACCTCTTCCTCATGTTAATATTTCTCCAGTTACATGTGTGCTGTTTTGTGGGATGATTTGCTTTCACACACAAGTAAAAAGTTAAAGTCTGATCATCTGGCATGCTGGTGATTCACAGTATCTGGAGACAAATATTCTGTCTCACTCAAGTTCCTATAGGTGGCAGGGAAGTTTAGTTGGTCACTACCCTTCCTTGTTTATTGCCTGTTAGCTGACATTTAACTTGCTTATGGATAATTACTGCATTATGTGGAAGCTGCAGAAGTCAGAATGTGAGGGTAAGAAATACACAGAAAAGAACTCCCCCCAAACACATAAGTAGGACTTACTTCCACTTCCACCTTGGTCACCACTTTGACTGGAAAAGCAAACAAAAGACATTTTAGAGAAAAGCAGTCATCCTTCAGAAAAAGAAAACACCATGATCACCTATCACTTCTTCAATTATTAATTCTAAGGCTTTTGGCCTTGGCAAAAATATTTAGAATGTATTTTATATTTCTGTTGATATCTTAAAATTCAAGTACAAAATATGCCTTTGGATCATAAGATAATGTGCATTGGAGGGGATCTCAGGAGATCATGTAGTCAGACCTGATGGGAATAAAAATATAATCTGACTAAGCACTACAGAGCAGATCCAGACCCTTTAGATTCATTTCTTATGAGGTGATCTTCTTGAAATGAAATGGCAAACAAGTTAATTTATTGCTCAACTAGCTTTCACTGGGTATAAGTGTATGTTTCTAACAATATAGAAGGAGTCCATATTAGCCCAACATTCTAACAGTAGTTGAAAAAAGCCTGAGAGGTTCATAGTAGCTGAGATTATTTCCAGGTCAAAGCCTTACCTAAAATTATACATCAAAACAAGGTACTTGTTAAACTCTTGTGCCAAGAAATACTGAAATACAACACCCCTAGTCATTTATTAATTTTGGAATATTAGCAATACTACTGATAATGAGATAATACTATTTGGTTAAGAGCTTTTTTTTTGAAATGGCATTCTTCCAGTGGTTTCAAAACATATTGATATATGTCATATATATCTTGCTCATGAACTGAACAGAGAGTGCTATTAATCACTAGAGAAGAAAAAAATGTCAAAATACAGCTTAAAGGATTTAACGAATCTTAGCCAAACATTAATCCTTTGAAGCTCCTTGGAATACACTGTTATTTTAGAAAGCAAACAGTGCAACTGTTTGCTTTTGAATGCAATGCATTTTCTAAATTCCTTGCATTGAGGTGACTAATTGTAACGCTTGCCCTACTGAAAAGGATTGGCCAAGGATACCTCTGAAATGAAGTAACTAATGCTGAGATTACCTGAAACCTAGAACCACTAACATGGCTCTCATGGCTAGGTCACGATGCTATGGGACCAATGTGCTGGGAGGAAAACTGATACTGAGCAACCTGGAAAATCATCACACAAAAAGCTACACTGGTAGCATGAAAATGCCAGCCTGAAGGAAGACTTTTCCACGTGCTGCTGCTGGAGCTCATGGGGATGGTCTATGCCAGCCAGCCGTAGTCCTTTTATTCCAGGCAGGCCTCTAAGCTAAGGAGTCTCATGGGAAGTAGTAAGAGCAGGTGTAATGGCTGAGTGCTTCAAGATGGTTGTCCTACATATTGAAATCCTTTACAGCCATATGCAGATCTCTTATCTGAATCCTAGGCTCTGTGTCTGCACATCAGGATATTTTATGGAGAATGGGTTGTTAAATCACATGTAAGCAGCAAAATTTCCTGTGAGGTCTGGCAATATAATTACCACTGTCATGCTAGGCTGTGTGACAGCAATGAGTCTTGCAACAAGACCACTAGGGTATTTCCCTGCCAGCAAGTCTGATCTGCTGCTGGATATGTCACTTCTCTAGCTGCAGATCTATTTGACATGAAATAGATGACACATTGTAGTAGAGAATCTGCAGTGTAGCATTGCACTGCAAATGCATGGAGACTGTTCCATAGAGAAGAAGCTTCCAATGAAGTAAAAAAAAAAGTATAGCTTATGCCCATCTCATGCAATTTGAGAGGCCTTGTTTTCAGGGTTAAATTCATAAGATGCACTCTCTTCTGAAGGGTTACCCTAGACAGGATTTCAGAAGTCCCTTCTCATCAGAACGAAAGGGGTAGTAAGAGTTAAAGACTTGTGCTAAGGCTCATGAGGGCAATGAGGGTGATCAGGAGTTCCCTGGTGCAGTGTGTTTCCATTGCTTTTAGAGTCTTTTAGTCGTGCATCTTAGAAAAGGGAGCATGTGACTCCAAAAAGACAGAGCTAGTAAAGAGAGGGAGGGAAGAGAACTGACTTCTGGCAGATGATTTGTAATCCTGTATGGTTTGCACTTTTTTCCCCTTTGGATTTCCATGAAGTAGCTCCTATTTCAACAGAATGGGCTCCTCCTAAGTATGAATGCTTACAGATGCTGGAATCCAGAATTCATTTAAACTTCTCTGACCACATATGAGCTACTCTGTCTGAATAGCTACATATAATAGCTACGCATTTCTTATATAAGTGGCTGTTTTGTGAAAAGAGCTGGGTTTGTTGTTGGAAAACTTCCTCTGTCTAGGCTGTCCCAGGTGAATCATTTGTCTCATTTCATGCATTCCTTATACATACCTGCTAGTACAGTCCTGCTCTCCAACATCATCATATGTTTCTTGGTCGCTCTCTGTATGTTTCACAGCAGCACTGGCAGATGGTTTTTGCTTTCTTTTTAAAGACTCATAATCAATCTCCACCATGGTTGTTTTAATGTATCCATCTAAATAAATGAAACCATGCAGTTTAAGGGTCATGATAAAGGCATGATTTTAACAAGAGGTTCAGAATCAGTGACTGAATTGTTTTGTACGATTTTTGAAAACTTTCAAAGAAATGTCTCATTCCAAGCAGCCTCATCTATCAACACAAATACAAATATCAGATCTATCTCAGATCCCTATGTTAAGCCCTCTTCAGCTGATATTTGGTTCACTTATTTCCTTCTCAGCTACAGCAGAAGAATTTTCTGTGCAGGAATCATGGTGCAGACTCCTTTTCTCAGCTGGCTTTGGGACCACTTGTGGCAGGACATCTACCCCCCCTGACCACCACAGAGAGTTGGAGCATAAAGAGAGATAACCTGGCCTGAAAGGCTCAGCAAGGGGGCATCTGGCACCAAAAGGGCTCAGGCCTCAGTTAAGAATCAACATCTTCATGTGGGAAGAGATTAAAGAAATATTCTTGACTAAGAAACCCTGTTCTACAAGCTATAAAAGACACACAGATGCATGAGTTATCACAGAGGCAGAAGCCCTCTACACACACACCCTGAAAGTGTGGAAGACCTCTCCCCGGAGTCTGGACACATGGTTACTTCCCTGGGGATTGAAGGAAAGGGTCTCCAACAATGGGATGGTAAGATACATTGAATCCTAAGTTACATTATTTCTTCACTAGCTGCAGCATTAATAGGTACCTTTAACCTCATGCTGTATTTACCTATTAGAAGTCTTTTTTTGTCCTTATTCCTGTGTAGTATTAGTTTGGTTTAATTCTTATGTCTGTTAGCTTTAAGTCTATTAAATAAATAAGCCATTCTCTAACAGACCAAATCAGCCGTTGTTGAGGAACTCACAAATGAGAGTGGGTTTTGGGGTGCTGGCCATCTCAATAAAGTTACTGCCTGCTGCCAGAGGCCAGGGCAAAAGGCAAGGACTTTTCTAAATCCCCACATCCATTTGTAACAGCACTGTAGTCTTATGGCATATTTGAGGGCAGTCCATGGCATCAAGTTCCTGACAGGTCATTAGGAGGATCATGTGCATTGATTTTTCTTCAGGTTGGCAGACACACTGTAGCTGCATTGACCAGAGCAGTTGACCTGAGATGAGGATGTCTGTCTCACCTGAGGGTAATTTTTGACAGGTATAGTGCCTGTGCAGAAGAGTGCACAAATGGATTTCTGCAAGGTGAAAAATGCTCATGCATTATTTTGGAAAATGGAAAATTCACCACTCTCCTTCTTCTGAGTGAATGCAGTTTTTAGTGTGTTTCCTCTCAAAGAGGAAGACATTGATCTTTCCTCTTACTTAAATGATAAGAGCTGATTTTCTTCTTTTGTTTGGTCTTCACCAAAGAAGACCTGGCCTGTGAACATGGAAGGCTGAAGCATTGGTGTAAAAAATTGGTCTCTATTATTGAAACTTTCCAATGAGAAGCCTTGGACACCTTCAAGTTTTGCTAATGCAAGAACTAATTCATGAAAAATAAATTAATTAATGGACTGCACACGCACTAGAAAATATTCTTCTCCCAGCCCTCACCAAGATTTGATTTTCTGTGTACAAAATGATTAATGTAATTGACTTATTTTCACAACTTCAAGGTTTGGTGGAAAAGCTGTTATTGGAACTTGCCTCTTGAGATCATCTTGGCCAATCTCTCTAAACAAACATGATCCTCCATTAGAGCAAGTTGGCAAGGACTCTGTCCTGTCAGGTTTTGAAGATCTCCACAGATGGAGACTCCATCACCTCTCTGAGCAACATTTTCCCTTGCTTGGTCACTCTCACAGTAAAAAATGTGTTTTCTGCTGTTCACATAGAACCCTTGTGTTTCAGTATGTGCCTGTTGCCTCTTGCAAAGTCAATAGGTAACTGGAAAGAACCTGGCTCCATTTTCTTTACATCCTCCCACCAGGTATTTATGAACAATTGTAAGATAGCCCTTTATTTTCCTTTCAGCAGGCCCAGGTCTCTCAGATTCACTTTGTATGAAAGACGCTCAGTCCCTTACTATCTGTATTTATCAATCAGTACAAGCTGCT
This sequence comes from Geospiza fortis, assembly GCF_000277835.1. NCBI lineage: Eukaryota > Metazoa > Chordata > Aves > Passeriformes > Thraupidae > Geospiza > Geospiza fortis. The sequence continues at coordinate 1,788,153 of NW_005054401.1, forward strand.
CAGCTGTTATCATCTATAATTTTGTAGAACTCTGCTCTCCATGTGTGAACTGTCTTACTAATTTGATTGGCATTTTAGTTCCCCTAAAGATCAAGCAAATGCTTTTAATATTTCTGTTTGATTCTATGGATAAACCTTTGTTAATCCAGGAGCCAGATCATCAACCTCTTTATTCTCAAAGATCCACTGATGGTACTTACACCTTAATAGGAGAAGCATTTAGGATTTCAGAGAAAACAAAACCTGGAAGTCAGTTAGAAACTTTCCACAGGAATAGGAACAAGAAAAACACTTAAAACAGGTCCTTATATTCTCTAATTCTATTTTAAGAACACGCATGTTATGTTTAATACAAAGACATGAAAAACCACAATACTTGTTACTTGCAGGGAGCGGAGTTCTGATGCTATTTGAAGGATGCTGACAGGGAATTAACCCTCAGTATGTCAGATAAGGTCCCAGCATACTGACTCTAACTTATTCTAGTGCCTATAGGTGTTACATTATGTTGTGCAGTAACTCCCTGCTATGAACTAGCTGAGGATGGAAGGGTGATTTTGGGTAATTATTTACTTTGGTGGCCAGTGACTCAGACTCGGAAGGGCTAGTCCTTGGTGTAATGCTCACATGTTTGCTGTAATTTAGTGAAAATATTCAAGAGCACAGTGAAGAAAGAGAACTCACAGCATCCTTTTATCCTGCCCAGCCACTTTCCTTCTGGGTTGTCTGTGAGGCGAATGATTTCAATCTTATCCCCCTGTTTGACAGGCAGTTCATTCCTCCCTCCCTTGTAGTCAACGCAAGCTCGTGCCTGATGAAGGACTTCAATGGGTCCTGTTAACTGAAGAAGAAACAGAAGGTATTACAGATGGGGAAAAATTGAATTCTTTCCCAGACATTCAGGAAAAGTAGTAAAAATAATGATAGTTATTTGTTTCATTGACATTTAAAATACTGTTACTAAATAAACAGAAAGGCTTCCTCCTGCTCAAATTACACAGTTTAAATTAAAAATCAGAGATTAAAGGAGAGGACAGAGGCATGGCAGTAGAGCAACTGAAGAACTCAATAGCAAAATCACAGAAATACTAAGATTAAAATCAACAAATTAGCCTGTGACACCTTTTATGAGTTCACAAAACAGATGCATTGAATTCCAATGAGTGTCTCCATTTATTTCCAGCACAACTACTCATAGAATCATAAAATCTTTTAGGTTGAAAAAGACCTCTAACATCACTGAGCTCTACCATTAACCTAACACTGCCAAGTTCAACTAAACCACGTCCCTAAGCATCACATCTACAGATGTTTTAAATACTTCCAGGGAGAGTGATTCTACCACTTCACTGGGCACCTCTACCAATCCTTTGCAACCCTTTTCATGAAGAAATTTTTCCTAATATTTAAACTAAACGTTCCCTGTAACAACTTGAGGCCATTTCCTCTTTTCCTATCCCTTGTTACTTGGAAGAAGACACTGATGCCCACCTGGCTACAACTCCCTGTCAGGCAGTTGTAGAGAGTGAGAAGGTCCCCCCTGAACCACCTTTTCTCCAGGCTAAATGTGCCTAGCTCCCTCAGCTGCTCCTCACAGGGCTCGTGCTCAAGACCCTTGATCAGCTCTGTCGCCCTTCTTTGGACTCACTCCAGCATCTCAGTGTCTTTTTTGGAGTACGGCGCCAAAACTGGACATGGGATTCAAGGTGCAGCCTCACCAGTGCCAAGTACAGGGGACAATCAGAAAATCCCTGATCCTGCTGGCCACACTATTCCTAACACAAGTCATATGAGTAAATATTAATTAACATTAATTAACATGTTAATGAATCTGCCACATAATGCTTTGTGTTTACTATTTTACTCTATAAATGATCTTGCAAGTACTTACAAGAGATGTTTACTGATGTCCAGGATTCACTTTGTGAGGTCTTCACATTATGTTATGAAAAAACCATTTTAGGATTTAGTATTTGTGACTTTAAGATATGTATTTCAGAGCCATAGTGCTCTTGTCAGTTACAGACTAACTCTGGAATATCTATCCTGTATAAGTGGCCAATAAATGGGAAAGAAAATGTGCATTAAAATATAGTTGTTTAAGAATAATAAAATACCTTAATGGTTTCTAAAAGCTTTCTGTGCACTAATGCCTACACTTCTTGTGACTGGTCTAAAAAATAGACTTGGCACCCAATAAACACCAGCTAACTCATTATTATTAACTATATGTACCTTTAATATTTGCTTCTTAACTCATGTCAGGCTCTCCACAGAAGGCCATGATGTGAACCACTATGGCTTTATGTGTACTGAGCATTACAGGAAGAAAAACAAAGCTGCCCACTGTGTACAGTGACACTGAAAGTAGCAGAATGGAGAATTGTGAATGGGCATTAGTTAAGAAAAACTGACTGGCAGACTTGTAAACTGTGACAGCATGCTGACAACCAGCTACGCAAAAATTATTTAAAACAGAAAGAATTGTCTTATCAATATAGTCATACAGAGAATGACTGTAGCTCTCCTATACAAGTCTGATTTTCCTCCTCCTCATTTAGGCTGGAATTTACTGTAAGTCCCTTTCTACAAAGGCAAGAGTAATGTGTTGCAATACAATTTTGAAATCTTTAAAGGGCTAAATACTTCTGTATCTGACTACAGTGAAGCAAATAACACTATGTGTATGGGATTCAATTCCCACTTTTATTAAGTGCTTTTGATGCTGTTCTAATGAAATTAGAAATAATAAATTCTAATAATAAATTATTAGAAACAGAAAAGTGAAAACAGATGATTTTAAGGCTTTCTTACATAGAAAAAAGGTGAGAAAGTAATTTAATTAAAATTGTAAGCCATCCATCAGTGCAGAGCTTGCATTCAAACACATGCCAAACAAAAAAGGTAGCTCAAACCCTTATTCAGAATTTATGCAGGTGTTTGAACTACCTACCATAACAAATAGTTTTGTAGCCAGGTGAAAAGTCTATTTTGAACTTGACAATGCTAAATAATGCTGCTTGCATACCTTTGTCCACATTACCAAATAAAAAGCTTACTTTGAACTTTTTCCTCAATTCATGCTCTTTCTTTTCTTTTTCCTTTTGTTCTTTCCTCTCTTGGTCCATTCTTTTATCTTCTTTGTCCCACTTCTTCTCTTTTCCCCTTGATGATCTGAAAGAGCATTGCCAGAACAGAATGTGTGAAGAAAATCTTAGAGCTACTTTACCCAAGGCTGGCAAAACCTGCCAGTGATGAAAAAAGACTTCTCCAAGTGAAATCAAAGCTACAGGTTCTAAACCATAATGCAGCTCCAACAGATAAAGTAAGCAGCCCTTTACTACATTTGTAAGTTACAGTGTCTGCCCTCATGAGGGCAACACACCAGACAAGGTTATCTGCCTCCACATGTGTGTGTCCAAATGTCTCTGAGATAATTTTGTTGAGCATGCTTGTGAACTGGCAGCAGTCTAGGTGTTGTACTGGATGCAGCTGTTAAATATTTACCCCGGCCACCAGTGGTTGATGCAGGCTGAACTGAATCCTGAGATGCCCCTGGCAGTGTTTTTAAAATTGATTGCAACCTATTCCAGCAGTCTACACAATGAGTCAGTCTTCTGCACTCACTTTTTCACACCAGGGTACCTACTGTGCCTTGTGTACTGGAAGGTACTGGGGTTTGGGAACTTGGGATGGAATTAGGCTTACATCTCCAGCTCTGCCATTTGGCTGGAAGACCTGTGTTTTAGAAACCCTATGGAGCTGCTCAAGTGAAACTCCCCCTTTTTTTCCCCCAATACTTTTGCTAGATGGGGAGGCTCAAATTGCTAAAAAAATGCCTGAAATGAGGATCACTTGGGCTATAAATCAAAAAATTATTTATCAACAATAAATTTTTGCTGAAAATTGTTGTACATCTGAAATATTCTACATCAATTACTTATTCAGAGGGAATTAGAGCTTTTCTTTGGCTATTGTAACACCGTAGATCCTATAGATTTAGACATTACCGGGGCAGAGAGAGACATCAAAGGAAAGGTCTAGTTGACTCAGGCAACAAAAATTGTCAATCCAGCCTCTCATAAGAGTTCTAAGAATATTTATCTGAAAAGAAATTAAAAAAAAACCCACAACAAAAGACCTATCTGGGACCATAATACCTTGGGGCTGAGCTTATTTTTTCTCCTAGGCTGTAATTCCAACCAGTGGTTCAGACATACTCCTTAGATCAGAAATCAGAGTTCTGTTACCTCGATCACAGTGACTGCATTATTTAATGCAGAAGTTCTGCCACGCCAGGGCATGGCAGGTCTACCAAGGAAAGAACCTGTGAAGAGACAGACTTTCTCCAAGGGAAATGAATGAAGACAGTAATCCCTAGCAGGACCTGCAGCAGAATGGCACTTTTATATCAGATGAAATACACTATTAGAAAAGATAGTAATAAAGATACAATAGGTCATAGAGTTTAGAATGACTACCTGATGTCATTAATGTCTTCATACATCTCTCCATCACTTTCTTGACCCTATAAAAAAGAATCCATTTTCAATGGTCTAAGTACAGTTGAAGAGACATGAAGAAACTTGGTCTGCTATATAAGCTTCATACAAGCCATATAAAAACCATTAATAGCAAAATGCAAATACCTTTATTCTTCCCCAAACAAGTTACTCCATTATTCAAACACACTATTCATTTATTTCTGCTATTTTTTTTTTTTACAATATCATATCTGTGAAGCCTTGGATTGTTAGAATCGCTGAAGCACATTGCTTCATCCCAAGTTTTAATTGCAAAGTGTGTCCTGTAAAGTCTTAATCATTGCTGATGATTGGACTGCCACGATGAAGGTGTCAGGGTTAGCCCTATTTAAACTGGAATGCTAAGGTTCTAAATGGGACTCAGATTAGGGTCTAAGAGATTGTCTTAGTCCTTATATAGCCAGGTGTTTGAACATACTGATGAAAGTCTGTGATTAGCTGAAATATTAACTGAAATATTTTATTACCAGAATGGACCAGGACCATTCTTTCTATTATTTCTGGAAAATTCCAGTGAAATGAAAGGTCAGTGATAATAGAAGACGTAGTTTTCCATTTTCTTTTTTTTTAATCAATTTTTGGTGTCTAGCCAGCTTTGATAATTTGTTCCAGTTTACTCTATTTCTCTCTGAATTTATTTCTTTCCTTCACAACAAATAATTGCTTCTACAGCTTACTGTGAATACACTGGATTAAATCTGCAAGTAATTGTCTAATGTGTTGAAGAAGTTTACTAAACTTGTAAGTTTTTGCTAAAAAGATAGGTTAATGTTGCCAGATAGTACTTACCCTCTGTGTATTTCCATGACCTAAAGGAACAAAATAAAACCAGGATATTTATATTTTTTCTTGAACAGAAAACAATTCATTCTAGCATTAACTATTTAAAACTACCTATAACATCAGTGATATTAACTAGAAACTTTTATTATGCAAACTCTTGTTTTTTGATGAAGGTATGAATGCAAAATTCAGTTTTTCTAGATTGCTTTCATAGAACATTGCAAACTAAAAATATTTACAAACAGCATAATCCACATTCATTTTAAAAGTGGAAAATTTGTTTTAAAAAATCTTTAAGGATGTTAGTGAATTTACCTATGTTATTTGTTTTACAAAATCACTACTTTTATGATTGTTAAAAACCTAATAAATCCAAGGAGACCTCAAAGAACTTGCTTGCACCAGCCCAACAGCTGAACAAGTATGCCAAAGGCTCTTTTCCTAAGGCAGCCTCTGCCCTGGGCAGCAGGAAAAGGTAGTCTGTGAATCTCCTGATTCCTCCTTACTCTGCAGGCAGGTAGGTAAGGAAAGCTGTGCTCCAGCTGCACAGCCTGCAGTGCTGTGAGTCTGGACGGCTAACCCATTAAATGATGCACAGTGTGCCTGGCACAGACCAAGTGCCACCAAGGAGGGGTCAGAAGGCAGATGGGCATTCTTGGTGTCACAATCTGCTTGTCTGCTGCTCCTGGTACAGCTCACTGCCTCTCACGGCCTCAGACCACAAAGTGACAGTAAAAGCACAGTCAACCCATCTTTTTTTTTTTTAATTAAGTATAAAACAGTGCCTCCTTCTCTAGACCACACAACGTCAACTCTGAAAGAGCAGCATTCATTTTTGGTCAGGTTTGAAGATCTGGTGATTTATAGTCCCAGCATATTTCTAACCAAACAAAAACAAAAAGAAAGATAAAAAGAAGAAAAAATAGAAAAAGAGGATAAGGGGGTGGGAAGAAAGAAATTTAATGCAGTTTCTGAGAATCTATCATATTAATCACAGAACAGTAGATCCATTAGTGTTACGAGACAACCATCTTCATAAAGTGGCAGAACCAGTATAATTAGTAAACAAATCACTCTTGAATACAAAAGCCTTTTCTTTATCTTATAAACACAACATGCTTACAGCTTCTCACAGTAGCCATTAATTAAAATGTATAAAATGTATGCATCTTACCCTGTGAAACAAATTCAACGTCATCATAATTTTCTTCATTTTCTAGGTTTCTGTAAGTATGAAAAGGTAAACATGTGAAACCTATGAAGATAGTTTTATGATTACATTTTCATTAACCATTTTTCTGGTGCTTTTTATTATCTATTTTATATAAAAGCAGAACAGTCTATTGAGCCCTATATCCTACTTAAGTACATACAAGATTTTCTAAAGTATTCTCTCTGACTGTGACACAGTGTTTCAGGTGGGGCTATCTTGATCTAGAGTAAAAAACATCAAAGTGAGCCAAAGGCACTCAGAGAGAGTGTGGTATGAAAAATATCATAAGCAGATGGGCTGACTGAATGGAAAGAATCTGTTAGGTTTTTTAACCATTTTTGCAGGTGCAGTCTTCTTACAGTGCAAAAGTACAATTTCAGACTTTTTCTCAATGCTAAATATAGCTCTGAGACTTTGACTTGTTGGGCTTAAAGTCTAAACAAGGGACAAGAGAAACGGTGTAAAGGTTAGGCCAAGTAAAATGTCACCAAGGCTCTTAGATTTAAAATGTTGTTCAAATGAGAAAAACGGAAAATTGAATTGAGAATATAACTAATAATATCAGAGACATTTAACTTTATAATGCTTTTTAACAGCAGAAAGAGAACAAGGGCTGACAGTTATCATCAAAGAAGTGTAATCAAAAACAGAACTTGAAAGCAGAATGGGATGTTCTAAAACTGGCTTGATGGGGAAAGCATGGAGACAGGTGAAAGCAAAGGTGTCAGCATCCAGGCACAAATTTTTAGCAGAGAGGAGAATTTACAGGGCCCACAGGAATGAGAGAGCAGACAGGGCATGTGGAGGTACATTTAAAAAGTGTCTGATGTCAAACTTGGCTCCTATGCCTGGGTAAAGAGGAGAATACCCAGCATGGCTGCTGCAGGTACTGCGGCTGTGAGGCAGGACTGATGCTGTCACACAGCGCTGAGCTGGACACGCCTCCCTCCCTCCTCCTGCCTGCTGGGTGATGCTCTTTGCAGTACCTGCTGGCCAGGAAGCAGCTCATTATTCAGGCTCAGCTTGACTCTGGTTAGTTTTGATGCTGGACTCAAGTACTTACAACTCTGTCAGCAGAGGTCCCACTTCTGTACGCAGCTCTTCGAAGAAGGATAAAGAAAGGAGCCCCATAACAACAGAGGCTTCTCAAGGTTATCACACAAGGCCATGTCGTGGCCTCAGTGCAGTTTCACAATCAGTGCTGAGCTCAGTTCCTCCAGCTTGCAAAGCTGCTTCCTGGGGTATTGGCTCATGGACCTGACTCTCCTCGCCCTCTTTGCCCAGAAGAATTCAGGGAAAACCTTAAGCTATTGAGGCAACTGATTTTCTATTAGTGTTTAAAGTTTTTGGATTGTTCTGGAGTAAAAAACCAGTCTGCTCCCTTCCCCTTACCCTCTCCAACAGAGGACAAAAACATTGTTGTTATACACAAGACAATTCAGGGAAACAACTGAATAGATGGAGGGTACAAACTAATACAAAAAGCTAATTCTAAACAGGCCAGGTACAGGGTGGGATAAGGAAAATAGTGTGAGACACCCTTCTCTCAGAAACCTGGAACACATGCAGCCTTTGCTTGCTGCACCAGGAGGAAAGTGGTAGGCAGAGAAAGGTGAGAAAATAAAGATCTTGTGGCTTATGTTCACTCACATTGTTTCAGAGCTGGGCTTGATGTTTCTGGGAGGCAGACTGGGTGCTGCTGGCACCTGCAGGGGTGGGTGAAAGGCTGGTAGAGGAGGTCGCACAGCAGTGTGGAAAAGTATTTTCTGTTTTGAACCTTCATTTTCAGGATCTGAAATATAGCAGAACAGACTGAATTTATCAAGCAAACATCTGACGAAGGAACTTTGCAGTGTTTGATGAAGTTTTTGGGTAAGATATCAGTACTGAAAACACCCTAGACAAAGTATATTTTGTTGAACCTCCTCTTAGATATTTTTGTTGCATTATCTTATCACACTAGAGAGGAGGAGACTCTGCATTCGAAAATGTTCTCCCTGTACAAGGACAAAAAAAGGTCTTTGCCAAGACATGAACTAGACACAAAAACAGCATAGTTCACCCAATATATTAATACCTGTGTTTCAAAACTAAATTATAATTTAATTCCACAATTCATTTAAAAGGCCAGCTGCAGGGTTTCATATGAGCACTGACATAGTCTTGCTGAGGTTTTTTTGCTCAAACAAAGAGTTTTAAGGGAAGAGATGAGAGACAAAAACACATTTTGGCCTTTATAAAGACAGATACAGGTCTCTGAACATCTTCAAATATATTTTTAATATAAGTTGTAGAAAGTCTGGACTTTTCTAGCAAGCTCAGATTAGAAAACTGGCAAAGCTGCACAGAAAGCTACACCCTCAGCAGACAGGTGTAGCCTCAAAAACTAATGGTGCTCTGCACTAGGCACAGAAGCCACAATTACATGAGTGAGCTGGTATGCATGTGTGCTGTACTGAATTCATGCTCCCTACACAAACCACAACCAAACCACAGCAACTGCTCTGAGGGTTGATTTTGAGAGAAATCATCTACATAAGCAAATTAAGTCAGAGTTTTGATGCTATGATGTTTTTGAAGTATGATTTTTTGTTTTGAAGTATTATTAGTGGATTAAAATCTAGCCCAAAAGAACCGTCCCCAGCTGCATGGAGACAAATCCAGAAAAATCCAAGGAAAAGGAGAACCGCAGGAAAAAACAAATTCAGAGTTCTGTTAAAATCAATTACAACTGAGAAGAAACCCCTTTGTTTTCTGGAGAATTTATTTAAGTTCACACCTGTGACAGATTAGAATCTTGTCAAGTAAAGGAAATGATAACCTCACTGAAAAACAAGTGGCTCAAAACACAGAACAACAACAAATATTTACTAAAGTTTAATGGTAAGACTGAAAATTGCAAGAAGCTATTGGAAGAGTGTTTTTAGCTTATTGGGTGTCTGGGATTCTGTCCTTGTGATGGACAGGAAAAGGGGAGTTGGTAACTTTAGGATGGACCTTTCCTTATCTCACATGGAAATCTAAGTGAAATTATCAAACCTTGACAGTTTTTCTCTGTACTACCATACAACTAAAAAAATTATGGATATATATTTCTTCATGGATGCTTAGACCAACTTGTCAACATATATATGAACAATGGTGCATTTTAAACCTGTTAAGTTCCTCCATTACTTAAACAGCAAAATACTGATAGTGCCAAAACAGATGATTACACAAGTGAATTCTTTTCTGGTTTGTGCATTAAGGAACATGCATATTACAAAAGAAGATCCTTACCATTTAAGATATATCAAGATTAAATTTGTACCACTTATGTTTTTAATATTTTATTAAAAAATATAGCCCAAAAGTTAAGTGAAATTATCCTTTCTCTTAGTACTGAGGAGGCTACAGCAGGGTCAATGTGTGTCAGCTGGAGAGTACCCAAAGGAGAATAGTGAGAATGAGGTCTAGAAAACATAAATTCCTGAATATATTGAACAAATGGTGGTGGTTTAGGGAAGTGTGGTAATATCGGGGTAGAACAAAATTAATACCTAAGTCTCTGGTAGCAAAGAAAGGTATAATTTATATTTCCCCCCCTTCTTTTCCATAGTGAAGAGGCAATAAGTAACATTCTTAAAAGCAACCAGCATTTGTTAGAAGGCACTTTCTAACAGTGAAAGTGGAATTTTCATGCTTTGAGGTCCATGTTGAAGAAGTAGGATAAATTTATGGCATGGATAAGTTCTAGTACAGTTGTTCTTACCCTGTACATTGGGATGGACATCAAAATAGTGACAAACAACTTCTTTATATCCCTTCCAATTCAATGCAGACATCCTTTTATTGCTGTCCTGTGTGTTACATCACATTTGAAATATTGAGATCAACATCTGGAGCTATACTAAAGTAACATTTTGGATAAAATGTGACTTTCAGTTGTTTGAGGAGCGTTGACAAGACAAAGAATACTACAGAGTTTTTGTAGTGGTACTTTAAGTTTGCTTATTATTAAAATCTGCATCTTACTGTTTTCTAAATTCCTCAGGCTTCAGGTTCTTTTACTTTTATTTTTACCTTTGCACACAAGGTCAAAAGTCTTTTTATCACCACTGTTTTATACCCAAAAGGTATTGACAGCACTGGAATTATTACATAACTCAGATGTCTTTTCAGTGACTTTAAAAGACTCAACCTTTTAAATCTCAGTCAAGGGTGCTTTTTTTTTTTTTTCTTCCCCATGTAGCAATTATTTCATAGCTATTTCTGTTATCTCTCCAACACTGTAGAAAATCTGGCACTGGAATTCTACAGAGCATGCAGTTGTCTGCCAGATGTAGTGATGAAAATTGCAAGTCATTCTTCATCTGGCCATATCTCTACTGATTGCATCCGGGGGGTTTCAGTATTTTCTCCAATTGTCATCTCTCCTCCTTTTTTGCAAGAGCAGACTCCTGACTATTAAACCAATGTCCATGAGCAAAAATCTTTTCTCAAAAACTTTGTAATTATATGAAAATTCTTCAAGGGTAAAACTCCAAGAATCTAGAGTACAAGCTGATAACCCTTATGCATTATAGTCTTGTGTCTCATCACAGTCCTTACCCAGTTGTAGAGCTGTTTATAGCTTGATTTTTTTCCTCCAAATCATTACACAACCTTGTTTCACAGGTATGGTTTACATTTCTTCATTATATATGTACAACTGCATTTGAATAAAAGCAAACTTTGCTTAAATGAGCCAAGGTTACACCTCACTGTGCTCTTGTTGTATGTGTATATTTGCAGACTATATCTTAGCATTTAATTCTTCACAGTCTTTATTCATCTGCAGACTACAATTCGTCATTGCCCTAAAACTTCTTATAAAGATGAACCCGTCTCCAGAATATGAATGTATCTCCAGATGAATTCTGGAGTCTAATCAAATAAAACAACCAGAAAGGAGTCTGTTTTTCTGTTTGTTTGTTTTTTTTTTTTTGCTTTGTTTTGTTTTGTTTTGTTTTCCTGAAAGCCATGTTAATTGGTATTAATAATACTCTCAAATTTATTGTTGTGTTTTAATAGGGAATCCTACATCAGTTTTTCTGTGGTTGTATCCATGTTGTCCTAACAGAGTGTTGTGTATGTGCTCAACATGCACATGAACCTTTTGTCTTCATATTGTATTACTTGTGATAAGTCCTTTGTAGGACTAAGGTAAAAATTCTTCCCAAGTCTCTGTGCATAATACTTATTTCATCTGATGTCTCTTGAGAGCCAAATTCAGGCAATAGGAAAGTGAGCCAGGAAAGGACACCACATGCATTTTAGATTAAGAGCTTATTTTTAAGTATAAAGGCTGAACAACTTGTTCTTTTTAATTTTTGTAGTTTGTTATCGTCTAACAGTAACATCATTATTAATAGAAATACTGCTTTTTCATTTACTAACTATTTTAACTGGCTCTTCTCTGCCTTAAGAGTTTTAATTAGCTTAATTAATTACACTTATGACCGAGACTGATGTAGGTGTAAAATACTTAATTCTAATACTAGGAATAGTGGAATGATTTAGGTAGAAAAGTGACATGCTGAAAAGCTGTTTGGAAACAAAGGTGTAATAATCAGGCCTGCTGAGCCAAAGCTATCATAACATTCAATAGTGGTTTTTTTTCCTGTTTTAATGGAGCAGCTCTTTTGTTTTTTGTTTTTTTTTAAATCTGGGACACTTGGTACTATAAAAACATGGAAAAGCTCCATGGAGGTAGTAGAACAGCAGTCAGCAGCAGACACTCAGATCAAGAAATTAAACTGAAACTACATTATAGCTTCACATGCACCTGAAGCACTCTCATCACAGTAAACAGTGCTAAGGGTGGTCACTGTGTGGCAGCTTTGACAGCTAACACTTTGGTATCCAAACAGCTTCTCTCAGGACTCAACTTTTTCAGAAGTAGTGCTGCACTGAATAAACAGAGGCTGAAACGGAAGCTCTTCAAATAGAAACAAAAGAACAGAAGAAAAGGCACTGCAGCTGTATAGAGAAACCTGCTATAAAAACTGTCCACAGAATGTCCCATTATACTGCTGCTTGTGGCATTAAACTTCTTTAATCATGCCCAGAGCCTCAGCACTTACAGTACAGCTATGCACAGAACACTGCAAAAATCTATCTTGCGTTCTTGGAGAACCTTCTCAAACAGCTTTCATATGGGCACTGGCCAAAAGTTCACTTACATTCTTGGGAACGTTTGTTTATTGGGAAGTGAAGGACACTGAAGTTGTCTTGATGCAATACTTGTGACTTTGACCCTTGCCATTCTTGGCTTGTGAAAGGGAAACACTGATATATCTTTGGTATGACCTCTAGAGAAAGATCCCATCTTCCCTTCATATCCAGATATCCTGTGTTCAACAGCAGAAGAAATCAACCTGCATAAAAGAGCATAATTTCTATGCCTCTCCCATGTGAACTCAGGAATTAGAAGTCCAGCTCTTTTGGAACTTGTGAATTCTATGTGGGCAAAAGCATTCAGGACAGAACAAGAATGAGAAAAAGCCATTCTCACCCTATTAAAACCTTCAGTGCTGCCCTGAGATACTTCATCACTCTGTCCTGAGATGCTCATTCCATAAATATGTGGCAAAACGAAGAGAAGTCCAAGCACTGCCTAAAGTCTGTAATGAACTACACCCAGAACATGTATTACTTCGTGGGATGGGAATCTTGAAGGAACCAGTCCTTTGGTCACAGATAGTTCTTTGTTTTTCAAAATTGTAAAATGAATTGGACTCATGTGCAAGGGTGATTTTGATTCCAGTATTAATAAAACTTAACATGTCTCTATTTATTGCCTCCCTAAATACCAGGGTATCTCGGTGTTTGGGTGAGAGATTGGCACACAGAAGACGGTAAACATCCAATTACCAGCCTGAGCAGAATAGAAGCTGTCAAAGGGAAAAAAAATCCCACGTATTTTTTAGCACTCATACCCGCAGTTCTGCATCCATCAGCTGAAGAGACAAACCCGTCTGTTTGATCAAATCAGTATTGCAATAGAATGTGTTTCTTTGGCACAAAGCTTTTAATTGGCAACAATGAAAAATAGTCATTTTGATAATCTCCCTTGAAGCAGGCAAATATCCTGCTCTAGCAGAGGGTGGTCTGGCTTCAACTATTCATATTTTTCTCACACTTGGCGGGACTGCAGCAGCAATGTATACCTGCTCCCAAAGCCAGCAGCACTTTAGAAATCCCAGTTAGCTCAAAACAACTGTGTTGATCTTATCTGCAATACACTCTCTTGCAAATGCATTAGTCTGGCCTCCAGTCTCCAAATAGTCCAGACTTAACCACAAAGACTGAACTGTTAATGATATTTAAGGTATCAGACTGTAGCATCCTGCCTATCCACTGCCTCAATCCAGAAATTTCTGGTTCAAGCCTGCATCCTAAATAAAACTGGAACTGAACTGCAATGCATAGTACTGTGCACATTCCATTTTGAGTGGTCTCATCATACCTGCTTCACCATAAATAGACAGTATAAATACATATACATAGGTAAGTAAGAAAATCCCTTCTATAACAATGCGGTCTCTTGCAACATGCAAGGCAAAAATGGATTATTGACTTTGCATTCTAAAAAAGACCCCACCTTCTTTCTTTGGCCTAGAGTATGGCATTTGGTGAGATCTTATTGCCTTCGACCCCTGATGCAGTAAGCTCCTGGTCTCTTGCTGACTCCAGCTTTTAGTAATGTTAAAAAAAACCTGACAGTGAGCAGGTACTACAAGGAAACTTTAAATATTCTGTGGGAAAAAATGCTTGTAATTTAAAAATTATTAGTGAATTTTTATAGTTTTCATCATAAAATGACTTCAGGATTTTTTAAGCAGCTACAAATCAGAAAGTCTTTAAAAGAATATTTTTATAAAGCAAAATGTTTTTGAGTTACTCTGCAAACCCAACATGCTTTCCAGTTTTACTGTAAAGCACCTCACCAGTTCTACATGCAAGATCTGGGTAGCCTTCTGGGTTTTACAGAGGGTTTACTGAGAACCTGCAACAACATCTGCAGCAGCTGATCAGCCACTTCCTACTTCATCTGTAATGTGCAGAGAGCTGTGCTCTGCTCTGCTTCCCTAACCACATTTTCATTTAGATACAAGCCATGGTTTCAGGTTTCACTATTATGCTGCTTTGGAGCTGCTCAGAGTGAGCAGGTAAACTTACAAAAGAGCGGAAGCTCAGGGCTTTTGATTATGCTGATATGACACATACTGTAGCAACAAAGTTCAGTTGTGATACTGCTCATACCTTGAAAACAAAAAGCATGGAAAGTTTCTGGTTGTTGCTCTCCTCAAGTCCAGACTTTACTTTTAAAAATGCCTAGGTACAATTGTTAATGAGTTTTCTTTTCTTTTATTCTTCTCATCTCTCCCGATTTTCCTCTGAGTTAGGTGATTTAGCTTTTTTTTTCTCCTGCGTGCAAACAAAATTACATCCCAAAATAGTGGAATTTCAGAGAAAGGGAAAAAGGGGAAATGAAGACCCAGGTCTTCATCCTTTTTCAGATCATTTTGCTCACAGTTGTTCATAACATCATGAGAAAGATGACCAAAGCAGGTGGAGAATCTGTCCTTTTTAAAGCAAAACTTCTCATTGGTCTCAATTCGAAAATCTTTCCACAACAGATACACAAACTACCTTAAGGATGTTTCACATAAGGTTTAACACTTATTCCAACACTTACATTCTCAAAAATATCATCTAGTTGACATATTAAAGGTTGACATAATTCTAGATCCATACAAGGTTGGGGACTTTTCGCCTTCCATGTATAGAGAGACAAACAGATGAAGAATATAGAGCATATGAAAGTGAGCATCTAAATTTACCTTTAAGGTTGAGGGCTGAAAAATATTGAGTATGCCCATAATCTTACCCCAAAAAGAAGGCTCACCGTTTCACCCAAAGTACTTGGGTATGTAAAAGTATTTGCAGGACTGAGCCTTGTGGTGACTAAATATAAGGTTAGGTATTCCTAATTCTTTAGGGGTCCAGCACACTTCTTCTGCTGGGCAGTGCTGACTGGCATGAGAAAAGTGATTTCCAACTGCAGACATGTTGGAAGTTATCATAGAGAGAAGACTGTACTTATCTAAAGAGGAACACAAAATTAAATCCAAATTGAACTGCAGTTGAAACTTTCCATTTGTCTGATGAAAAGCCTTAATGACTACTTCAGGTTCTACTAAAAATATAAACCTGATTCAGTTAATTTTATGTTGCATGCTATCATTTCTTTTGCAAGAAAAAAGAATAAAAATTGAAAACATTCAGAGATGGAGGACATATAAGATAGTAATAGTTTAAAAATAGTCTTTTGTAATTCATTTGTATTTGAAAGAGAACTCAAAAGAAAATGCGCACAATGATGCAAAGGCAACTTTGTAAAGAAAATCTACTGGAAAAGTTTTCTTAAAATGTGACTATTTCCCAAACTAAAAAAATGATGAGGGGTTTTAAAATTTTTCAATGTGAAAAATAATTACATCATACATATCATGGTATATAAAAAATAATTTTCATAAAAAAATTCCCATGCAACAAAGTCTTGCATTTGGATAGTGGAAGTTTGCAGATTTTCTCTTCAGAATTTGCAAACAAGGAACACCATTGTTCAAAATGCACATATCTGAGGAGGGTTCAATTTCAAGGGGAAACCAATGACCTCAGGAATGTTCTTTACTACAAGGAACCTTTTAGGATTAAAAAAAAAAAGAGTTAAGATACAATTTCAAAACCTTCCTAACAGCTTTACTATGAAAGGCATGGGGTTTTTTTGTGTCTATTAATACTGAATATTTATTGCAGCATTTAATATCAAAAGTTTCAAGAATGACTGGAAGTTTTCCATATATGAACTATAATGAACTATGATTTTAATATATTTTCTATAATTAAATATATTAGTTTGTGCTGCATTATTACCCATGTAAGGCCACCAAATGATGGAGATTGATTAAGAACATTTCTCTCTGTGAACCAAAATAGGTCCAGAAAATAAAAAGGTGAAAATACTTGCACCAGTAGGGCACAGATTATTTCAAATTCAAACATTACGCATGCTGCATAGGTTTTATCTCTGTGAGCTGACATGGAAATATTTAAATAGTACAGCGAAATTAGAACTTTCAGCTCAGAGAGAAATTTCAGTACATATCAATCTTCAAATACGAGAAGTATGTGCTAATCATTTCTGTAATTACAAGTAAACAGACTACAAAGCTTTATTTTTTTTTTTTGGAGCTAGACAACTTTTCGGTTCAAGATGTATTCTACAGTAATGGTACCACCAACATGTCCAGAACTCCATCACCACAGTACTTCTGTGTATCAGGGAAAACAAGATATTTTCCAACTTGACCATAAAGCTGTCTATAAAATAGGGTGATAAGCTAGATGCACTCTCTTGCTAAAAAAAGTTGTAATGTAGGCTTTAAGCAAAATATGTGTCAACTTAAAGAATGGGAAAATTTCAGCAAGTTCTTATAACTTTTTCAATCTATAAATTATATTTAGCTATAAGCTCTGTGTTCACATTGTTTTCTGGAATCTGGACAGATTTCAGAGCACTTGAGGTGTTGGTACAGCAGAGATGCTCTTGTATTGTGACCCATATAATGCAACCACATGATGAAGGTGCACAAATAGGTGTTTCTTCTTGTGAATCAAAATGGGTGAACAAAAGAACAAGATTTCAGAAATTAAGGGAATTTTTCTAAGCAGAAGTAATTACTCAGTTCCATCAGTTTTACTTTTTTTCTTTCCGGCAGCTTCCTTTCTGTCACCTTCCATGAGAAACTCATGGCTGTCTTTTTTCTGCATCCTTATGAATTTTCCTTTCTAACTACTCCTCTTAGCACTTTTTCTCAAAGGCTGCTCTCATACACAGAGTAATCCTCAAGGCACTATGTTAAATCCATCCAGCACTGACCCTGCTGGAAGGTGAGCAATGGTTTCAAGTAGAGAATAATAATACCTCATGTACTTCATTCAGTCCTTTGCAGAGGTCCTGACCTATTGAGTGAATATGTTATGCATATATTTTGATTCAAAACAGAGGGGCCTCAAAGCCATTCAAACTACATGTCAAATCTCTTACCAAAATTAACAGGTGCAGTCGCATGGCTTCTCTTCTGAGTCCTAAATTCTGCATCTTAGTTTCTCCATTCAGGAGTGGTTTTAGCTGACTCAATGGGCTTTAGGGCAGTCAGCTGCAGAAATAACGGCAGAATTCATGTGCAGACTATAACAAGTGTAAACATGAGAAAAATAGTTTTCTGTGCCTCCATCCTGTGATAAAAACAACCCACATCTTACTGTTAGTTTTTGAGAATCAGATAATCTTGAAGGGAACAAGTGTGGCACATAAGCCATAACAAACAAAAACGTAGGAGAAGATCTGCCAGTTGCAGAAGCTTTGACAATTCACAGTGGAGACATGTCTCCTGATGTTAAATGGATACAATTTATTCCTTTAAAAATAAAAATGTACTCTTAAGACATTTGGAAAACGTTGCAGAATGTTGTAGCTAAGGTAATAATGAAATGTAATAATGAGTTTAAATATTAATTTGCAGTGGGTTTTGTGTACTTTTCCTTCCTTATACACAACCGCAGCAAGTTGCACTCTGAGCAATTACCTGCAAGGAAACACTTAATGTTGGTTTATCTGTTTTCTTAGGCAGATTGACTAACTAACTAACTAACTAACTAACTAACTAACTAACTAACTAACATTATTAACTAACTAACTAACTAACTAACTAACTAACTAACTTAGATAAATAGTGGTCTCATTCATATTTCTCTAAGGATGGTCAAATTAATTTTTAAATTGCAGTGATTTTTTTTCAATGCTGTAAATCATACTGGCAGTTTAATTTACAGTTTTGCCCACGTTTTAGCAGAATTATGTGACAAACCCTTGACCTTTTAAGGTAATGCTTCAAAAAATCCAGAGTGGTATGGTTTCCTCCACGGCCTTAATATTCTTTGTTGTGGAGGCTCTTAAAAATTCTGAGGAATTTTCTCCCTGACTGAAGCAGACTGACAGCATGTGCCCACTTTTTATTCACTGAATAAAACTGAAGCCCCGGTGTTTGTTGTTCAGGAGTTGTGCAGAGGTGTGTAGAGCACTGGGGGCTCAGCCTCTGGCTGGCTTTGTGTGTGTGGCCACCTGTACCTGTATGATCCCACTGCGCTGCGTGTGGTTCTCCTCGTAAGCAATACTACAGTTGTGGCCTCACATGGAAATCTGTCAGCAAAATGACTTTGTTTCTCTTCTTTTTTCTAAGACCTTGGGTGTTTATTGTAAAACAATGTAGTTGTTATTGTTTTCTGAACACAGAAGGCATATGCACCTCATTGATTCTTAGCTGAGGTAAATATGATCCGTCATGGAAAATGGCTGCAATGGGACATAACACAGGAATTTACTATTCTGCCATGTATTTGCAGGCCCAGACAGGAATTTCTTAAAGCCTGCCTTCACTGGAAAATAGTAGCATGTCAATTGTGAGACTTTCTTGAAAAAGACATTTGTATCTACAGAGGTTTTATCATGAAATTTTTTCAGGACCAGATGAAAATTTCTAATCCACAGCAAGGCCAACATCAAACTAACATCCCTTAGTATTCATGCAGGCATGGTGGATGATTAAAATCCTTCTCCCACACTTAACTAAGACTGTTGTGTCCAAGCTAAGTCCTTCAGCCTCTAACTTTTAATGTAGTTTCATGCCCAGTGAATACTTATTTTCAAAAACCAGTAAAACAGGTTTCATGGGGAAGGATAACAACCAAAGAAAAAGGGGTGAATTGATACTTCTGAGAAAGCAGGATTCAAACTCATGTTTTAAATCAGGCGATACAAGGTTTTCTATAGTGCAGGCACATTCCCCTAACACAAGTGTAAAAACCACGGTGTGGAGGTTTTTTCGTCTCAAAGAACAATGCAAAGCCTAACTTTTGCCCTATTACAGACCAAAAGCTCCAAAGGTTAGATCTCAGAAAGCTTTGTTGAATGGAAAAATTATTTTCATTTGCTTAGTCTTCTTTATTTTCAGCACCTGAATCACAGCAGCAAATTAAAAAACTAGAGAAAACTTCTGTTCACCAGGACACAGTAATGAACAGGAAGAATTTGTGCTGTGAGGGGTGGCATCTTCCTGACATGACTTCGATTCTTGAAATGACAGTTAAGAAAAAAAACACAGTTCAGTTTTTTTATGTTCCAAGAAACCCATCAACAATGAACAACTGTTGAGCTGAAAAGGAGTTTGTTCAGGATTCACTCTAGAACAACTTGCCTGTCCACCAGAACTGTTCTGTGTAGACTTCTGGCCACAATGAAATGGGCTACATTAATTAAAGCCAAACGGAATATCAAGGTCTACATGCTAGCTCTCTGAGTGAAGGCTGAAGTTCAGGGACACAGCTTCTCATGGATGTGGTTTCTAAATTTTTCACTCTTGACCTGCCCCTATGACTGTGAGATAGAAAAGACCATGTATGATCCTTAATTTCTACTTAGTTGTGTCTGAGTCTTGCAACATATTCGGAAACCACCTGGGCCGCCATGCTGGGCAGCTCGATCCTTAGCTCATGTTCCCATGACTGTCAGGGTGGTGGCTGCTCTTACCCCTGCTTAGTGACAACTGGACACCCTCCTTGTAACAAAAATTCTGATATTCTTACAGCCCTGTCCACAGTGCTAATTTAAAATGGACAGGCTAAATATTTCTTATGCTCAGTTTTAAAAAGATAATGAAAAAAATACTTTGTGTCTATAACTGAATGGGAACCAGAAAAAAAATCTGAATAAACAATGAGCAGAACAATAAATAAAGATTCATCAATTAATTGCTTAAAGTAAATTTAAAAATGTATTTAAAATAAATTGTCATTTTCTGTATTTCCAGCCTTTGTCAGGATTTCTCAATGTTTTAACTAGCAAAGCTCTTACTCTTCTATAACCAAAACATTTACTCCTGTAGTTGGCTGAAAATGCTGTCTTTTTGTATTGAGATTGTATATGAGTGTATTTGTCTTAAAGATATACACAAATTTGCATCATTTGAGGATCTTGGCCTGATCTTGGATTTGTCAGAACATTTCCTTAACTGTAAGGTAACAGACAAAAACCAGAACACATCAGCTGAAAAGAAAGCAAATTTTTTAATTATCGATACACTCCTAATCTTTGAGTAACACCACATATAGCTGCATGCAGAAACTGTGTTTTTAATGAGGCTTTTTATCTTAAGAGAAATCAGCTCTGAGCTTTTTCATGCTGCCATAGACCCTCTGAACCTCTCCCGCATCAGGAAGACCTGCCTTATGTGTACTCAGAACTGATGAAACACAAGCCATGCTGTATTCTAGACACAGAAGGTAGGAGGACAAATTATGTTTCAACTAAATTACATGAATGTGCCTGATGTACCACACATGCACAGTGTGGAGTTAGAGCTCCACTCCACTGTCAGCAACTTCAGAGCTCCTAATCACACCATTGGGCATCCCCCTTTCCCACTAACTACACTTAAAATTGAAGCATCTAAATTTGATCTGTTTAATTAAATCAGGACTTAAATGCCTGTTGAGAAAATACTCCCTGACACAAGTTATAGCTGCATCTGAGTAGTTTTAAGAAACAGGTGAACCCAATACAGTAAACATTCTTCCTGAACTTTACCACTGAAGGATAGAGAATATAATTTAATTTCTGTACAGAAGAGACAGAAGCCCAAGTTACAGCTTTAAAGGGTTTTCTGATGCATGAGCTATTTCTGAACAGAAGAGGAGATTCCATCTGAAATTAACCTGGTTCTAAATGTATCAAAAAGCTAATACCAAAGGAAGCAAGAACAGAGTGGACTTACGGAATTTTTGTTGGACCTTCAGGAAGTCTTCCAGGCCCCTAAAGTCGTCTCTGTAAGGCTTTTTTGGGGGCTGGCCCAGATTGGCCACTTCTGACAAGATTTTCCACTTGGGCATTCTAGAACTCACGTCCTTATCCTCTTGTGATTCATCTGATGGTCCTCCTGCAGCAAGCTTCCTATTCATCTCAGGGAATTTATGAGAAGAACCTGATTCTTCCTCGGTGATTTTCTTGAGGAAGAAGTTCTTGGCAGCACTCATTCCCTTTTCTTCAGTGTTTTCTGCCACAGTTTTGAGGGTTCCTTTTGATAAGCTGGACCTGAGGCCAGTAGGCCTCAGAGCTATTTTAAGAATAGTACTGCCTGGAGCTTCTGCAGCAGAGTTATTTTCACCCATTTTTTTTGCTTCTTGGTGTGCATGTGTATTTCTTCTAGGTCCAGACTGTCTTTGCAGAGAATCACTTTTATTGGAAGTGTCTTCCTTCTGAGATACCTCATTGTTTAGAGAAGGTTTCTGTGCAAGAGGTCGTTTAGAAACAGGAGGCTTGGGTTTATTTTCTTGTGTTGCAGACCTTAATTTTTCCTTAAGTGCAGCTACTTCTGAGAATTTCGGTTTTTCCTCATTCTTCTGTGATGCAAAATTTAAATTAGGTTTTGATCCTAGAGGATTTTTTTCTTTATCAGGAGGAGCAAGGGACTTCTTCCATGCAGGTTTTGGGTTCGAAGGCTTTGGGTCCTCTTTTGATGGCTTACTGGTTTTGATAGGGAGTTTAGTGCGTCCAGCTTTTTCATTATTTCCTCTGTTAATGGGCTGAAGCTGAACACCAAACCTTTGTGCCACTTGGTTTAAATGTGGTGGGTTTGGATCTTTCTCTGGTTTATCATCACTTGAAGGCTTGACTGCCAGAGGAGGCTTAGGCTGAGCAGGTTTGTGAAGAGTACTGGGTCCTGGACAAAATGCAGCATATCCTTTACTTGTAAATTTCTCAATTGCTGCGTTCCTTGTCTGTAATCCTTTAGGAATCTCTTGTCTTGTGAGGGGTCGACTGTTTGAAGGATCCTCTAGGCCTCTGCTAAAGCTCTCAAATTTCTCCATGAGTAACTTCACCCGTGGCTTCTGACTCTACAAACACAAAGAAGAGAAAAACAAAGGGCAGAAATGGGAAAGTACTGTTTTAATGTTCACAAATACTGTACTTTAAAGAGCTTCCTGTTCTGAGCCTTTACTACTGCTGATTGGCTGAGGAGGTGCTGTAGCTCATCTGCCTGTAGAGTTAAGAGAAGCTGAGGGTTTTGTCGTATCCTTGCAGCATTTATACAATATTTTGAAATTTTCATTCAGGTGCTGCCTTTCAGGTACTGCAGGTTCTTTTGGGCATATTATAATTTCTGTTTACTTTTGGAATTGTGAACTGAACATATAAATGTAAGAAATTACATATGACTTTAGAATCAACCTACCTAAAAATTTTATTTTCCTGTTATAAGAAGTTCCTGTACTGGAACCTGGGGGAATCTACCAGATCCATGTTATTCCTGCTAACTCTTTGGAGAACTGCAAGTTCCTTTGTGAAAACAAATTCTTCTGGTTGATGTATGTGTGTGTCAATTTTTCTTTCCTTTCTCAGCAATTTTTTTACTTTCTGCTCCCCACACTCTCATTTTGTCCTTATTTCTCTTCTCCATTTTGAATATCTGAATAAAACTGTGTAGTGTGGGTAGTAAATGAAAATATGGGAAGTAAAATTAAAATAAATTACAATCATTATACCCAGATATTGTCAAAGTTACTAAATTTCTCATTAAAAAAAGGAATTTAAGTAATTACAAGAGAATAAAATCCAGCTGCATTCAAAAACAGATGTTTTAATTCATCACCCCAATTCAGTAAGTTTCAGGACCCATCTTAACTATGAACAGAACCCAAGAGGTCAATACATTTGAATTCAGGAAAAATAAAACACATCACAGTGCAGGATGGGAGCAAAGGCAGTGAGCTAGTCCCACTGCACTGGGCAGGGGCCATCTTTGGGTTCCATGAGCCTTCTTCCCAGCTTACAGTGGCAGCGAGGGTGCAGCTATGGCAGATACATTGATACATACAATTCACAAGTAGGACCTGGATTTCCTGTGTGAGTTAAAACATAAAGCTTATGGTACAAACTAGGTAGGGTTCTGAATCATCTGTCTGTAAACAAAGAACTATTGCTACAAAACATAATAAATAACTGTTGGAAAAAAAAATAGAGGTTTAAGAATGAACTGTGACTTAAATTACTATGGTTCAGCAAGTGCTCAGTGGTCTGTTTTTTTTTTACTTCAATAATAAAAGCTTCTTAATTGGGCTTTTGCTCCTTTTGCCTTCCGTTTGATTGTATCTCATTACATAAATAGCCTGTTAAGTTAGAGTAGTTATATATAGAGAGAGAGAGAGAGAGACTTCTGCAACTTAAAGGTAACTATCCCAGTCTTTTGGCATTGCCAAAAAGTTAAATCTTTCCAAACTGATTGTGTTGAGCCACAAATTACTTACATTAAATGCAGCCAAAACAAGATGGACATTATGAAACTTATACCCAGTGACCACATTGTTGGGTATTTTTGTACATATAAAGAAGGGAGGAAGTACACATTTACTATGGAGGTTATCAGGGTTAAGCCATATACTGCTGTTTGATGCATACACACACACACACACACACACACACACATACACAATTACATTGCAGAGGTATGTATATGCGTCACTAATCATTCACGATTTGTCCCACAATACCTCACAAGGCCCTGATTTTACCCAGGTTAGACAATTCAGTGCCAAAGAGAATAAAAAAGCCTTTTGTCTCTGATTTCTTTTGACTTTGTACTAATTAATGATTTTTTTTCCTAAGGTCTGTAAGAAAATCTAGACCACCAGAGATACTGTAATTACAGCTTATGTCTGAAGTCTTCAGACCTTCTAAGTTAGGATTTGATCAGCTGCTTGGCCAGCTCAGCTACTAATTTCTTTTGAAAGTCATAGCAATAAACTAATTTCTTTTCTACTTCTTCTATTTGAAATATAAGAAAATTGCAACAGCAAAATTACATTAATTACATGAATTACATTCATACATGCTTTCAAATGCACTGAACCATTCATTCCTGCCATGCCAGGAGTGTCAGTAAATTTTTTAAAATAAATTTCTTCCCATCGCTGCGAACAAACCTTGCCCTAGTCATGCATATTTACAGGCCCAGCAAGAACCTTTTCCTGGACATAGGGAAGAGTATAGAATTAACAATAAAGCCTCTTCCATCTACTTGGTAAAGGGAATAGTAAGAACCAAAACAGAGTAAGAAACTTGGTCAAATATTTCTGCTTCTCTTTAATGTATGTCACCAGCTTCTGCCATCAAAAGCTGTGTTACCAGCCATGCAGATTTTAATGCAGAGCCTGACTGGTCAGGCAGACAGAGGGGAACTGGGGAAAAAAGAAAATTTTTTGTTTGTGGCCCTGATCATAGAGTAATCGCCACAATTTCTGTGCTTCCCTTCCCAGCAGCAACAACAGTTACCTACATCATTATCACATACAGTAGGTTGTAAATCATGAAATGGGAACTTGAAAAGATTCTGAAGAGAGATTAAGTTCCCCCTTCCCTTCCCCTCTAAAGTGCAAAGAGTCTGTGCAAAAGAGGACTCTCATGCAAAAGCTACTTGGATTATTTTCTGAACTTTGTCTTTGATCTCTATTGGAAACTCTGTGCAAAATATTTTGGCTTTTCAGCTTTTGATCTGAACTGCAAGCAACACATAAGGAGCACAGTAAGATTTCCTTTATTATAAGACAGTTGCATTATTCAGGTGTGTTTACTCAAATCTAGATCAATACCTACGTGTTAGCTCTCATGCCATAGATACATTTTTATACACAGAGCTCTCAGAGTCTCCCTTCAGAGTCTGCCTTCAGCAGAGACTCACAGAGGTATCAAGTTAAACTTGTACAGAATTGTTACACTACACCTTAGTTACACCTCAGTGTTAACAAATGCAATTCTCCATAATTTACAATATGGCTGGACATTTCTGTACAGAAGTACACTGTAATGAGAACACAAAAGTACGTAAAAAAAATTCAGCTGCATTCTTCCTGAATTTAGTATGGATATTTCAGTCTCAACTGGAAGCCTGAAAAAAAAAAGTTTTTTGGTTTTTTTTCCTTGGTATAAATCTAACTTTATTATTTACTTTCCTGTCTTGGTGAAGCCAAAATATTATTTCAGTTCAACTTCCCCTTGAGGCCAAGCTTTCTTTAAACAGCAACACTGGATCAGTGAACAGAATAGCAGATGTGTGTGCATACAATCATTAATTAGGCAAATGAAAAATATGTAACTTCTGACTGTACAAAGAATTCAGTCAAAATACAAGCAGATTTGATTTATAAAGGATAAAACTCCCATCTTTTATCAACTGTAACTTTTACATTTCTATTCCCAATTGATGGGGGTCTAAATATACCCTTTAAAACTTAAAATTAGATCTTGGTGAGTTTGTTAGAGAGTAATAAAGATTATAAAACTATCCCTTTAAGAAGAAAACTATACTTAATTATGAATTCTTTGATAGTGAAATAACCAGTGAAGTTAATAACCACTAAGGGAATTGAGCTCCAACCTATTTGCAGGATATAAGGAATAAGAAAATGGACAAAAATTACAAGAAAAATTACACAGAGAACTGCAGAAAAATACAGATCTGAAAATTATTTCGCAACTTTATATGTCTGATGTAACTCCTACTGAAGTTGGTCGATTTGAGGCAGTCTAGCTTTTTGTTTATGTCCCAGTGCCATTCTAAAATTGTGATAAATTATTGCTTGACTACTTTCTTTTCCAGACACCTCAGAATTATCATTATGCAAATTTGTTGTTTCCAGAAGCGATTTCCAAACTGCTTTTCTTCCCCTTGAGTCTAGTGTAATTACTAGCTCAAGAGCCCCTCCAAGAGTAAGTGCAGCATTTGGAAAGTGAAGTTGAGAAGTTGCAATGCTCTGCACCTATAAATGTGTGTAGCAGAAGCATGAAAAGAAGACAAAGAGACACAGTTTGCTCATAAAAGACTTGCTAATACAATGATTGGTATGAAAGAGAAATGAGCCCTTATAAGACAATACTTAAGGATGAGGAGACAGGCTATTCTTCTGTCTGGGGTGTCCTCTAGGATGGAGAGGATGGAGAGAAATCTAAGGGATTCCCCAGTGAGAGGCTGCCAGCCCCTGAGTTACCCTAAGAGCATCATTTCAAACATCCCTCGAAGACCAGCAAGAAAAAACCGGTACACACATGAAGACATATGGTTGTCAAAATTGGACAAGGCAATATTCCAGCCTGGTCACAGTGTAGTCTGTATCTTTTCAATTGTGCATTCCTCTACATCCTTCTTATCTCTCTTTTGCCACTTTTTCTCCCTTCTATTGAATCATAATACTATCTATTCATACTGAAGAAAAATAAAAGGCCAGTTCCAGATGAGTTTGAGACCAGGATGAGTGAGGGCATAGGGCTTGACCAGAGCAGCCGGATTACATCCCATCTTGTTCCCAAACTGCTTCTGTCAAAGACAATGCATGAAGTCAAGGTATCAATAGAGGCATGATCATCTCTTCATTCTAGGTCCTAACAGACTCACGACAAAGTTTCTCTCTACATGGATTTTTTTGGTACCTGTTTAAGTGAAAATAAGAACTATCAACAACTGGCAACTTGGTTTTCAACAACAGAAGCCTGGTGGCTTCAATTTTTTTATCAAGAATTTGTACCTGATATAAACAGAATACTTCATATCCATTTCTGTAAAATGATTGCATTTTTGTAACATGGTTTTTCCATAAACACAAAATTTCATGATACTTAATAATTTTCTTCTAAGAATTATTTTTCTTGTGTGCCTTCTAATATCCTTTATCAATTATTGATTTCAGATTAATGTAAATTTTCTCATGATCTGCCCAGAAATGAAGCAGATTCCTTTTCTCTCAGAACCCTATATATGTATAGTGTATACAGTAACTGTCTTATGAATGTCTTACTTGTCTGGTTATCCCACTAAAGTGAATGCCCCAAGTCTCAAGGAAGAAAAATTTGAATTCCTGTCACTGCGAAGTTCCTAACATTATTTTGAGAATTTCAGGACCCCATATGATTTTAAAGGAAATTTTGTTTAATTTAAAGACATTGAGCAGTATTTTGACTCATACCTGGAAAGGAAAATACTTTCCATGATGAACTGCTAACAAAATGCATACACTGACATCTCAATCCAGAGTACAGTACATTAATTTATAACCTACCCATAATTTAACAAACAACAAAGCAAAGGGAATAACTAAAAAATAATTGCATTTGAGTTATATCATTTCTGCTGTTATTCAAAACGCAAAGGCCACTTAAATTAGGACTACTTTTAGTAAAATTTCAGAGAACCACAAAACTCTGAGACAGAAAACTCCATTTTGTCAACTTAGCATCTTTTCAACTCCTAAATGCAGTAAAATCTACAACTAGTTAATCAAGCTGTATTCAACACCTTGTACTGACTCTATTTCTTCTGGAACTTTCCATACTTATTTTAAGACAAACATGTGCAACAGTTTACCTGGATATCCCAAAGCTCTCCAGTATTTTTGAAACGAGCAGTAAAACTGGCTCCCTCAATGCGACAATCCTGGGGTGTAACAACTTAACAGCCTGGTCTATTTGCTAAAGAGGAGTTCTGCTTCTCACAGAGGAGTTCTTGCTTCTCACAAGATACACTTGTGGGTTTCATTATCATGAACAGTAACTGCTCGCCACAGGATATTAGGCAAGAAGTGCTGGAGGAAAAGGGAACTAAAGTGTGTTCAAACTGGTTGGTTGCTTCCATCAGCAGTAAGCACCATGTGATATCCAAAAGTATTGCATTTACCCCCTATTGCGTAGCCCTGTGAGGCATCCTCAGTGCACACAAGCCTGAGCCTTTACAGAACAGCTGCTAAACAAATATGTGGGGCAATTACAGGCATATAGGGTGGACTGGCCACAGGTCCAGTGCCCTGCTACCACTAAGAACCCCACATACATGTCAGCTAGCATGTTCCTTTGCTGCCTCACATTCACCAGTGGGATCTTGAGATTCTGCTGGCCAGTTTTTAAAAACTTCTGTTATGTGACGATACTAAAAATAAAACAAAACAAAACTGTGTTCATACATTTCTTTTGTCCTTCCTCCTGTGTGTTGGAGTTTGAAGGATGGTATAGGATAGAAAAGTCAATACTGAGTAAATAAGCTTCACAAGAAATTCTAAATGTGTGTTTGTGCTGAAGGTAAATCAAAACCACCAAGACTGAACCCCCTACAAAATACATCTCAGTGGATTTGCTGGAGCAGTGCATGGGGAGGAAATTGCAGAAGAAAAGCTGTGTGTCTTTGAATTTAATTAGAAGTCAACTGAATCTTCCTCATGGTCTACCACTCTCCTTCTGCACAAGCTTCTTAGTATTCTTGAAATATTTTGAAGTGTTAAAGGAAAGCATTGGAAGTGCTTGATATTTCTAGCTAAATTTTACAAAAACTTGTAACTTAGCTACTTCAGAAGTTTGTTAGGGGGCTGAATGGAGCTTATTTGAGTTAGAAACACTGCTGTATGCCAGTGACAACTGATGTTCTTCTAACATAACATAATGGTTTTTTGTAGTGGGAGAAATGCCATTCTTTATGCTATTCATTCAACTAAACACTGCATTTTATTTCTAAAATAGTATTTATTTGTGAATATAAACAATTATCACAGATCATAATGCATTTATTATTAAAACTAAGGCTAAGTATTAGAATTTGTGACTTGCTGATGTATTTGGCAGCCTTCATGACTGTTTTAAGATGGTAACTGTAGCAATAAAGTCATTTTATGTAGGTAAACACCACTGCAAGGGTTTGCTCACAGTATCAGCTCTAGACAAATCATGCAATGATCAAAGAACCAGCTTATCTTCATAGCTCTGAATGCTAGACAGTTCCTGTTGTCTTCTCTTTCATCCAATACACAAAAATAAATATATCCCTAACTGACAGAATGCTCATGAAAATGTAAATTGCAACAAACACTATGAAAATAAGTTTAAGATGTGAATTTCTATGAAACTTGCCTATCTGCAATATCCACCATGTGCCTCATTTTACATTTGCAGGTGCAACAACTTCCTGAAATCTCTGGGTTTTTTCCCACTTATTTCAGTGAAGGTTATTTGCGAGTGATATAGGGAAATTAGCTAATTTTAGGTGAAGAAAGAATCTGAATAAATTAGTCTTTTAAGTAACAGGACCCAAAAGCAGTGTAAAGTTATTTTACCTTTTTCACTTTTCAAAAAAACAACAGCAGCAGCAGCAACAACAACAAAATCACTAGCTCATATTCAAGGAAAACAAGGATGCTAATAATGATAATACTTTCTCATGTATACACATGCCATCACATCCTCTATATAGATCAAACCTAGCATCTAAATTCCAGCACACCAGTGGTGTCTCACTGCTCCTATGTGGAAATGTTATGACTGCGACTTTATTTTTTTTAATCAGAGCATTTATTTGGATGTTTCCATGTAACGTTCGGAAAAGTGGCTACATAGGAATTAAGTTTGTCAAAAATTAAGGAAAAAAGAAAGGGAAGAAAAAGCATCAGAACCTTGGCCATTCAGGAAGAGTGTGGCCAGCAATCCTCCCCCTCTACTTGGCTCTGCTGAGGCCACATCTGGAGTGCTGCATCCATTTCTGGGCTATTCAGTACACAAAAGAAAACAAAATATTGGAGAGCTTCAGCAAAGATCAGAAAGATGATTTAGGATGTGGAGCATAGCACTTGTGAGAAGAGACTGTGGGAGTTGGGTATGTTCAGTCTGGAGAAGAAAAGACTAAGAGGGGATCTTACTAATGAATAAAAATATCTCAGAGGTGGGTGCCCAGAGGGTGGAGTTAGGTTTTTTTCAGTGGTACCCAGAGACAGGACAAGGAGCAGTGTCCATAAACTAAAACACAAGATGCACCTCAATGCGAGTAGGAGCTTCTTTCAGTTGAGGGTGGCATCTCACTGGAACACCTACCCAGGGCAGTCATGGAGTCTCCCTCTCTGGAGATACTCAAAACCCACCTGGACATGTTCCTGTGTAACCTTATCAGGAGGGCTGGACTGGAATCTACAGATTTCCCTTCCAGCCCTAGTGATTCTGTGAGACTGACATAAATGTTAGTTCATCTTTTTAAGACATTTTCCTTTAATCTACTGATGTTCTTTGCTCCAAAATGGTTTGAAAAGTCAGGAACTTCCATCTGAATGCCTCCTGCTTTCCAACCCAATGGTCACAAAGAATATCATAGTTAGGATGTTTTTACCTCCACAGTTGTGTCAATATGATTGTTCAAGTTGCTGTAAACTGAAGGGACACGATACAAAAAAAATTCTTTATCTTTTGACATTGTTTTTAACCTGATTCATTTCACTAACTGTAAGTGTATTATATGATTCCAAATAAGGAGAGACTGTGTAACAGAGTTAATTGTGGGGGTGGGTGGGAGAAGAAAAAGGCAAAGATGACTGGTTGGGGCAGCTAATCTTTAAACCTGTGTATATAGTGGGAGCAGGACTGCAGGACAGTATGTGGAAGAACACCTTTGGACAGCTGCATTAATATCATTAAAGCAGTTTGAAAAACTCTTTCCTAAATCAGAATAGTGTTGCTCTGTAATATACAACACATGCAAATATGTGGAGCACAGAGCAAGAGAAAGTCAACATTAGCAGGGTTTTTCACTGAAATTTTGCTTCCTGCCTTCTCCTCCTCTCATTCACAGGGCCTTTGCCTCCTACTTTTTACTGAACAGGTTATATTTCTGTAAAAAGCAGTCTATGCAGCAGTCAGGGAAGACGTTGGAAAATTATTTTAACTTTAGCACATTAGTGTATGGTCCCCGTATTCATGGTTAATGCTTAGTTTTGTACCATACAGTGCTTAGTGCAAATACCAGAGATTAATTTGGCTTTGTGTTAACTCCCTACATCTGTGACTAATAAGTCTTGTGCCAGCTAATGCTTCCTTGTTTACTTCTGATTAATATGTACTAGCTGATATCTTAGTTTTGAGAACAAGGATTGTGTGTCAGAGCTAAGAATGATAAGAGAAGTACATTATGACCTGACAGTCTCAAGGAGAAAAGTTTCATCACAAGATACGCAACCATATCAAAACAACTGAATTGAAATAATTAGTATATATACTTGCATTCAGGAAATATGATGAATGGGTATTAGTTTCACAAATATAATTTGGTCTGTTAGGTTATTGAACACATACATTCTAAGGAGAATTCCCCCTGCACCCAGTGTTACTAATAAAGTAATGTTGTTTTTCTTAACTAACAAGTTTGTTGGAGATTTTATTTCCCAGTTTTTGATGACATAGGGACAGACTTGGCACAGGAGAGAAATAACATATTTATCAATAATCTTTGCACATACTCGTACTGAAAGTTTCAAACTACCTGGTTTTGTGCTACTTCTGGGGTAATATTTTGAGTACATGAACCTCATCAGGGGGCAAGGCAAAGAGTCAGCACTCCTGTTTCACAATGCCGTGCCACTCCCCAGTGTCAGAGTTCTGGGGTGAAGTGCCATCTTGCCATGGCAGTGATCCTGTTACAGCATAATTTTGGAAATTACCTGATTTTCAGAATAAACCTGATAATCCTGAATACTGGTAGGAGCTTCTACTTGCCTTTGCTGCAGCGTGCTATGAGAACCAACATTTTTGGTAGTGTAAGTTTGTGTTATCTTTGTGTCTGCAGACAGAGCTAGACTTCCTCAAGTACGTGCTGCTGCATTTCCATCACTTTCTCAATTGAAGGCAGTTTTAGTATTTCTGACAGAAGTTTGGTCATAAGCAAATTAACAGCATTTCCTTGTGTCTACATGCAGTGTCATGCTTATGGGAACAATCTGGCTTTCTAGATGCTGTTTGGGGAATACTGACATGCAGGATTCCCTGGAAGATCCTCATCTCAGCGCTGAAGCTCTTTTAAATTCTTGCTATTCAATATTTATAATCTTATAACTATTTCCTATTATTAATATATTTATACTTGCCTGAACAGGGAATGAAGAAATCTGTTTCCCCTATTTATTTTCTTCTATACTAGAGACAGGCAGGATTGACAAATTCAAGAAAGAAGTCAAAAGACACTGGCAGTGTCTTTGCCCTGACTGTGCCCTGTGAGGGGCACGTTTCTGTCATGAAGGAAACCCCAGTGCACTCCAGGGCATCACAATAGAGTGTGTGTTAAGATCCTGGTTTTCTGCTGGAGTTTATGTACTGTAATAAACCACAGTCCTTCCTCAGAACAGCTGAAGCTGATGCAAAGCACTTGCTGTGTAAAAAAAAATGTTTCATGCAAAAAGCACAAAGTTGCTTCTTTTTGTGACTTGAGGAGAGCTCAAATCCCGAGCAATTTTTATTTCAATACAAAGCTCATATTCAGGCATTAGCTGTCATGTTCGACCAAGGGATTCACCTGCACTGCCCTCCATGCCTGTCTCTGACCCCCAGTGCCCACTGCTGTGTCACAGGCTCCTCTCTGCCCCTTTTGCTGCTGAGCTCACTCACACAGGGGGCTCAGGTGAGGTGGGTTTTGAATGAGGCTTTTTTCCTGCAAGCAGTGTGGGTTCTGCTCACAGCAGCACTCCTGTGTTCTGTCTGCCTGAGTTCAGCAGCAGGAGCTCAGGGGGAATTGAAAGCAGCGCCACAGCAGAAAACAGACAGACCAAATGGGACCCAGGCTTTTGCTAAACCTTCCACAGGGAAACCCCCTGGAAGGCACAGAGTTCACTATGGCATGAAGAGCCCCCATGAATGCAAGCCTAGAGTTCACTATTGTTATGAACTGAATTTTGTTAAATTTTATATCAGTAGAAAAAAACTGAGTTACAGCATCTATAAACCAGAGCTGCTGAGGCAGAGCTGCTGGGCAGGGTTACTTGTTAAGTCGTTAGAGTTAATAGTTCTCTTTGTATCACTTAACGACCCTAGCCAGGGCAGGTTGATAGTCCTCCTTTTGTGTTGGTAAAACCCTGCCTAAGGCAAAACTGCATTTCTCCTTACCAGGCAGGGAGAATCTGGGGAGGAGGGAGGCATTACAATATGTAGATTTTGAGAACCAGTGTACCATAGGACGTATTGAACTTATAAAAACCCCAAAACCAACGAGCCAAATATAAAATTAAAGAATTAGAATGATTCGTGGACGTGAGGAATAGAGTGCTAGACCTGCAGAGATGTTGGGAGACCTTGGTGCCCCTCGCCCTGACTACAGAAGCTGCCTGGGACCGGGACCTGGAGCTGGGAAGCAAAGAAAAGCGAGAAACAGCGGGGTCCCGCCCAGGCGTTCCTGTGAGGATCGGAGTCCTGGTCCTGCTCCTCGTGGACAAAGCTGCACATCCTCCTCCTCTGAGCCACGCTGGGAAGAAGACGGAGACGGCCGCCTCGTCGAGCTTCCTAATCTTGAGCTGATCACTTTAATAAAGGCGTTAAAAGGAGAAAAGTCTCCTCCCCTGTGTTTTTGTTTCAACTATGGCATGAAGAGCCCCATAAATGCAGGCACAGAGCTCACTATGGCATGAAGAGCTCCCATAAATGCAGGCATGGAGTTCATTATGGTACGAAGAGCCCCCATAAATACAGGCCTAGAGCTCACTATGGCATGAAGAGCCCCCAAGAATGCAGGCACAGAGCTCTCTATGGCATGAAGAGCCCCCATAAATGCAGGCACGGAGTTCACTATGGCATGAAGAGCCCCCATAAATGCAGGCCCAGCCCCGTGAAACAGGGGCTGAGGGGGCTGACAGAGTTCCACAGCACCACAGTCACACACACCCCCACAGCTCTACCTGACTGAGGGCCACCACTGCTCACCAGGGGTAGCTTGGTTACACCATTTAATGAGCTCAATTGCCGGTGATGTGAGTGTAGCTGTGATGGCTAAGTTTGCAGTAACCAAAGCCTCCTAGTCTGAGGCAAGGGGGATGTGGGGGGGACGTGGTGGCCATCTCGGTAAGGCAAGCTAGGCTCTCAGACACTGGCTGGCTAGGAAGTTGCTAGAAGCTGTGTATGAGAGGAAATCAGAAGAAACTGGGGTAAGTGGGAAGATGGAGGAGCAGGGCAGGGCTGCTCCATCCTCCAGGGAGTTGCACACGAGCAGTTTGTGTGGGGAGAGGGCCTCTGGCAGCTGGGTAGGGTTTGTCCTGGTGAAGTTTTGCTCCCTCAGTCCCCCTCCTCCGTGCCCCTCAGGAAAGGCTGTGCCTGTGCCCTGCCTTCCCGCACCATCCGCTCAGCGAGCCCCGGCTCTGTGCCTCCCTGCCCGGGCTCAGGCTGTCCCGGGGGGACGCGGGGCTGGATGGGGCCGGTGCAGGCCTGAGAGCGCGGGGGCGGCGATGGCAGCAGCTGCGCCGGGGAGGGGAGAAGGGAGCGAGCCCGAGCTGCGGGAAGTGCAAACTGGGACGTCAGAAGGGAAGGGAAACTTTCTCAAGGAAGAAGTTGCTTCAGTTTCCACCCTATATACCCTCCTGTAAATGGCTAAGCAGGGGGTTATCAGCTGGTCTGGCTTCCCCTTCAGCATCCCCCCCCAGCTGCTGATACCAGGAGGAAGTGGGAAAGCAACAGGGAGAACTTTAGCAAAACACTCCTGACTTCCCCTCCTCTTCAATATGTCCCTCCCTGCCTCCGCCTGGAGGCAAAAAAGGTATGCAAAGAACCCATGTAAATACCTCACCAGGAGTTGTGTAAACCCTGTGAGAGAAAAGGACATCAGAATATGCAGATTTTGAGAACCAGTGTACCATGGGACGTATTGAACTTATAAAAAAACCCCAAAAACAACGAGCCAAATATAAGATTGAGAAATTAGTGATTCCGGGATATGAGGAACAGCGTGCTGGACTTGCAGAGATGTTGGGAGACCTTGGTGCCCCTCGCCCTGATTACAGAAGCTGCCTGGGACCGGGACCTGAAGCCGGGAAGGAGGGAGAAGTGGGAAAACAGTTGGGTCCTGGTCGGAAGTTCTTGTGAGGATTGCAACCCCCCCAGCTCTGCTTCTCGTGGACAAAGCTGCGCATTTTCCTCCTCTGAGCCACGCTGGAAAAAGGACAGAGACTGCAGACCCCTTGAGCTTCCCAATCTTGAGCTGATCACTTTTAATAAAGACATTAAAAGGAGAAAAGTCTCCTGCCCTGTTTATTTCATAACACATTTTCCTATATTAGCTTTTATTTCTCCTCCCTCCCCCCATTCTCCACAAATATGAAAAACTTTAACAAATAAAGATCATATGAAGGGTAGTCTTCTGCATCCTAAGCATGTCTGCAAATATGTTTTTCATCCAAGTTGCAAAGTACAGGGATGGAGAAGGTTTCAATTCATTCAGCATCTCTTAAATAGGCTGAAATATTGCCTGATTTTAGTGTGGATGGTAGACCTGGCTTGCCAATATGATGAGGCTCTGAATCTAGCAGGACCTAGGAGTGTCGGCGAGGCTCTGAGTGCAGCGTGTCCCTCTGTGCCAACAGAGGGCATTCTGCACACACAGAGCGGAGCTGCCCTCGGGTGCTGCCGGCAACCCACCTGCTGCTTTCCGGCTTTACCCTTACTGTGTTTTTCCTACTGTCTTAAACAGTGAGTAAAAAAGGTATTTTTGGATTTAATTGGGGCAGATGTTAGTTTACAGAATTTTTGAAAGTAGCATAAATATCAGGGAAAAAAATTTATCTCTCAGTGTTTCTCTACTTCTTATGGTCCAGTTCAGCTTGATGGACAGAAAACCCATGCATGTTTAACAAAAACAGTGATATCCTGAGCAATTAATTGTTTTTAGCCCTGAGAGCTGTATTCTGCACAAACCCATTTCAAAAGTCTGCTGAGTTCCCAGTTATACAATATCTTCTGGTCTTCTGTGGCTGTCAGAAGTCCAGTAATCTCAGTGATTTTTGCAAGCAGCTAGAAGTCCCTTCACACAGCGTTCCTTAAGAGATGATTCCTTCTGAATGTGGTTAAACATTCAGCATTTTATAACCAACATATAATTGTATATAATATAATGTATTTCTGTACAGAATCTGTAGGATTTATTTTTTATTTAAACAAAGAGTAAATCCAAATAGATCAATCAAGTTCCTTGGCTGGCCTTATTTCCATCAGATTTATTACTGAATTCACATGTCTTGAAAGTTATTTTCTTCTTAGAGTATATCTGAGAATTACCAGTATCACTGCAAAAAGACAGACATGTTTAGGGGTCTTTCTCTAGGTCAGGAATCAAATGCAGCCTGTCTTGGCTTGAAATCAAAGAAAAATGCAACCTTTTTCCTTTGGGTTAATAAGCTTCAATCTCATCTGTCTGAGCTATTATTGTAGTTCTGCTATTTTTTCATCTTATATTATATCCAAGTGTTTTGGTCTAAACTTTCCTCTGTGGTGATGATCAGAAATGAAATAATGAATTCTATGTTTTGGTAATCATTTGGATTTCAGGCTTCTGCAGACCTAACTTTCTTCTCTATAGCTCTTCCTGTATGTACTAAAACCAGATTATACCAAATTTCATGTCACATTGACACTTGACAGCAGAATTCTTCTGGATACACAAATTAATTTGTCAGTTTAGCCCTGAAAGAAGTTGTTTTCCTTAATTTTTAATGCCAAAATCAGCAAATCGAATAGAAACCAATTCAGATGATGAAGGACCTAAGAAAATAAAAAAGTTTTCTCATGCCCTCAAAAGAAGAAAGCCAGATTCAAGGATTTGAAAACTGTTAGAAATAAATTTAAAGTTTTACAGTCTCATCCACAGCAGTTTTAGTGCTAATGCATTAATGTAGTAAAAAGTAAATTAATAAAGTCCTGTACTTACCATAATTTCAGTTTTTCTGTCTCTAGAAGCCTGCTGGGAGTATGCAGTGTACTAGAGGGAGAAGAAGATGTTCTTTGTCCTTCACTGTGAATGAAGAGAATAGAGAATATATGTGGTCTATCCAGCCTTCATGTGAAAAGAGATCAGCAATATTATTGTTTTGCACAGTATCAGAGACCTAGCAGAATTGTAAACAGTATTTGTTTGGGTTACGTTGCACTGCTGTGAAGGATGAATAGGTTAATTATTTCCAAGATTTTCATGAAAACCAGGTCCATGCTGATAATAAAATTATATAGTTATTCTTTTCAGTAAACTTTGACTGAAGTAAAAAGGCAAATGTATTTTGGTTTTGTTTTTCATACTCAGGGTTCCTTAATTTACATATATTTAGGCTTCACTGTAAATGCTATACATGTTTCCTTCTGACCCAGACTTTCATGGATGTTCAATGTCTGAAGGAATTTTCTATCTCTAATAAGCTGAACTATATCTCTATCAATTAGCCTTTAATTATTGAGCTTATCATAGATGATACTATCAGAAAAATAAGATTGTCCTGGTCTGACAGGATATTACAGTTCTATAGTGCTGCAGAATTCCTGTGCACAAAAATTAAAGGAAGAAGGGCATATGGCCATAAACTTCAGTGAACTAGATCTAGGAAAAAACCCAAAAACTAAAACAAAGTGCTTAATGAAAAGGGGTGAAAGAAGGAAGAAAGGGAGTGAAGTCCTGGCTAATACAGGAAAGAGGGTAGTGGTATATGTTGGTGATGCCTAACTTCTAGATAAAAATCAGCTGAGTTTTCAGTAAGCAATGTTCTCAGTATGAATTAGTGGGGATAAATAAATATTATAGTAATAAATAACAGAGAGTACTGTATCTGTGTCAGAAGCAAGGTTTAAACTGCATTCTGTGGGGAAATCAGAATTTCCCTAAAATCTCAGGGCTATAGCAGTGAAAAGATTACTGTATTGCTGTAAGTCCCAAACCATTTGCTTTCTATTAAACTTTCAATGGAATATATAAATACAACATATAATATAGATAATAGCAAATACAACTACAGATATTTAGAAGGACAATTAGCAAACACACTACCTATTTTCCTAAAACCAGGAAATCACCAGGACAGCAACATTCTTATTTTCTTGAGCACAAGAACAATTTTGAAAAAACTATTTGAATGAGAAAACATCAGATATATGTAGCTACATCTAATGTAGGTTTCACTAATGAAGGATTATGTCTGAATAAATTCATACCTGTTTTGCAAAGTTTAGCTGGTATTTAAGGCAAAGGTAATACAATTTACTTTATTTGTCTAGATTTCAGCAGACTATTTCAGGTGATATCCTTTGTTGAATTTTAAGTAACAGCAATTG